>NC_068456.1:23737715-24085215 GCF_023373465.1 Oncorhynchus keta
TGTGTGTGTGTGTGTGTGTGTGTGTGTGTGTGTGTGTGTGTGTGTGTGTGTGTGTGTGTGTGTGTGTGTGTGTGTGTGTGTGTGTGACTGTGACTGAGTGTGCGTGTGTGTGACTGACTGTGTGTGTGTGTGTGTGTGTGTGTGTGTGTGTGACTGACTGAGTGTGTGTGTGTGACTGACTGGGTGTGTGTGTGTGTGACTGACTGACTGACTGACTGACTGAGTGTGTGTGTGTGTGTGACTGACTGACTGACTGACTGAGTGCGTGTGTGACTGACTGACTGACTGACTGACTGACTGTGTGTGTGTGACTGACTGACTGACTGACTGACTGACTGTGTGTGTGTGTGTGTGTGACTGACTGACTGTGTGTGTGTGTGTGACTGTGTGTGTGTGTGTGTGTGTGTGTGTGTGTGTGTGTGTGTGTGTGTGTGTGTGACTGTGTGAGACATGTGTGTGTGTGACTGACTGACTGTGTGTGTGTGTGTGTGACTGACTGTGTGTGCTGTGACTCTGACTGACTGGTGTGTGTGTGTGTGTGTGTGTGTGTGTGTGTGTGTGTGTGTGTGTGTGTGTGACTGACTGACTGAGTGTGTGTGTGTGTGTGACTGACTGACTGACTGACTGACTGACTGACTGACTGAGTGCGTGTGTGACTGACTGACTGACTGACTGAGTGTGTGTGTGTGACTGACTGACTGACTGAGTGTGTGTGTGTGTGTGACTGAATGACTGTGTGTGTGACTGACTGACTGACTGACTGACTGACTGACTGACTGAGTGTGTGTGTGTGACTGACTGACTGAGTGTGTGTGTGACTGACTGACTGACTGACTGAGTGTGTGTGTGTGTGTGACTGACTGAGTGACTGAGTGTGTGTGTGTGACTGTCTGACTGACTGAGTGTGTGTGTGTGTGTGACTGACTGACTGAGTGTGTGTGTGTGTGTGTGACTGACTGACTGACTGACTGACTGAGTGTGTGTGTGTGTGTGTGTGACTGACTGACTGTGTGTGTGACTGACTGACTGACTGAGTGTGTGTGTGTGACTGACTGACTGACTGAGTGTGTGTGTGACTGACTGACTGACTGACTGAGTGTGTGTGTGACTGACTGACTGACTGAGTGTGTGTGTGTGTGTGTGTGACTGACTGACTGACTGACTGACTGAGTGTGTGTGTGTGTGTGACTGACTGAGTGTGTGTGTGTGTGTGTGACTGACTGAGTGTGTGTGTGTGACTAACTGACTGACTGAGTGTGTGTGACTGACTGAGTGTGTGTGTGTGTGTGTGTGTGTGTGTGTGTGTGTGTGTGTGTGTGTGTGTGTGTGTGTGTGTGTGTGAGTGTGTGTGTGTGTGTGTGTGTGTGTGTGTGTGTGTGTGTGACTGACTGAGTGTGTGTGTGTGACTGACTGACTGACTGACTGAGTGTGTGTGTGTGACTGACTGACTGACTGACTGACTGAGTGTGTGCGTGTGTGTGTGTGTGACTGACTGACTGACTGTGTGTGACTGCGTGTGACTGTGTGTGTGTGAGACTGACTGACTGACTGTGTGTGTGTGTGACTGACTGTGACGTGTCTGACTGAGTGTGTGTGTGCGTGACTGACTGACTGTGTGTGTGTGTGTGTGTACTGACTGACTGTGTGTGTGTGTGTGTGTGTGTGTGTGTGTGTGTGTGTGTGTGTGTGTGTGTGTGTGTGTGTGTGTGTGTGTGTGTGTGTGTGTGTGTGTGTGTGTGTGTGTGTGTGTGTGTGTGTGTGTGTGAGTGTGTGTGTGTGTGACTGTGTGTGTGTGTGTGTGTGTGTGTGTGTGTGTGACTGACTGAGTGTGTGTGTGTGTGACTGACTGGGTGTGTGTGTGTGACTGACTGACTGACTGACTGACTGACTGACTGTGTGTGTGTGTGTGTGTGACTGACTGACTGACTGACTGAGTGCGTGTGTGACTGACTGACTGACTGACTGAGTGTGTGTGTGACTGACTGACTGACTGAGTGTGTGTGTGTGTGTGTGACTGACTGACTGTGTGTGTGTGTGTGTGTGTGTGTGTGTGTGTGTGTGTGTGTGTGTGTGTGTGTGTGTGTGTGTGTGTGTGTGTGTGTGTGTGTGTGTGTGTGTGTGTGTGTGTGTGTGTGTGACTGACTGAGTGTGTGTGTGACTGTGTGTGTGTGTGTGTGTGTGTGTGTGACTGACTGAGTGACTGTGTGTGTGTGTGACTAACTGACTGACTGAGTGTGTGTGACTGACTGACTGAGTGTGTGTGTGTGACTGACTGACTGTGTGTGTGTGACTGACTGACTGACTGACTGACTGACTGAGTGTGTGTGTGACTGACTGACTGACTGACTGTGTGTGTGTGACTGACTGACTGACTGTGTGTGACTGCGTGACTGACTGACTGAGTGTGTGTGTGTGAGACTGACTGACTGACTGTGTGTGTGTGTGTGACTGACTGTGTGTGCGTGTCTGACTGACTGTGTGTGCGTGTCTGACTGACTGACTGACTGACTGACTGACGTGTCTGTGACTGTGACTTGTGTGTGTGTGTGTGTGTGTGTGTGTGTGTGTGTGTGTGTGTGTGTGTGTGTGTGTGTGTGTGTGTGTGTGTGTGTGTGTGTGTGTGTGTGTGTGTGACTGACTGAGTGTGTGTGTGACTGACTGACTGACTGGTGTGTGTGTGTGTGACTGACTGACTGACTGACTGAGTGTGTGTGTGTGTGTGTGTGTGTGTGTGTGTGTGACTGACTGACTGACTGACTGAGTGCGTGTGTGACTGACTGACTGACTGAGTGTGTGTGTGACTGACTGACTGACTGAGTGTGTGTGTGTGTGTGACTGACTGACTGTGTGTGTGACTGACTGACTGACTGACTGACTGACTGACTGAGTGTGTGTGTGTGTGACTGACTGACTGAGTGTGTGTGTGACTGACTGACTGACTGACTGAGTGTGTGTGTGACTGACTGACTGACTGAGTGTGTGTGTGTGACTGACTGACTGAGTGTGTGTGTGTGTGACTGACTGACTGACTGAGTGTGTGTGTGTGTGTGTGTGACTGACTGAGTGTGTGTGTGTGTGTGTGTGACTGACTGACTGACTGAGTGTGTGTGTGACTGACTGAGTGTGTGTGTGTGACTGACTGAGTGTGTGTGTGTGACTGACTGACTGACTGAGTGTGTGTGTGACTGACTGACTGAGTGTGTGTGTGTGTGACTGACTGACTGACTGACTGACTGTGTGTGTGTGTGCTGACTGAGTGTGTGTGACTGTGTGTGTGTGTGTGTGTGTGTGTGTGTGTGTGTGTGTGTGTGTGTGTGTGTGTGTGTGTGTGTGTGTGTGTGTGCGTGTGACTGTGTGTGTGTGTGAGACTGACTGACTGACTGTGTGTGTGTGTGTGACTGACTGTGTGTGCGTGTCTGACTGACTGTGTGTGCGTGTCTGACTGACTGACTGACTGAGTGTGTGTGTGACTGACTGAGTGCGTGTGACTGACTGACTGACTGACTGTGTGTGTGTGACTGACTGACTGACTGACTGACTGACTGACTGACTGAGTGTGTGTGTGTGTGTGTGACTGACTGTGTGTGTGTGTGTGTGACTGACTGACTGACTGACTGGTGTGTGTGTGTGTGACTGACTGTGACTGACTGACTGACTGACTGAGTGTGTGTGTGACTGACTGAGTGTGTGTGTGACTGACTGACTGACTGTGTGTGTGTGTGTGACTGACTGACTGACTGAGTGTGTGTGTGTGACTGACTGACTGACTGAGTGTGTGTGTGTGACTGACTGACTGACTGACTGAGTGTGTGTGTGTGACTGACTGACTGACTGACTGAGTGTGTGTGTGTGACTGACTGACTGAGTGTGTGTGTGACTGACTGAGTGTGTGTGTGTGACTGACTGAGTGTGTGTGTGTGACTGACTGACTGACTGACTGAGTGTGTGTGTGTGACTGACTGTGTGTGTGTGTGTGTGTGTGTGTGTGTGTGTGTGTGTGTGTGTGTGTGTGTGTGTGTGTGTGTGTGTGTGTGTGTGTGTGTGTGTGTGTGTGTGTGTGTGTGTGTGTGACTGACTGGTGTGTGTGTGTGTGTGACTGAGTGTGTGTGTGTGACTGACTGACTGACTGAGTGTGTGACTGACTGACTGACTGACTGAGTGACTGTGTGACTGTGACTGACTGACTGACTGACTGAGTGTGTGTGTGACTGACTGACTGACTGAGTGTGTGTGTGTGTGACTGACTGACTGACTGAGTGTGTGACTGACTGACTGTGTGTGTGTGTGTGACTGACTGACTGACTGAGTGTGTGTGTGTGTGACTGTGTGTGTGTGTGTGTGTGTGTGTGTGTGTGTGTGTGTGTGTGTGTGTGTGTGTGTGTGTGTGTGTGTGTGTGTGTGTGTGTGTGTGTGTGTGACTGACTGTGTGTGTGTGTGTGTGTGTGTGTGTGTGACTGACTGACTGTGTGTGTGTGTGTCTGACTGACTGAGTGTGTGTGTGTGACTGACTGACTGTGTGTGTGTGTGTGACTGACTGAGTGTGTGTGTGACTGACTGACTGACTGACTGACTGTGTGTGTGACTGACTGACTGACTGAGTGTGTGTGTGTGACTGACTGACTGACTGACTGTGTGTGTGCGTGTGACTGACCGTGTGTGTGTGAGACTGACTGACTGATTGTGTGTGTGTGTGTGACTGACTGTGTGTGCGTGTCTGACTGACTGTGTGTGCGTGTCTGACTGACTGACTGACTGACTGTGTGTGTGTGTGTGTGTGTTTGTGTGTGTGTGTGTGTGTGTGTGTGTGTGTGTGTGTGTGTGTGTGTGTGTGTGTGTGTGTGTGTGTGTGTGTGTGTGTGTGTGTGTGTGTGTGTGTGACTGACTGACTGACTGTGACTGACTGTGTGTGTGTGTGACTGACTGACTGACTGACTGAGTGCGTGTGTGACTGACTGACTGACTGAGTGTGTGTGTGACTGACTGACTGACTGAGTGTGTGTGTGTGTGACTGACTGACTGTGTGTGTGTGACTGACTGACTGACGTGAGTGTGTGTGACTGACTGACTGACTGACTGACTGACTGACTGACTGTGTGTGTGTGTGACTGACTGACTGAGTGTGTGTGTGTGACTGACTGACTGACTTTTTAAGTGTGTGTGTGTGACTGACTGACTGACTGAGTGTGTGTGTGTGACTGACTGACTGAGTGTGTGTGTGTGACTGACTGACTGACTGAGTGTGTGTGTGTGTGACTGACTGTGTGTGTGTGTGACTAACTGACTGACTGAGTGTGTGTGTGACTGACTGACTGTGTGTGTGTGTGACTGACTGAGTGTGTGTGTGTGACTGACTGACTGACTGAGTGTGTGTGTGTGTGACTGACTGACTGACTGACTGACTGACTGTGTGTGTGTGTGTGACTGACTGAGTGTGTGTGTGCTGACTGACTGTGTGTGTGTGTGACTGTGTGTGTGTGTGTGACTGTGTGTGTGTGTGTGTGTGTGTGTGTGTGTGTGTGTGTGTGTGTGTGTGTGTGTGTGTGTGTGTGTGTGTGTGTGTGTGTGTGTGTGTGTGTGTGTGTGTGTGTGTGTGTGAGACTGACTGACTGACTGTGTGTGTGTGTGTGACTGACTGTGTGTGCGTGTCTGACTGACTGTGTGTGTGTGCGTGTCTGACTGACTGACTGACTGAGTGTGTGTGTGTGACTGACTGAGTGCGTGTGTGACTGACTGACTGACTGACTGAGTGTGTGTGTGTGACTGACTGACTGACTGACTGACTGACTGACTGACTGTGTGTGTGTGTGTGTGTGACTGACTGACTGACTGACTGAGTGTGTGTGTGTGACTGACTGACTGACTGACTGAGTGTGTGTGTGTGACTGACTGACTGTGTGTGTGTGTGTGTGTGTGTGTGTGTGTGTGTGTGTGTGTGTGTGTGTGTGACTGACTGTGTGTGTGTGTGTGTGACTGACTGAGTGTGTGTGTGTGTGACTGACTGACTGACTGACTGTGTGTGTGTGTGTGACTGACTGACTGACTGACTGAGTGTGTGTGTGTGTGACTGACTGACTGAGTGTGTGTGTGTGACTGACTGAGTGTGTGTGTGTGACTGACTGTGTGTGTGTGTGTGACTAACTGACTGACTGACTGACTGTGTGTGTGTGTGACTGACTGACTGTGTGTGTGTGTGTGTGTGTGTGTGTGTGTGTGTGTGTGTGTGTGTGTGTGTGTGTGTGTGTGTGTGTGTGTGTGTGTGTGTGTGTGACTGACTGACTGACTGACTGAGTGTGTGTGTGAGTGTGTGTGTGACTGACTGACTGACTGAGTGTGTGTGTGACTGACTGACTGACTGACTGAGACTGTGTGTGTGTGACTGACTGAGTGTGTGTGTGTGTGTGACTGACTGACTGAGTGTGTGTGTGTGACTGACTGACTGACTGACTGAGTGTGTGTGTGTGACTGACTGAGTGTGTGTGTGTGACTAACTGACTGACTGACTGACTGAGTGTGTGTGTGTGTGACTGACTGACTGTGTGTGTGTGTGTGTGTGACTGACTGACTGTGTGTGTGTGTGACTGACTGAGTGTGTGTGTGTGTGTGTGTGTGTGTGTGTGTGTGTGTGTGTGTGTGTGTGTGTGTGTGTGTGTGTGTGTGTGTGTGTGTGTGTGTGTGTGTGTGTGTGTGTGTGTGTGTGTGTGTGACTGACTGACTGACTGACTGACTGAGTGTGTGACTGACTGACTGACTGACTGACTGACTGACTGACTGACTGAGTGTGTGTGTGTGTGTGTGTGTGTGTGTGTGTGTGTGTGTGTGTGTGTGTGTGTGTGTGTGTGTGTGTGTGTGTGTGTGTGTGCGTGTGTGCGTGCGTGCGTGCGTGCGTGTGTGTGTGTGCGAGTGTGTGTGTCTGCATGCACACTCACCTCGGTGATGTCGTCATGTAATTTGAGTGTGGCCAGCTTGCTGAGGTGTCCGTTGAGGCCCAGAGACATGAAGAAGCCTGTGTACTCGTTAGCCTGATCAGGGCTCTTGGGCTTGTTGTCAGCGATGCAGGCAGAGTCCACCTGGGAGGCCCGGGGCGATGTTCAGGCAGGCAGACACCCCGTTGTGAAAGCTGGACCAGCTCGTCATGTTGGGAGGAAGGTCAATGTTCCCGCTGTTCAGATCTACCACCAGAAACACAGCATTCCATATCAGATTGTGATCAATCCTACACGCATGCATTCTCGACTTACATTCAGACCACAATCACATTGGCACCAAAGACCAATGTAAACATGGCCTGCTGGGCTCTAAATACATTTCTGCTCAGCAGAGTGATCACACACATTGTATTGTTTGCCTTGCCCTAAAACACTTAAACACCAGCTATAATTACAGCTCCAGACTTACTGAAGTGAGCCTTGTGTGAGCTTTCTTGTGGGCTGCTGTTCAAAACGCACCCAGACATGGAACATATATAGACGGAGTAAAGCCTTTTTACTCAGATCTTCAAAGACCTTCAATGGAAAAACAACATACTCCTGTACTTGATGCTTTGTCATAACTAGTTCTGTTAATGTGTTTGAAGACACAGAATAGGCGTCCACCCACTCGGCCCGGAGGGGTGAAAACAAGCTTTAGTGATGAAATGTCACTTCCTTATGTTATAAAATACATTTTACCAAGACAAATATGATTTTATTCATGTTCTTAATCGTTCAGGGGGGTCTTTCTCTGGCTTGTAATGGCTTGTAATTAACATTATATCCAATTAACATTATATCCAATTAACATTATATCCAATTAACATTATATCCAATGAACATTATATCCAATGAACATTATATCCAATTAACATTATATCCAATGAACATTATATCCAATGAACATTATATCCAATGAACATTATATCCAATTAACATTATATCCAATGAACATTATATCCAATGAACATTATATCCAATGAACATTATATCCAATTAACATTATATCCAATTAACATTATATCCAATTAACATTATATCCAATGAACATTATATCCAATGAACAGAACATTATATCCAATTAACATTATATCCAATTAACATTATATCCAATGAACATTATATCCAATTAACATTATATCCAATTAACATTATATCCAATTAACATTATATCCAATTAACATTATATCCAATTAACATTATATCCAATTAACATTATATCCAAAAAGTTAAGAGCGGTGTTGCCTTCTTGCAGTGACTTGAGGATTTCACATGTAGTGGTGGTCTTCTATAACGTTGTTTCTAGGGGTCACAAAATGATAAATTAGCATGACACGAGCTGAATTACATTTCAAAAATGCTTTGAAAATACATTTTAAAAACTTGGTATACACTCAGGGCTCATGTCACAGAGATGCGCTCATTTTTGTGAGAAATCTTTGTAAAAGAACAGAAAGTTTGAATTCCTATAAAAAGCATACACTAAAATATGAAAATAATGAATTGATTTAGTCACCCTAATTCTGGCCATCCTACATCCTACAAACTCCAATAGCTTTCGAATGGATTATGATACTGACATGAGGTTTGGACCATTGGTTGTCATAGAGGATTATCTACACAATTAACATGGTTCTTTACCCATTGGTCGAAATATGCATTTTTCATTGGACACCCTACATAGACGCCTCTTCTCAGACAGAAACCAGTAAGGTTGAGTTTAGGTTCTGTTGACACAGGGTGGTTGGAGAAGAGAGTGAACAGGCCTCTGCCCACTGGCAGAGCCATGGAACGCTGGCACAGCTGCAGCAGTCTGCCCAGAGATAAAGCAGAGGGAAGGAGGAGCATCAGAATAAGTCAGCACAACTACAGACCAAATGCTAACTACAGAGCAAACCTACAGTACATGCTTGAAACTAATCAGATTATTTATTAATGGATATAGTCTATAACCTGGGCCAGTCTGCTTCTGAATGAGATAATCTAGGATAGCTGCCATCACTTGAACAATACCCACTTGTTCTCCTTCTCCTCTATGTCGCTGACTTTCGGCCAGGTGGACCACGCTGAGCCTGACTGGTCGGGAGCTCTGGAGGAGACGTCTGGCCTCCTGGCCCCAGATGAGACCAATCACATCCTGGTTCAGATCACTCATACCAACCTCCTTATCGTCTGCCTCTGTGGTGGCTGGAGCCTCCAGCATCAGCCCGGACCGCACAAACACAAAACAGACAAACATTAACTACAAGTCCACAAGGTTGTAAAGATGAAGCACAAACTATCCAATAACCCCCCAAACTCCCACGTACAGCTTTGCCTTTGGCCACGGTAACTTTGAGTGCTTTCTTGGTGAGGTCCTTTCACCCAATCAACAGGCAGATGGGCAGAGCCACACCAAAGAGCATGGACTCAAGGTCTTTCAATGTGAAACCTAAACACATAACATAAATGTAACAGAGTCTCACACTAGCAAAGTGTCTTTTACATAGCAACATTAGACAGGCTGTGGGAGATGTTTCTAGGCATAATGTAGAGTCTTACCTGCTGATGTTAGCCAGACAATCTTTTCAGCCAAACTTTCATTTGGAGCATCAGGCTGATACTGCTATGTCTGGAAAAGAAACAGGGATTGCAAATGTGTATAGTTGACAGTAAAAATTAAGTCTTAATTTGGAAAAGCATGGTTAAAACCTTGGGACAAGAGTGTATTTCGTAGTTGTCACTATTACTAGTGGGACATAAAGCGAGTGAACCCTTCTTGTGCATTTATGGGGAATCAAGAGTCTAAGAAGTAACAGATTCAGGCTAAATGTGTTGCAGGTAAGTTTTTACCTCAAAGCTGCTGCAATTAGTTTTCTTTTGGCCTGTGAGAGCGAGATGAGAGATGCCACGTGAGGGCTGTAAATCAGTTGTCACAGAACAGGAAGTGTGAAATGGGTCATCAGAGAAAACAGGGGAAAGTCAAAAGAAGCCAAAAGGCCTTTCAGCCTCACAATCATCACCAGAATGCATACTTCTTCCCAAAATGCCAAATAATATTTATTTGGAGACTTAAAGGAAAGTTCCAACCAAAAATTATCTTTTGGTATTTGTTTCATTCGTCCATTGTTGATATTGTCCAAAAATGTTTTGCATGTCAGCAATCAAGTTTAAGATACATAACTTTCAAAATACAGAAATCATCATCGTATGATGCATTTTGTGTCACATGATGCTAAATACATCATAACAACGGCCAAATGAACTCGAGGATGGAGACAACATGGTACAAACGCCTTTTGTATGTCGGAGGCATGTGGGCAATGTGTAAGGCATGTCACAGGGATGGTTGTTCGTCATCTTTGGGGCACACTGTTCATTAATCAGACACACAGAGAAACCCACCTGGAGAGCTTGGCTAGATACTTCAAAACATCAACTGAAATGGCATTGCCATTTCCAATCATGTACAGGGCGTAGCTCTGAGAGGGAGGGAGAGAAAGAGGCAGAGGACGACAGAGAAACAAACGTCAGTGTCTGGTCTGTTGAGAGACACAGTCCGAGAGATGGGGAGTGAGAGGGAGAGAAAGTGAGAGACACAGTCCGAGAGATGGGGAGTGAGAGGGAGAGAAAGTGAGAGACACGGTCCGAGAGATGGGGAGTGAGAGGGAGAGAAAGTGAGAGACACAGTCCGAGAGATGGGGAGTGAGAGGGAGAGAAAGTGAGAGACACAGTCCGAGAGATGGGGAGTGAGAGGGAGAGAAAGTGAGAGACACAGTCCGAGAGATGGGGAGTGAGAGGGAGAGAAAGTGAGAGACAGTGATGGGGTAAATAGATTCTGTAATTGCATGACAGGCTGTCAGTCTCTCAGCAGTGACATGAGTCACCTTACTTAGCCTGATGGGAGGAGACACACAAGGCCTGGTCATCAGCACAGTCTCCTCCACCCCACCCACCTGATTCAGCCCTCCAGCCGACCAGGGCTTAATTATAGTGGAGTACACAGACACACAGACACACACACACATGCGTGCGCTTTCACACGTGCACACAGTCTTACTCACACATACATCCCTCTGTCTTTACACACAAGACAAATGTTTCCCTCTCTCCCTGGCATGAAGCCTTATATCATAGCCATTTGACATTTAAACAGAGCATGCGTGTCATTGCTTGATGACCCCTTTTAACACGGAGATCCTATTAGAGCCTGACCTACCATTGGCTCCACTGGGGCTAGGGACTGCCAACCACGTCAGGGAGGATGATTTGATGTTGGTCACTCAAAATATCCAGAAACTTCTTATTGTCAAAACAGTATTTATGTACCATGTCAGTCAGATTGTGAGGTCCTCTAGCTGTGCTGTCGCTAACCAAGCCAAAGGTGATGTCTACTTTCCGCACACCAAGGAGGAAATCAGGATTCTCCAATTGGCAGCAATAAGAATGTATATATATATCTTTTTTTAACAACAGCAAATCAGCTCCAAGGGATTTTAATTTTGAAAATCTGTTAAAACGTTTTTCCACGCATAATCCAGAGATATGTGATTGTATACAAACGTAAGCCAGGTCAATTTGCATTCTACAAATGATTAGTATTTATGTTTTGGCCCCCTGACCATCCGCTCAAGAAAAACATAAAATAAATTGTCCCATGGCTGAACATAGTTGAAGATCCCTGATGTAAACGTTTATTCCCTTGCAGGGTTTTCAGTTGTCAGTGGCACCCCCTACTGGAGATGTTGATATTGCAAGCCAACTCTAAACTCACACATACATAATGTCTTGGGGGGAAAAAAGTGTATTCTACACATTTCCAGAGCGATATATATGGCTCCGTATATTTCCTTCCCTTGTCATCATGAGGCAAAGATGGACACAGTGTATGAGAATAAACAATGATGAAAGCATACCAGCACCAGTAGTTTGGCTCTCTCACAGATGCCGGGCAGGTAGGTGCTACCTCCTCACCATCCAGACAGCTGCTGAGCCAGCTGAACACACGGAGGTGCCGCCCTCACGAAGCACGGGCGCAGCATCTGGGCTGCAGTAGAGGGAGGGACCACAGAGACAGTCATTCAAATGGTCACAACAGGCTCTGCGACTACAGACTGTGTCCATGACAACAGACATTTGTCCTTATCACTCGGAGTCAGACCATCCTTTCAAAACGTTTTTTTCAGTGTCCATCAGGGAGAGCAAAAGTACAGATTGATACTTCTTCAGCTGCAGATCCCCATTAATAAACAATAATTAGCAACACTTTTTATACCCAAGCAGCTCAATATATCTATTTAATGTAGCATACACAATCACAATAAATCTGTTATTTTAGACGGGTCTAAAGAAACATGATAAAGAAAATGTAGTCTATTTCAGAAGAACAGAATAGCAATCTCTGAATTGTCCTTATGTTAGGCCCTGATCTGGCTATGCCAAATGGCTGTGGGCTACACTAGTTCATTTAGCAGACAAGATTTGCTTAGTATTCCATGGCTTTTTAAAATGATTTTATAGTATGAAGAATACAATTGAACATAGCTGAATAAAATAGAAAGGATATTTGCTCCAAAGGATTTCCAAGTTCGCACGCACAAGCGCCTATTCTGTGTGAAGCGGTTAACAGAGAAACAGGTCCTCCTATACGCTTCATTTAGAGTTATTTATGCAACTTTAGTTGTTCTATGTTTTGATTTTTAATACATTCTAAGGCTGCATGATGCAACTCTAATCAGGATTTGAAAAAAGTTGTTTCTTGCCTTACTGCACACGTTGGGCATCATTTACAAGTGATAGTATTGTCACCCATCAGACTATTCTTAATTTAATGTTGTCTTTACATATACTAAATCAATTAGTTTTGATTAAGAATGAACATTTATCATGCACCTGTCTCGGGAACAGGGACATGGGGAAGAAACGTCATCTACTCACTTAAATAGCGAATGGAGAAGCTACTCCGGTGGTTCATTTTCATGCCAGCCAGGTAGGCTATACTCCTGTTGTAAAGAGAAGCAATGTGCTTAAAATGAGGAAAAGTTGAGAAATAAACATAGTAGGCCTAGCCTATAGAAAGCTGATGGGATCCTCTTTTTTAGAGAAGCCATTAAATCTCTTTCTCATGCAATTGCATAGCCTATAGAAATAAACATGAGTTCATGGACTCTCATGAAGTGTTTGATTTGATTTTTCTAAAACATCTGCATTGATGTCAGAGTGATTAGAGGGACAATAGAGTGCTGAGTACCAGGCAGTTATCAAGTTTGGAAGGCTGGGTTAGCTGTTGTGACGTCATTGCCATACAGGCCTAGCCAGGTTTCCAGATTGGTTTGTGCTTTAGTTTAGCTACTGTAACTCTTTATACAGTATGTATAGCAATGACAATGAAAAAAAAAGTGGAGGTGTCATAATAGCCATAATAGCCATAAAACCTAGAGGTCAAACAGGGAAATGGTTCCAATCTTTTTTCCACCATTCTTTTTCCTATAGGGGATTTAAGAAACACTTCAAATAAGGGCTGTGTTTTGTGTAGGCTTACCCTGGCGTAACGTTTTGATAACCATGCAAATCTCTCTACAAATCCCTGAAGGTCATCTCTAGCTGACACCTTTACCAACAGGTTGTGTCAATTTAAAACTCGCACAAGACAGTTCACAGAACTGTCCATTTAAAATAAATTTAGCAAATGTATCGATTACTACATTTTGCTAACATGAGTTAATCCTGAGATTCCAACCTTTGCATAAATTACGCAGTCTCGTCCATAATCATCGTGGCATTTGTAGTTCTTTATGATAGCCACATTAGCAGCTAATTAGCATTTCGTTTTGGGGGGGGTGAATATATGCAGGTGAATATATCGATAAAAGTCACCTTGTCCTAGAGGGATTTACATGGTTATCAAAACGTCACGCCAGAGTAAGCCTACACGAAACACAGACCTGACCAGACCAGATTCCACTATGGGAAAAATTAATGGTGGAAAAGGGATTGGAACCATTTCCCTGTTATGTGTATAATGACTCATACTGTGGTACTATATCGGCTGAAGCACTAACTGTTGTGTCGACCAGCCTGGTAACACTAGATGACCAGGACACTAAACAAGGCCCAAATAACGGCTAAGCAATTCAAGTGCCAGTTGATTCTACCACTTCAGCCCTTCTTTTAATGTCAGTGGGACTGCTGACGAGGCCACTTGACATACTTGAAACCTTTTAATGCCATTTTCTAATCCTGTTAATATAAACGTTTTACGAGACCATATTCATTTGGTTTCATTGAGCAGTGATTCATCAGGCATACTTTTTTCATTTAAATGTTTAACACCTTTATGAAATTGTTGTGCTTGTTCTGAATTTAAAAGCTTTATTAAAACAGATGTACCTGTGACCTGCTTTAGTTTGCATCAGCCATTCAAAAGGTCATTTGAGAGTTTATCACTCGTGGACAGACACACGTAACAATGGGATGGTAGTATGGTGTGTAAATATTTGTATGAACATAACAAGATTCAACAACTGAGACATAAACTGAACAAGTTCCACAGACATGTGACTAACAGAAATTGAATAATGTGTCCCGGAACAAAGGGGGGACCAAAATCAATGGCCAGCTGTTGCAGGAGGCCCAGCAGTGATCGTCGTCGCCCCCCCGCTCCTCGTCCATCTTCAGCACATACAGGGCTGGGATGTGGGGGGAAGAGCGGGGCAAAGGGGTCCAGCTGCAGGGCAGGGGTGGAAGAGAAAGACTGTTCACAACCAGAGGTTTCGGTAGACTTTAGACTCACAGCACCACACTCACATTGCCGAACACCATCTGTCTTTGGTAGTCTGAGCACTGTAGTCCCAGTCCTGGTGTATTATATTACACACACACCCAAAAACTCACAAAAGGTGAAGGACCAATATTTCGGCCTGGTCTGAATCAACCATTTCCTGATGACCTCCACATGCACTTCCTTTCTTATTAAGTAACAGCTCTCAGCCAGAGAGTGAACTCCACACAACTCCTCCCGATCTCAACTGCGCACACCCGACCCTGGGCCATGACCCCTGCCAGGATTCCATGCTACAGTACAGCGTTACTTCACTTCAGCCCATGGCTTTCTTAACGCCACTCACATTCCACATGAATGGATAATGCACAGGACAAACAGATTTAAAAAAAGAAGCACTACAGGTTATTTATCAACCTTAGTCATCTTCAATACGTCATTAGCTTTTTTTTATGTATACATCGATAAATAATTCTCTGCACTTGGAACATCATTTCAAATAAAAAAATTCAGCAAAGTGGTGAACGACAGGTAACTACCAAAATAAAGGAAACACCAACATAAAGTGTCTTATAGGGCATTGGGCCACCAGGAGGCCCCAGAACAGCTTCAATGTGCCTTGGCAGAGATTCTACATGTGTCTGGAACTATTGGACGGATGCAACATCATTCTTCCACAAGAAAATTCCTAATTTTGTGTTTTGTTGATGGTGGTGGAACACGCTGTCTCATGCACCATTCCAGGATCTCCCATAAGTGTTCAATTGAGTTGAGATATGGTGACTGACAGACACACACACTTTAAATAAAGGTTAAATAAAATAAACAAAAAATGAAACCCACTGTGCTCCTTTGAGATCCCTCTTTCAAAGTCACAGGTCTCATCTAGCCATTGTAGCTAAAATAATGGGCAACTGGGCATTTTATACATGACCCAAAGCATGATGGGATTTTTTAATTGCTTAATTACTTCGGGAACCACACCTGTGTGGAAGCACCTGCTTTCAATATACTTTGTAACCCTCACTTACTCAAGTGTTTCCTTTATTTTGGCAGTTACCTGTGTTTACGAACTCAACATATTTCTGTAATCCTGTTTCGCATTACAGAAAGAAAAAAAATCGCCCAGAAGTTGACCTCATCGCTACCTTCTTTTAGTCTGTCTGGATTCAGAGCTTGAAAGTCACAGGAACTGGTGGCATTAACGACTTCCACGTACAGCATGGCCTATGGGGTGTTTTCCTTGACATTTTTCACAAATTGACCTACAACTCCAGCACCTGCAAATAATATATCTATATTTATTGTGCGTAATTGAAGTTCCATTGACATCAAATTACACGAAAGCATGAGAATCTCAAATTAGGATTCAGGCATTATTGAATATGTGTTGTAAGAAGTGTTGCCAACTTCTTACAGAATTCACACACATACTGTTGGATTCGAGGGCTCCAGACCCCACAGTGAATTCACACACACAGGAATCGAAGGCTCCAGACCCCACAGTGAATTCACACGCATTGGAATCGAAGGCTCCAGACCCCACAGTGAATTACATTTACATTACATTACATTTAAGTCATTTAGCAGACGCTCTTATCCAGAGCGACTTACAAATTGGTGCATTCACCTTATGACATCCAGTAGAATAGTCACTTTACAATAGTGCATCTAAATCTTAAGGGGGGGGGGGAGAAGGATTACTTATCCTATCCTAGGTATTCCTTAAAGAGGTGGGGTTTCAGGTGTCTCCGGAAGGTGGTGATTGACTCCGCTGTCCTGGCGTCGTGAGGGAGTTTGTTCCACCATTGGGGTGGAACGAATTCACACACATACTGTTGGATTCGAGGTCTCCAGACCCCACAGTGAATTCACACACACAGGAATCGAAGGCTCCAGACCCCACAGTGAATTCACACACACAGGAATCGAAGGCTCCAGACCCCACAGTGATTAGTGTCCATGCCATCTCCCAGGTCCACCCATTTAGACAGGTAATTAACTCCACCGTAATCTTTAATTGGACATCAAACTCCAAAAGGTCATGCATGGCAAAAGGTCATTCTACCTAGCTTGAATACAGCTAGGTAGAAAGATGACCCATAGCATGTTTTACAGTACATGCATGTTCTGGTGGATAACACTGCATCAGCAGAGGCTCAGAATTCACCACCGGAAAAGTGTGTGAATCAGTCATTGTTTCAGTATAGGTCGTCATAGACACTAAGTAAATTAACAAACAAAAATGACCCATCCTTAGACACCCTTTTTGTCACCCTTTTAGTGTATTTAACCCCATTACTAGATGTAAAGACGTCAACCAGGAAGGAACCAAGGTTAATATAACCACCGACTGACAAATAATAATAAATAATAATATATGCCATTTAGCAGACGCTTTTATCCAAAGCGACTTACAGTCATGTGTGCATACATTCTACGTATGGGTGGTCCCGGGAATCGAACCCACTACCCTGGCGTTACAAGCGCCATGCTCTACCAACTGAGCTACAGAAGGACCAGAAGGACCACAAATGGTCTTACGTTATAGCAATAACATACCTGAACACCGACTTCCATTATATACCAGCACTACAGTCATTATGCCACTGAAAACAAGGATAGAAACAGAGCAGAATCATCTCTCCATCATCTATACCCCAATACCTCCTTTCCAACCTCATCAACATCATGTTCCAGGGCATCCCTTGTCCCCCCAACTGAGCTGGATAATCCACGCTCCAGTGACTAATCACAAGTTTTAGGCTAAATTAAGGCATGGAAATGCCACAATAACAAACAGCACCCAGAACTGCCTGGCGTGGAGAAGCTGCTGTGGTGATGTCCTCGTAATGCCTTAACCAGAGAGTGGAGTGTGTGTGCATGTTTTGTGTGTGTGTGTGTGTGTGTGTGTGCATGTATGCTCTGTGTGTGCGTGCACTTGCTGATTTGTGTGCTTTGAGTGTATGCTTTGTGTGTGTTCGTGCGTGTGTGCATGCATGCTTTGTGTGCGCGCATGTTTTGTGTTTATGCATGTGCTTTGTGCATGCGCGTGTGTATGCTTTGTGTGTGTGTTTTCTTTGTGTGTGTGTGCGTGACTGTGTGTATGCTTTGTGTGTTAGCTTTGTGTGTGCGTGCGCATGAGTGTATGCGTGCGGGTGTGTGTGTATGCATTGTGTGAGCACGCGCGCATGCTTTGTGTGTGTGCGTGTATGCGTGTGTGTATGCTTTGTGTGTGTGTATGTATGCTTGTGTGTGTATGCTTGTGTATGTATGCTTGTGTATGCGTGTGTATGGCTGTGCATGCTTTTGTGTGCATGCTTGTGTGTGTATGCTTGTGTGTGTGTGCGGGTGTGTGTGTATGCATTGTGTGAGCGCGCGCATGCTTTGTGTGTGTGTGTATGCGTGTGTGTGTATGCTGTGTGTGTGTGTGTGTGTGTGTGTGTGTGTGTATGCTGTCACGAACCGGCTCAAAGCCCGTAACAAAGGGAGACAACGTGGAGATAAGGAGTAGCAAAATATATATTTATTAACTAAAGCAACTAAGTATAATATACAATGGTGTGTGTAATCAGTAATCAGTAGTGTAAGTGAGTGTTTTGCATGCATGAATGTGATAATGCAGGGTGATGAGGTGCCAAAGCAAACAAACAAAAGGCCACCAAGAACCACAACACAATCTACAAAAGGTGTCTGCATGGAGAGAGTCTCTTCCATGAATGTGGAAGAGGTCTATTTATCCTGGGAGACACCTGGCCCAGGTGTTTCCCATGTAGCTGACGACCCTCCCAACTCCACCCACTGGCATCCTAATAAGGAAACAAGAACGGCAGACAGAGTGGTTCGTGACAAGTGTGCATGGTGTGTGTATGCTTGTGTGCATGCTTGTATGTGTGTGTATGCTTATGTATGCTTCTGTATGCTTGTGTGTATATGCGTATGTATGCTTGTGTATGCGCGTGTGTGGGTGTGCATGCTTTTGTGTGTGTGTGTGTGCGCGCATGCTTGTGTGTGTGTGTATGCTTTATTTGTGTGTGTGTGTGTGTGTGTGCATGCTTTGCGTATGCTTTGTGTGTGTGCGTGTGTATGCTGTGTATGTATGCTTGGTGTGTTTGTGTGTGTATGCTGTGTGTGTGTGTGTATGCTGTGTGTGTGTGTGTATGCTGTGTGTATGTGTGCTTGGTGTATGCGTGTGTGTATGCTTGGTGTATGTGTGTGAGTATGTATTCTTTGTTTTTGTGTGTGTGTGTGTGTATGCTTAGTGTGTGTGCTTAGTGTGTGCTTAGTGTGTGCTTAGTGTGTATGCTTTGTGTGTGTATGCTTTGCGCATGTGTGTGTGTGTGTGTGCTTTGTGTGTGTGCGTGTGTGTTTGCTTGGTGTGTTTGTGTTTGTATGCTTGGTGTGTTTGTGTGTTTATGCTGTGTGTGTGTGTGTATATATGCAGTGTGTATGTGTGCTTGGTGTATGCGTGTGTGTGTGCTTGTTTGTGTATGTGTGTGTGAGTATGCTTGGTGCGTGTGTATGAGTATTCTTGGTGTGTTTGTATGTGTGTGTACTTGTTTGTGTATGTGTGTATGCTTGGTGTGTGTGTGTGTGAGTATGATCTGTGTGTGTGTGAGTGTGTGTGTGTGTGTGTATGCTTGGTGTGTGTGCTTGGTGTGTGTGTATGCTTTGTATGTGTGTGTATCCTTTGTGTGTGTGTATGCTTTGTTTTTTGTGCGTGTGTGTGTGTATGCTTTGTGTGTGTATGCTTTGTGTGTGTATGCTTTGCGCATGTGTGTGTGTGTGTGCTTTGTGTGTTTGCTTGGTGTGTTTGTGTTTGTATGCTTGGTGTGTTTGTGTGTGTATGCTGTGTGTGTGTGTGTGTGTATATGCAGTGTGTATGTGTGCTTGTTTGTGTATGTGTGTGTGAGTATGCTTGGTGCGTGCTTGGTGTGTGAGTATGCTTGTTGTGTGTGTGTGTGTATGCGTGTATATGCGTGTGTGTGCCATGTGGCGAGCCAGGAGAGATGACACTGTGTGGGGTAGGGATGCCAATAGACATTTGGGGAGAGGGGGCTAAATAACAAATGAGAATACAAAAATGAGGGGTTCTGAGTTTCGGTGAAAGTGAGTGTGTAGGTACGAGCGAGGAATGGTGGGATCCCCTTAGGTTTACGTCAATGTGACAGCAGGAGGTTGGCAGCACTTAAACCCAATTTTCAGGCCATCAACGCTGGATGACTCATGTGTGACATCGAATCCAATGCCCAATCTCACCACACACATTGGTTTTGCACATTGTCGTGTTAACCTTACCCAGCCCCGAGGTAGCAATTTCAGGGCTAGTTCTCCTCAGCATTGTGCCATTGCTTAGCTCCTACAAAAAAAAACTAAACAGACAAACAGAGATATGGATCATTTGAGATCTACATGTCATTCAACAATCTTGAATGTTACATATTGCTGAATAATTGTACATACATTAAGATATCAGGGGATAAATATCTAATCAATATGACATGTTTTAGAACCTACTCAATTGGACTTTGACATTTACAAATCTTTTCAAAAACATCTGTTAAAAGTGGTTTGCTCAGAAGGGCATGGAAATGACTGACAGGTCTGGGAGAGAAGTTCCCTTGGCTGAATGGCATGTCTTCACCGGTCTTGACAAAACTACCCCTTGCAGGTAACAATGTCGACCTAGAGAGCTGTGACCTTATTGGACCCAGTAAACATACCAACATGCCTCTGGTGCTCAGTTCTGTTCTATACACAAGCAGAGCTTTTCTATGTTACAATACATAAACATTTATTAATTAACGTCCATTCAATAAACATTTACCCCTTGAGGTCCACACTCACTATACCCTCCCCCTTTCACACATATCAATACACGCACACACCAGGGTGACACTGCTGCTGAAGGGGTCTCCGAGGGCGTGCATGTAGGGAACAGACTTGGAAGATGTAGTCACCCAGACAGGAGGGCTCGTGGTGCTTGGTGGAGTCCCTCAGCTCTGATACAGGGGAGAGCACTGCCACCTGGCCAACAGAAAGGGAGGGACAAACAGAACATTTAAATCAGCTACCCAGGATGTATAGACACAATCAAGATGATAAGTGCCAAGTTGGAGGAACACAACCATTTCAGCTCTACATTCTAGAGCAATTCAGGATACAGAAAGTTACAGGACACAGAAAGCTGAACACCTTGGAGGCCTGGAAGCTCAGCTCCCTGCAGAAGCAGAGTGTTGTTAACCCATCTCACAGACGTAAACCATAACTACAGCAGCCAGATATTTACTGTAGAGTGAGATACAGTGCCTTGCGAAAGTATTCGGCCCCCTTGAACTTTGCGACCTTTCACCACATTTCAGGCTTCAAACATAAAGATATAAAACTATATTTTTTTGTGAAGAATCAACAACAAGTGGGACACAATCATGAAATGGAACGACATTTATTGGATATTTCAAACTTTAACAAATCAAAAACTGAAAAATTGGGCGTGCAAAATTATTCAGCCCCCTTAAGTTAATACTTTGTCGCGCCACCTTTTGCTGCGATTACAGCTGTAAGTCGCTTGGGGTATGTCTATCAGTTTTGCACATCGAGAGACTGACATTTTTTCCCATTCCTCCTTGCAAAACAGCTCGAGCTCAGTGAGGTTGGATGGAGAGCATTTGTGAACAGCAGTTTTCAGTTCTTTCCACAGATTCTCGATTGGATTCAGGTCTGGACTTTGACTTGGCCATTCTAACCATCTTCCCTGTCCCTGCTGAAGAAAAGCAGGCCCAAACCATGATGCTGCCACCACCATGTTTGACAGTGGGGATGGTGTGTTCAGGGTGATGAGCTGTGTTGCTTTTACACCAAACATAACGTTTTGCATTGTTGCCAAAAAGTTCAATTTTGGTTTCATCTGACCAGAGCACCTTCTTCCACATGTTTGGTGTGTCTCCCAGGTGGCTTGTGGCAAACTTTAAAAAACACTTTTTATGGATATCTTTAAGAAATGGCTTTCTTCTTGCCACTCTTCCATAAAGGCCAGATTTGTGCAATATACGACTGATTGTTGTCCTATGGACAGAGTCTCCCACCTCAGCTGTAGATCTCTGCAGTTCATCCAGTGATCATGGGCCTCTTGGCTGCATCTCTGATCAGTCTTCTCCTTGTATGAGCTGAAAGTTTAGAGGGACGGCCAGGTCTTGGTAGATTTGCAGTGGTCTGATACTCCTTCCATTTCAATATTATAGCTTGCACAGTGCTCCTTGGGATGTTTAAAGCTTGGGAAATAATTTTGTATCCAAATCCGGCTTTAAACTTCTTCACAACAGTATCTCGGACCTGCCTGGTGTGTTCCTTGTTCTTCATGATGCTCTCTGCGCTTTTAACGGACCTCTGAGACTATCACAGTGCAGGTGCATTTATACGGAGACTTGATTACACACAGGTGGATTGTATTTATCATCATTAGTCATTTAGGTCAACATTGGATCATTCAGAGATCCTCACTGAACTTCTGGAGAGAGTTTGCTGCACTGAAAGTAAAGGGGCTGAATAATTTTGCACGCCCAATTTTTCAGTTTTTGATTTGTTAAAAAAGTTTGAAATATCCAATAAATGTCATTCCACTTCATGATTCTGTCCCACTTATTGTTGATTCTTCACAAAAAAATACAGTTTTATATCTTTATGTTTGAAGCCTGAAATGTGGCAAAATGTCGCAAAGTTCAAGGGGGCCAAATACTTTCGCAAGGCACTGTATTTACTGTACAAGCCAGATATTTACTGTATATTTTACACATCTATGGCTCTTTTTCAATGCTTTTAAATCTTCCCGATGTCAATGGGTATTTACTGTAGGGCATGGAAGAAGTGCCCTACAGGGACAATAAAGATCTATTTCATTGAATTCTCCTACAGATTTCACAGTATGCCCTACAATGGTTTCCATGGAAATGATATTACAATATGTTCAGGACATTCTAATTATTTATCACACCTCATACAAATATTTTCTGCATTTAAAAACATATTGTAAAAACAAGCTATATTTCCATTAAATTGTCCAGAGATTGTTTGTTGACATTTAGAAAGTTGACAGAAAGTTTGCACAGAAAAGAAATGGGAAAATTGCATACTGTGGTGTTTCCATTTAACTATCTTGTGTTGATAAAAACAGCTGAACATTGTGACACAACCCTAAAAAATATAATATTTACAGATGTTTAAAAAATTTTTTTTTTACCGTGCATAACTTCAAAATGATTTGTCAAATGATCAAAACACAGTTTCCATCATTTGTCACAACATGGAAAGTTTTACAAAACAAAAATCCACCATTGAATGGATAAAAATGGTAGATCTTTTGAAAATATTGCTTATAAATCTGCAGTTACCATTAAACCCAGGTTTATTAGACAAAAGCAATGTAAACATGTCTACAGTAACATCTAACAGAGTGGGTCAGCCAACTAGGCCACAGAGCAGGATCCATGACACCACTGTAGCCAGCGGTGCAGAGGTGAATATCAGACACTGGCCTGTGGGAGGAGGCCATCTCACTCCACATCTGCTCAGTGCATAGATCAGGCACCATGGGCTTCATCTCTGGAACAAGCACAGACTCGTTGGCAGTGCTGTTGGGCGAGGGCAGGAAGCTGTGCCCTCTGGGGGACATGAGTGGTATCACGTTAAACTGCGCCGTTGCCAAGGAGGGTGCCGCCATGCCAGGGGAGCGTAACCGGCTACAGACATGGGTCAGAAGACAGCAGAGGGGTGGCTAATTATGGTCAATGGTGTGGTTGTTGTAAATGAGATAAGCTTTTGAGCATGAATGTTTGACTACAACTGTAAGATCCTGTGGGATAGCAGGCACCCCATTTATATCATGTTAATATCCTATTTGGGTATCTGACTGAAAGCTCTGTGGCACTCCAGGGACAGAACTGAAGACGCCTGGTATAAACTCACCTGAGTGCAGCCATGCTGAAGATGCTGGGTGAGTAAGTCCATGAGTGGAGGCCTGGTGATGAGGTCATCAGAAAGCTGGGTGTCAAAATAAGCACAAGTGATATTTGGGTGTCTGTGAATCCAGAGACACTCCCCCAAAAAATCAAGGCAACATTATATAAACAAAGACATTGAAAAATCATTGTTTAGCCTGTTTAAGTTCACGTCCTCTTGGTGAAATTTGGACGCGTTCTATGGCTACAAAGCGCAGGGAGGCAGGTGAGCCATGGTTGGCTTCTATACAGTGGCGTGCAATAGCATAGTCCGTGTTTATATTACGAATAGCAGCCTTATGTTCGGCGACGCGGAGTTTCAATGCTCATTTAGTTTGACCAATAGAAGCAGCCCACAGAAGCGTGAGCATGTAACGTATATGATATTTGTGGTGCTACAATGAAGCTTTGGATTTTGTATAATTTACCTGTTCTCGGGTGGAAAAGTACTGTAGTATTCGTCATGTTGTCACAATGTACACAGTGGCCACACGTGCCTGGGGCCAAGTGTCATGCTTCTTGGGCAGCTGCATGCTTTGCATAACAATCTGCTAAAACCAATGAGAGGGGGCAATGTTGTGAACACTGGTAGACTTGGATCACTTTTTTTTCAATACAATGGATTTGACGAGACCGCACTCTGTGGAAAAACACTGACATGGGGGCATTTTGTCCTGGTTTCTATTAGTGCCATTGAGTAGGCTTCCACGTTCAGTCTCCAGCACAGGTATAGCCCTGTTCAATGGCGCTATAATCATACCCACATTGCAGGAGCCTGGTGCATATCAATGGCTTTGTGCTCAGTTACATCGAAGTCTTAGGAATTGACCCACCGATATGTTCCGCTTAAGGTGTCCTGGGTAGTTACGGTCTGCACGTAAAAGTGTAATCCTAGTCTGCGGCTTGCAGAAGGTAGTAGACTCCCAACTTGTTTTCTTTATTTTTGTTGACTTTAAGATCCAAGAAGTCTATTTTTTCTCAACTTCTCTCTGCTGTGAATTTTAGATAGGGGTCAGATAAGAAATGAACTCGGAGAAGAGCGTCATTACCGTTCCATACCTGTAGGATGTTCTCTATGTATCGTTTTCAGGTGACATTCTAGAAATATAGGTCCCAACTCGGAAAGCCCGAACCCAAGACCAAACTAGCAATTTATATCAGTCCAATGTGGACCGATGGCACTCAAACAAAAAGGGGCAACGTCCGTTTGCTATAGTTCAGATCAGGGTTTGATTATTTGTTACATGGGCAGTGTCCATGTCTGTCTTGCCTACTACTTACTAAAACGACATACTAATCGTACTACATAATACTTAGACATACTGTTTATTAAAAACGAATGCAGTATACAACAAATATCAACATACTAGGCTCACCCATCCTGAGAATGCGTCATCCCATGGAATCCCATTCAAATCATGGTACCAATATCAATCATTATTGCACATGATATTCAAATCATCTTTAAGGGCCTTTGTTGGGCGTCACAATCAATTTGACATAGTTTCGGATGATTTGGACATGATGAATGAATAATGCTAAGATCAGTACCATGACCTGAATGGGATTTGTGCCACAAATTCTAAAACGTTAGCATTAGAAAACAGTGCCAGGGAAATAAAACCAAAGCATAGATTGCTGTGATACCTTGTCCATAGACTGCTTACAGGGTAAGAAAACCTGTTTCATTTAGTAATTTGGGTGAACTATCCCTGGCCAGACCAATTTAAGTCCAATCTAAGGGATTGTAGCTCGGCTTTGAGTCATCACTAATGCCATGAGAATTATATTCTTAAATTCCATTTATGCCATGAATAATCATTGTTTTTACCACTGAAAAATCATGAAGGAAACATTAAATATTTCTAACACAAGGGGTTGTTCTTGCATGTTATCTTACATCTGGAGTGACTGAGTGTATGCCCTGCACAGGGTCATATAACTATGGAGGGCTTGCAGTTGAAGAAGACGATTTTCATGGTGCTGTCAGAGACGTATTGCACACAGGCAGCCTCGAACAGACCTGCCAGAGACACAGGAGATGAGCAATTAACAAGCCATAATGGGGCTAGCAATTAAGGTACCGGCAGCCAGCTAACAGAGCGCAAGAGGACCAACAGTATGCTGGCTCCAACATTCAGGTTTCAACATCCATTATAGTTTATTTATATGGTGCTTTCCATCATTCTCTTTGCCACAATTTGTTTCACATTTGTGTTGACTATTTCTATTGAGAGTCTCACCTGTAGGTATGCACACCACTCTCATCCAGAGGGTGCATCATACTGAATACAGTGGGAAGAGGTTCCCTGAGAACAGAGACACAAACAGTGGCATGTTCAAAACACTCCTGACACACTAGCATCGACCAAAAGGGATCAGAAACAGCAGGGAGTGGGTATTATGGGTTTTGCTGTGTACTGTATGTACCCGGGAGGACTTGGAGGAGCCTCGGGTGCAGGGCTTTTTGCGTTCCAACAGCAGACCAAATTTAGTGGGCCACACATTGAAGACCTGTAATTTCATGAAATCCTATTCAAGGTGATGTTGGAGAAAAAAAGTTTGATAATCTTGTGAATCATGACTCTAGTCAACATTTGAATGGCTCACTAAAGAAAGAGACAGTCTGCATTTTCATAGTATCTCTTTTTGGGGATCAAGACATGTCCCTATTTACCATGATTGTAGAATGGTGGAGTCTCACAGTCTTGTCTTATCAACTACAACTGGTTAAAAAAATTCTGGTCTGTAAATGTGGACCCAATCAACATGAGCTAAATTCACCCCCAAGAAACCACCGTCATTTCCCCTGTACGTCACGACGTAGGCCTAGGTTTACTCAGTGTTTCCCGTAACTCACCAGGAAAAAAATACTAAAATTCAATCATGTCAAGTGGATTTTGATGTGAAAAATAATGACACATACATGCCAAGGCCGTTAATTGCATGATGCTGTTTTTCATTGTAATCTGAAGCCTCTCGTCAGCTGTGAGTGAGCCAAATCACTCATTACCATTGGTTAAGAAGACAATGGACTGGTCCTGGGGAATATCAATAACTGTGTAAAACAAACATAATTACTGTCCATATCTGCTGGTTCTACTTAAGGGATTCTAATGAGGAAATTAGATGGCCAGGACTGGAAGACATGACAAAATGTTCAAAAAATGATTTTTCTAACCAATGTTGACAGTACATCACAATTCAAGATGTCATCACAAGGTAGTACATCACAAAATTCAACACACCATAAATACATCAAATGGTTGCTAGCACACATTTTAGACAACGCGCTGTTACATCAGTCAGCGATAAGGAACTCACCTGAAAGTGTAGAGGGGAGATTAAGTCCTTCGGTGTCACACTGTGCACATTCACATAGCTGCTCGGGACAATACACACAGTCTGTTCCATAACATCCTGCTCTGCAATACAAGAAAGCAAATAAACCACTTCACAACAGCTCTGGAATTGAATGATGACACATCGTGAGGAAGAGGATGTGGCATAGGCCTACTTCTTTTGCCCAATATCAAAATTACACCATAATGCTTGAAAAAGGGAGTTAGGGAGATATTACTGGATATACATAGTGAAAAAAAAGTATTATTGATAAGCTGACTACTATCTCAATGGTGACGATGAAAACAGACATGTCATATAATGTACACACAGTATGTATGTATACACTGAATGTACAATACATTAGGAACACCTACTTCCATGACAGACTGACCAGGTGAATCCAGGTGAATCCAGGTGAAAGTTATGATCCCTTATTGATGTCACGTGTTAAATCCACTTCAATCAGTGTAGATGAAGGGGAGGAGACAGGTTAAAGAAAGATGTTGTTTTAGCCTTGAGACATGGATTGTGTATGTGTGCCATTCAGAGGGTGAATGAACAAGACAATAAAGATTTAAGTGCCTTTGAACGGGATATGGTAGTCGGAGCCAGGCACACCTGGCTTTTTTGAGTGTGTCAATAACTGCAATGCTTCTGAGTCACGCTCAACATTTTCCTATGTGTATCAAGAATGGTCCACCAGCCAAAGGACATCCAACCAACTTGACACAACTATGGGAAGCATTGGAGCCAACATGGGCCAGCATCCCCATGGAATGCTTTCAACACCTTGTAGAGTCCATGCCCAAATTGAGGCTGTTCTGACGGCAAAAGGGGTGTAACTTACTAAGATGGCGCAGAAGGCAGACGTTTTAAGTGTCCCCAACCAATTGTATTTTTTTGTTTGTAACTTATTTTAAAATATTTTGTACATAATGTTGCTGCTACATCTCTTATGACCAAAAATAACTTCTAGACATCAGGACTGCGATTACTCACCACAGACTAGCGGAATCCTTTTTCTTCTTTCACGACTCTGACGAGCCCGAGGCGGAGGAAATACGGCTCCCTCGGGAACAGGCCCAAACTCTAGTGATCTGCGTGAAGAGGTGGAGAAAGACGGGCTGGAGAAAGACGGGCTGGAGAAAGACGGGCCGGAGAGCGGGCAGCATTCTGAGAATTTGAAGGCGATCGAATTAACCCCCACTTCCCTCAATTCTACTAGCAAACATGCAATCTTTGGACAATAAAATTAATGCGTTACGTGGAAGATTAAACTACCAAAATGTAACATCTTATGCTTCAGGGGGTCATGGCTGAACGACGACAATATCAACATAAAGCCGGCTGGTTATACGATGTAGCGGCAGGATAGAACAGTGGCGTCTGGTAAGAAAAGGGGCGGCGGACTATGTATTTTTGGTAAATAACAGCTGGTGCACGATATCTAAGGAAGTCTCAAGGTTTTGTTCGCCTGAAGTAGAGTATATTATGAAAGCTGTAGACCACCCTACCTACCGAGAGAATTCTCATCTGTATTCTTCGTAGCTGTTTACATAACACCTCAGTCAGAGGTTGACACTAAGATAGCTGTATTCCGCCACAAGCACACAAGATAACGCTCACCCAGAGGTGGTGGTCACAATAGCCAAGGACTTTAACACAGGGAAACAAATCTGTTTTACCAAATTTCTATCAGCGTGTTAAATGTGCAACCAGAGGGAAAAGAACTCTGGACCACCTATCCTCCACACACAGAGACCAATATTAAACTCTCCCTACATTTGGCAAATCTGACCATAATTCTATCCTCCTGATTCCTGCTTACAAGCCAAAATTAAAGCAGGAGGCACCAGTGACTAGATCAATAAAAAAAGTGGTCAGATGAAGCAGATGCTAAGCTACATGACTGTTTTTCTAGCACAGACTGGAATATGTTCCAGGATTCCTCCAAAGCCGTTGAGGAATACACCACATCTGTCATTGGCTTCATCAATAAGTGCATTGATGACGTCGTGCCCACAATGACCGTACGTACATACCCCAACCAGAAGCCATGGATTACAGGCAGCATTCACACTGAGCTAAAGACTGCCGCTTTCAAGGAGCGGGACTCTAACCCGGAAGTTAATAAGAAATCCCGCTATGCCCTCCGACGAACCATCAAACAGGCAAAGCGTCAATACAGGACTAAGCTTGAGTTGTACTACACCAGCTCTGATGCTCGTCGAATGTGGCAGGGCCTGCCAACCATTGTCATGATGTCCTAATCATGTCAGGTTACAGGAGACCACAACCCTACAGATTATCTCTCAACCCCAACAGAGGAAGAGAGATCTAGGGGTCTGAAGATGTGGGGGTTTTATGACCCCTCACGCCCCTGGTAAATCTCAGGCCACAGACAAATTCCTTTGTCATGTTACTATGGAGAACCAGCCTCAGAACATTAAACATTAAATAAAGGGACTTTGGAACAATGGTTTCCGTCAGCCACAAAGGTTGTCATGACGATAGATGGAATATGAAAATGTATGTCATGTTTGTTTTGTTATTAAATGATAATGGATGATGTTTTTACGAAAACATTGTAACGTGAAGAGTTGTCCTAGTATATGTTTGATGTTTATACATTGTATGTTGTGTGGAAAATGTCCAAATCAAAGGGAATGTTTTGGTAAAGGTGAAATGTGAAGTTAGTCATCTAAAATTGGATTTGAGTAAAATCTAGACCTTGCCTCATTAACTTGGTACGCCCAGAGAATTGCCCTAAAGGCGGTTACCCCCACTTCTTACCCAAGGGTATAAAACCTGTGAGTAAAGAATTTACAAAGGAAGACTCCCAAGCTGGAGCTAAGGTCTAAAAACGTTTTAAAAAACAGAACGCAACAAGTTTGAAGACAAAGAAATCTTTTTCTACCCAAGCTACGGATGAGTAGCTGTGTCTAAGCGGGTGAATTCAAGCCGGACCCCCTAGCATCCAATCCCAGCGAATCGTGGTATCTAAATGGTTTCATCCCTATGATGTGAGCTCTGAGCTACAGAGCTGTCTGTCCTCAGAAGACCCCTTCCAGAGCAAGGGTGAGGGAACAGACTCCTAAGCCAAAAGGACGCTGACATCGTGAGGACGACCAGAAAGGTGCGCCGGGGAAGTGCGTCATCGAGCAGCCTGAACGGTCCACACAGAGAATCCTCTGAGGTCTTCCCCACGTAATTACATCATTATATTCTGACCCATAAGAGCGGCAGTTTGGGGCAAGGCTAGGGTTAGAATAGCATAGCTGACAAATTCACCCAAATGTATATTTCTCTCGTGTACTTTTTTTTTTCTCTCTCTCTTTGAAATCTCCATTTTAGGTAACACGCGCCATAGTGTTGGCCCGTTATACTAAGTTCTAATCAATAGCCTATAATGTGTTTTGTCTATGTGAATATTTTATCATCATTTTAGCTTTTTAGTAAATAAATATTCAACTAAGATTGGTGTGCTACGAACTCATTGGTGAGACCCGGGTCCGTGCAGATTCACGGACTAATCGATGTTCAGAACTAGATTGTAGAGGTAACTGGTTAATTAGCGGCTGTTAATTATTAATGAGTTAATAATTGCTTGATTCAGTTAATCACGCAATCATTCGATGAACAACACTCGTCACATTAACTAATACAACGTCACGACATCATTATAGACTACAAATGGAAGCAGAGCCGAGAGCTGCCCATTGACACGAGCCTACTAGACAAGCTAAATTACTTCTACACTCGGCAAATAACACTGAAACATGCATGAGAGCACCAGCTATACCGGAAGATTGTGTGATCACGCTCTCCGCAGCCAATGTGAGTAAGACCTTTAGACAGGTCAACATTCACATGGCCACGGGGCCAGATGGATTATCAGGACGTGTACTGCAAGCATGCGCTGACCAACTGGCAAGTGTCTTCACTGACATTCTCAACCTCTCCCTGTCCGTAATACCAACATGTTTTAAGCAGACCACCATAGTGCCTGTTCCCAGAACACTAAGGTAACCTGCCTAAATCACTACCGACCCGTAGCACTCACGTCTGTAGCCATGATGTGCTTTGAAAGGCTGGACATGGCTCACATCAACACCATCATCCCAGAAACCCTAGACCCTCTCCAATTTGCATACCGCCCCAACAGATCCACAGATGATGCAGTCTCTATTGCACTCCACACTTGCCCTTTCCCACCTGTACAAAAGGCACACCCATGTGAGAATGCTATTCATCGTCTCATCTGTATTCTCCGTAGCTGTTTACATACCATCTCAGCGTTCAACATCATAGAGCCCTCAAAGCTCATCAATAAGCTAAGGACCGCAGGACTAAACACCTCCCTCTGCAACTGGATTCTGGAATTCCTGACGGACCACCCCCAGGTGGTAAGGGTAGGTAACAACACATCCGCCACACTGATCCTCAACACAGGGGCCCCTCAGGGGTTCGTGCTCAGCCCCCTCCTGTACTCCCTGTTCACCCATGACTACACAGCCAGGCAGGACTCCAATATCATCATTAGATTTGCCGATGACAACTGTGGTAGGCCTGATCACCGACAACAATGAGACAGCCTATAGGGAGGAGGTCAGAGACACGGCCATGTGGTGCCAGGACAACAACCTCTCCCTCAACATGATCAAGACGAAGCAGGTGATTGTGGACTACAGGAAAATGATCACCGAGCACGCCCCCATTCTCATCGACAGGGCTGAAGTGGAGAAAGTTGAGTATTGGTGTCCACATCACCAACAAACAAACCTATTCCCCCTCAGGAGATTTGGCATGGTTGCATCACTGCCTGGTATGGCAACTGCTCGGCCTCGACCACAAGGCACTACAGAGGGTACTGTGAACGGCCCAGCACATAAGCTTCCTGCCATCCAGGACCTCTATACCAGGCGGTGTCAGAGGAAGGCCCTAAAGATTGTCAAAGACTCCAGCCACCCTAGTCATAGACTGTTCTCTCGGCTACCACATGGCAAACGGTACCTGAGCGCCAAGTCTAGGTCCAAGAGGCTTCGACCCCAAGCCATAATACTCCTGAACATCTAATCAAATGGCTACCCAGACTATTTGCATTGCCCCCCCACCCCCACTCTCTTGTCATCTATGCATAGTAACTTTAACAACTCTACCTACATGTACATACTACCTCAACTAACCGGTGCCCCCGCACATTGACTCTGTACCAGCACCCCCCTGTATATATTCTTATTTTTTTACTGCTGCTCTTTAGTTTCTTGTTACTTTTATCTCTTATTCTTATCCATTTTTTTTAAAACTGCACTGTTGTTAGGGGCTCATAAGTAAGCATTTCACTGTAATGTCTACACAAAATGAAATCAACACCTGTTGTATTCGGCACATGTGACTAATACAATTTGATTTGAACTCAATACTAGGAAGGTGTTCCTAATGTTTAGTAAACTCAGTGTATACTCAATATGACATGTTTAGTTCAATTACCTGTAGTACTGGACTGCCCACAGTGAAAGCCTTGTAAACATGGGAAGCTTGACTCTTGTTCCCTCTGCTCCCTATGACCATGTTTCCTGCTGCATAGAGCTCCTCCTCATTCTCATCACTGTCCACACTGGAACCCTTTCTCAGCAACCAACACTCCTGTAAACATCCACACAATAGTGACTGTTGTCTGTATCAAAAGGAACCACCACACAACAGACCCCCCCCCACACACACACACTTCTGCGGTTGTGACATCCTGGAGGGGACCATGTGTCTGAGGACTTGAGCTTAGAGGCTTGCAGCTGCAGGTTTACATCGTTCGGGTGGTTAATGTACTGAATACGCGAAACGGGACAAATTACTGCAATTCCACTGCGGCTATCATTGTGGCTCGCTCTTCATAGTCGTTCGACATGAGTTTCAGATATCAGCGTTATTTCTGAGCGACGCAGAAGGAGAGAATGACTGACAGTATATTTCACTTAAGAGATATCCTGTTAAACTTCACATAAAATGGTGTGAAATACCTAGAAAATACAATGAGACCAGAGACTTAGTGTTCAAAATTAAATAACACAACATGCTAGCCCCGCAGATCATTGTGAATTGCTTATAGTGCAGACAAATAAACTGCTAGCTAGGTAGAACATGCCGAACGGCAGACAGGTAACTAGCTATCTAGTTAGCCAGCTTTAAAAGCTAATGATAGCTAACTACACAGCTAGCCGTTGGCTTGAACAAATAGTAACTTAACAGTAGCGACTTTAGCTAGCAAAGTTACTGTCTGTGACTGTGGTCATCACCATAATTTAGCCAGCCAACAAGTTAGCTACTAGGAGTTTGTTAATATAATCTGGATACATTTCGTAATCTTCAAATACACATAGCATAGCGTTTAGTGTTGCATGTTTGTGTCTGGCTAACTATCTAGCAACCATGTTTAGATTAGCATACTGTCATGCACTGTCTCGATAGGTGGCTGCCATGCCGCAGTGGCACAGGCGCGAACCTGAAAATAAGTCCCTTTTTGTCCCTTGTCTCGGAATCATTGTGTTTTCTTTATAGGACTCTTACTTGGGTACCACATATTCAGCATTGTCAACATAAAAACAACTTAAAGCAACCCCTAAAATAAGAAAACACATCCGTTTTTCGCAAGTGCTCTGACAACTTGCTGTCCTCAGGATCTTCACCTCACTTGATCAACCAATCAAGTAGGAAGTTGGAAAGCACACGTGTCAAGTGGTAACATTTACATATTCATATTTTCAGTAATAAGATACATTGTAGACAGAGAGAATGGGAAAGTTATATGAAACCTCTTTTGCTGGACAATAAGTAGGCCTATTTATTATAAGAAATTGCAATGCAAAAAGTATCTAATCTCCGAATGATTTACTGTCTGGGATGCAATAGGACAAAGCCAGGTGTAAACATGCAAGAACTCTTTGATATAGGCCATGTCCAGATTTTCTTCCATTTTTCTCAATTTTTCTTTGTCATTGCTGCTCACGAATCCAAGTGACATAGGGACTAGAGATGGATGTGTCAAAACAATATGAGTTTAATAGAGGTATTTAGGGGACTATTCCATCCCCCTGTGTGCCCGCTAAACTAGGTTTTTCTCTCTGCCAATATTCCTGTTTGTCCCGAGGTACATCACAAAACAGAGTGTGCCTTCACACCTGTTATTGAACTTGATAATTTTTTATATTGTAGTACTCACTCACCTCTGACTGCTCTCAAGATGTCTGTCTAGGGCAGGGCAAAATTGACACCTTAAGAAAGCATTTTTACAAAAATATTTGTGAAATATCTCTCAACGTCTGTGATAAGAATTCCTTCCCCATAAGTACTTCCTCTGAATGCAACTGTTCTTGTGTAGCAGTAAAATCTGTCATGTGTATCTGGAACAACCAGAAAATATATTCATATTCAATTCTACTGTACAATTCTTTTTGACAAATGCATGAAAGAATTTTACCTGTGAACACTCTCCTGCTCTCTGACTGTCACAGATAGACAATATCCAGAGAACCAACTCCTCAGAGAGTTGAATGACATGCCTTAAATACACTATTTATCTTGTTAGTATCGAAGGAAATGCAAAACATGGCTCTACCTCTGAGATCAGCCCAGAAAGACAAAGATGTAATGTGATTGGATCTGATGACTTAAGGTCCCAGGGGCGTTGTAGGGTGGTTTGTGCCTTTGATTACTGGACAAATGAAGCACTGAGACCATTACTGGGCATTAATGTCTTCCATGTGGCATGAGACACAAATGTATTTACAGAATTAGTTAGGATGCTATGAAGAGCTGTTTGCTTAATTGATCCATTACCTACAACAGGACTGTGATTACAGGTCCCCCAGGGGCCCAAAATAAGGTGTACCCCCAGCCTACAGTGTGTGTTGTATATGGGCCCATTTGGAAACCTAAGATCAAAGTTATGGTTTTGTATAGCCTAAATTCAATATTTTTCCATATCAGTAGCTTATCAAAGTTGAGATCTTGAATTAAATGGGGATTGTTTCTTTAAATAAAACAAAGTACATAATTTACAACATACCTATGATCTATATTTGTAAATGTTCAATTTCCATGTTCAATTTGCCCTCGGTGTCACGATCGTTGTAAGGATCGGACCAAGGCGCAGCATGAGTAGAGTTCCACATCATTTGAATGAATCGAAACTCACTGAACAAAACAACAAACAACCAAATGAAACGTGAAGCTACTGATGTGCACTGTTCCAGTACCCTGTATACATAGACAAGATCCCACAACACAAATTAGGAAAATGGCTACCTAAATATGATCCCCAATCAGAGACAACGATAAACAGCTGTCTCTGATTGGGAACCATATCAGGCCAAAATAGACATACAAAAACTAAAGTAACCACCCTAGTCACACCCTGACCTAACCAAAATATATAGAAAAACAGAGATATCTAAGGTCAGGGCGTGACAGTCCCCCCCCCAAAGGTGCGACTCCCGGCCCGACCTATAGGGGAGGGTCCGGGTGGGCATCTACCCTCGGTGGCGGCTCCGGTTCTGGACGCAGCCCCCCCTCCTTACACTGATCCCTCCGCTTTTGTGGAACCGGACCGTGGATCATCGCTGGAGGCTTTGGACTGCAGCTCGTCGCTAAAGACCCCGGACTGGGGACCGTCGCTGGAGGTTCCGGACTGTGGACCGTCGCATCAGGTTCCGGACTGTGGACCGTCGTTGGAGGTTCCGGAGTGTGGACTGTCGTTGGAGGTTCCGGACTGAAAACTGTCGCCGGAAGCTCTGAACTGGGAACTGTCGCCGGAAGCTCTGGACTGTGGAGGTGCCCTGAAGGTCTGATGCGTGGGACCGGTACAGATGGCATCGGGCTGAAGACACGCACCTCAGGGCTAGTGCAAGGAAGAGGCACAGGACGTACTGGACTGTGGAGGCGCACTGGAGGTCTGGAGCGTGGAGCTGGCACAATGCGTCCTGGCTGGATGCTCACTTTAGCTCAATAAGTGCGAGACGCTGGCAGAGGACGCACTGGGCTGTGAAGACGCACTGGGGATACAGCGCGTAAAGCCGGCGCAGGATATCCTGGTCTGAAGAGGTGTACTGGAGACCAGGAGCGCTGAGCCGGCACAACCCGTCCTGGCTGGATACCCCTCTAGCACGGCAAATGCGGGGAGCTGGAATAGAGCGCACTGGTCTATGAATGCGCACTGGAGACACCGTGCACATCACTTCATAACACGGTGCCTGACCAGTCACACGCTCCCCACAGTAAGCACAGGGAGTTGGCTCAGGTCTAAACCCCGACTCCGCCAATCTCCCTGTGTGCCTCCCCCAAAAATGTTTTTGCCGCTGCCTCTCGAGCCGTATCCCCTCGTATCGTCGCCGTTCCTCTTTCACTGCTTCCTCCTGCTTCCATGGCAGGGTCTTGTCCCCTGCCATTACCTCCTCCCAGGTCTACGATGTCCTCCACTCACTTTTCTCCCGGGCCCAGGATCCCTGCTCCTCTTGAACACGCTGCTTGGTCCGTTGGTGGTGAGATCTTCTGTCACGATCGTTGTAAGGATCGGACCAAGGCGCAGCGTGAGTAGAGTTCCACATCATTTTAATAAATCGAAACTCACTGAACAAAACAACAAACAACCAAACGAAACATGAAGCTACTGATCCCACAACACAAATTAGGAAAAAGACTACCTAAATATGATCCCCAATCAGAGACAACGATAAACAGCTGTCTCTGATTGGGAACTATATCAGGCCAACATAGACATACAAAAACCCCTAGACATACAAAAACTAGAGTACCCACCTGAGTCACACCCTGACCTAACCAAAATATATATAAAAACAGAGATATCTAAGGTCAGGGCATGACACTTGGTTTGCCAGTGAAAGGGAAGATGACACTTACTGTTCATGGTCTCCACTCTGAAGAAAATCCTCTTCCTCAGTTTTGATATTATTTATTGGACCTAGTTTTGCCATCTACTTTCCTCTATAACCCTCAAACTCAACTCTGGACCTCGAAGTCAGTTACACTGCAATTTTTCATTGTTCCCCTCTAATCAAGGACTGATTTAGACCTGGGACTCCAGGTGTGTGCATTTCATTATCAGGTAGAACAGAAAACCAGCAGGCTCCAGACCTCATAAGGTAAGAGTTGAGTACCCCTGCCCTATTTTTAATTTAACCAGGCAAGTCAGTTCAGAACAAATTCTTATTTTCAATGACGGCCTAGGAACAGTGGGTTAACTGCCTGTTCAGGGGCAGAACGAAAGATTTGTACCTTGTCGGTTCAAATCTGTCGTTCCGGTTACTAGTCCAACGCTCTAACCACTAGGCTACCCTAGTGATGATCCAATACTCATAAGATCCAGGTGGACCTTTAACCTGGTGAGGGAACCCATGAGACTGGTGATAAGGTCATCGACTGGGTTGTGAGTTCCTCAAGCAAACTACATAAAACTGACTCACCATGAATGCCATGTCTGTCATATTAGACCCTGGCCCGTAAATCAGTCTGTCAGTGCCAATTTGGTAACATACACATCTCCAGTGTTCAGTGGACAGATAATCTAAACCACAATAGGCTCTAACAAGCTGGGGTATTCCCCTGCATCCGACTCAGGGCCAGGTATTACTGTTGCGTATTCTGTCCATTAGGTATTGAAGCGTGATGGAGGATTAACTTATTGCTTGCATAATGTATAATGGTATTCAAGTTTCCATTTCAAGTTTCAAGTTTTAATGTCACATGCACAAGTACAGTGAAATGTCTTTCTTGCAAGCTCTAACCCCAACAATGCAGTAATCAATAACAATGTAATACTAAAAATAACAAGGTTGAACAAAAACAACACGATATGAAAATAAGAAATAAGAAGAGCACGATAAAGTAAGTAAGCATACAGGGTCAGTTCCAGTACCATATCTACTGTGTGTAGGGATACTGGAGTGATGGAGGTAGATATGTATAGGGGTAAGGTGGCTAGGCATCAGGATATACAGTATGATAAACAGAGTATCAAATCAAATCAAATCAAAGCAGCAGTGTATATTTTGATTGTATGTGAGTGTATGTGTGTGTGTGTGTGTAGAGTCAGTATAACGCACACTGACACTACAACACACGTACAAACACTCACTCCATCATTTAATCACACACACACATAATATTATTAAATTATGAGTGTTTGCATGTGGGTTGCAGTGTCAGTGTGTGTGTTAGGGCCCTGTGAGTGTGCATAAAGACAATGCAAAAATAAGAATAAAATACAAAGGTCAACTCAGGTAGTCCATGTAGCCAAAATGTTACCTATTTAGTTAGCTATTTAGTAGTGTTATGGCATGGGGATAGAAGCTGTTCCGGAGCCTGATGGTGTCAGACTAGATGTACCGGTACCGTTTGCCTTGCGGAAGCAGAGAGAACAGTCTATGGCCTGGGTGGCTGGAGTATCTAACGGTTTTCCGGGCCTTCCTCTCACACCGCCTGATGGCAGGGAGCTCGGCCCCAGTGATGTACTGTCTGCACCACCCTCTGTAGTGTCATGCGATCGAGGGCGGTACTATTGCCATACCAAGCAGTGATTCCACCCCCCCGAGGGTGTTGGAGTCATGCGTGGTGGAGAGGACTAAGCACACACCCCTGTGGGGCCCCCGTGTTGAGGGTTCGCGTGGCGAAGGTGATGTTGCCTACCTTCATCACCTGGGGTCAGCCCATAAGGAAGTCCAGGATCCAGTTCCAGAGGGAGGTGTTCAGTCCCAGGGTCATAAGCATGTGACGTGATGCTGACTGGCGTTATTGCTGAATGGCTGAGAGTTAACTTCTAATTTAGAGGAATTTAAAAGGCTGTGCATCATAACATCAAAATTATGGTTTCATCAATGTTGTAGTTTTCTGTGGATCTTTTAACTGGCGCATACATAAAAACTTGTCAATTCTGCACATTCCTTCAAAATAATACATACATTTCCTGTATAAGGAGTCCTTTCCAGACTCTGTTTCAAATCATCGCTGTCAATTAAATGAGCATGTTTCCCAGTCCTTTGTCCCTAATCAACTTTATGTTTCGCATGATTACATTACAATTGTGATTAGGTTTCCAGAGGCTCCTGGTTGAGATAGGGCTATTACAACCACCCAGTCTTGGAGATATGAGATGCATTCAATGAGACCCAACGCTGAGAATCCGTACAGCTGAATTAGAGTCCAATGATGATACTGAATCCAGATGCTGAAATACAACAATGTGGCTCAATCCTGAAGCATATCACTCAAATGAACCAGAGTGGCAAACAAATGATGGATTATGAAAACACATTGGTCAGTACTTGAGTCTTGAGTTGTGTTCTACATGGATTGATCTATTTTCCCATGGAACCACCAACATTCCAGCACAACAGCCATCCAGTCTTGCATCTACCAGACTAACAATAAGATCCAAAATCTATAATATTCATTCTCTCTGGGAACAACTCTGTTCAACAACTCTGCACTCTCTAAAATCAGAACATCTGTGTGAATCTTTATCTAGTTAAACCTAATGAGGATGGGATGGGACTTGTATGTGATTTGTTCTGGTGAAATGGAAGTGGGCCTATACTCACACACGTGTATATTCCATGAGAGCATCTGACATCTGTATCAACTGAGCCTTTCATCTGCATTGAGTAAGGGAATGTCAACGTTTAATGTCCTTATATTGTGGGAGACAATAGGTAGCGGTGGGACTAAGGGTGGTTAGGAGAGGGATAGAGTGATATAGAGAAAAAAGATGATGAGATGGGAGAGGTGGAGAGAGGATGTGGAAGAGGAGAAAGGGAAGGAGATATTGGTGCTGAAACTGATAAGAGGATGTATGGTTTCATGTACTGTAGTTTGTTTTTCTTCATGTCTATCATACAGACACTTTACAACCATTCAGAGGGAGTTATAGTCCAAGATGTCACATTGTGTATAATACTATATTTACTTTGCTTACTAAATAGAAAAAACATATTTTTACTGTTTATTTCTCTTAGGCTGCTACACAGGCAGCCAAATTCGGGTCTTTTTTCACCAATTGGTCTTTTGACCAATCAGATCAGCTCTGAAAAATATCTGATGTGAGTGGTCGAAAGACCAATTAGTTTAACAAATATCAGAATTGGGCTGCCTGTGTTTACATCTATTAGGCCTACCAATGTGGTGGTACAGCATCTAGGGATAACATAAGTTGAGTCAACACCTATGATATGCAATAAGTCATTTTTGTATGAGCAAAATCAGATTGTACCATAGTGCTGGTTCGACTAAGCATGCGAACAAGCCAATGACGAACGTATCAATCCCAATGGGACTTTTATGACGTAACAACCTTGATCACATCTGACTGCCTTCCTGCTTGACGAAAAGTATTCAGAAGTATAAAACGAGGGAAGGGTTGAAGGTATAGTACGAGACGCTGACAGTTGAAGAAGCAACTGAGGTTTTGAACAGTGTTCCGTGACTTCTCCAGGAGATACAGCCACAAAGCGTTTCAAGACCTTGGACAGCACCCAGTCGGTACCCGAGCAGAACAGCGGATCATTTTGGGAAATGTAAGACTTTTTTCCAATGATGCTATTTGTTTGACATAATTATTCTATTTGTTTGATATTATTTTCAGTTAGGCTTCACATCATATTCTAATTGCATAGGCTACAAGGTGTTTTTACCTCTGCAATCAAGAATAAACATATTTGAATTAATTAGAAGTCATTGTGTCATTGTGTCCATCTTCTAGCATAACTTGAAAGAGTTATGGATTCCAAATATAAGATTGATTTGTGATTTGCAATTGTATTTGAGGACATAAACAAATGATCATACAAAGGTTGAAACCAAGTCCTAACTACCTGGATACATGCGCAATTGCGCATTTGTCTTCATTCTCAACGTAATTTTGTTCTGGTAGCACTGGCTAGCAAAATCGGCAAACTTGTTTACTCGTGTGGTTTACTCTTATTCCTTCACAATACAATGAAAAGAGGAGGTCTTGAGGAAACTTTTTTCCTGTGCGTAAAGTGGTACCGAATAACGAGGCAAGCGGGATTTTGTTGTTGTTGTTTTAATATACGAATGTAGGCTATGTGAAAGCAACAGTAGTGAATAAAACCATATCTCCCTTTACAGGTATAAAGCGATGTTACAAAGGAACGGCTCCCAGCTCCTTTTTCTAATAGCCCTGTGCAGTGTGCTATATTCCCGGACTCAGTGTTTGCCATATGCATCTATGAGGTAGGAATAATACCGCTATTACTCATTTAAAGATGTATTATTTATGTGCAAGAGGACATGACTAAAAGAGCATCAATAGTTACTTTTGCCAAAGAGTTCAAGAACTACAACGATATACTAACTTATATAATGTTCAAGTGTTCTAACATATTCTTACTCTGGGGTTAATGAATAAACACGATGATAAAAAATGTATTAATTAATCGAATATATCCTAGTACAAAACTACTTTCTAACAATAATATTTAAGTCCTGAGAAATCATGTTTTATGTTCTGTCATCTAGGCTACTTTCATGTAGGCCTAAGTGGATATTATGTTGAAAGCCATGAATAATCAGTGGAACGTGGTAATTTCTTACAATATAATCTTGGATGTTAGCATACCCAGAGAGGATACAAAAAAAACGAATTTAAAAGTGTCTGTCCGTCTCATGACAACAAATTGTATTTTTGTATTGTCTAAGAGTAATTGACATAGGCACATTTTTTTTTACCCTAATATAGCCTTTTGGAACACAAACCCCCGTTTCAGATTTTTGTTACACACGGTGACTAATAACTGTTTTAATCTGTTGGCAGACCTACGAGACACGCAGACGGTCTCTTTACGAGTGGATACAGCAAACTTCTTGGACAGCTATCGGCGCGGCGGTACCTGGAATCCTTGATCGGAAAGCGAGTCAGGTAGGCTCTATTTTATGCGTTTCGTTCAGATCATCGCGCGGAGTTTGATTTCCCTATTAAACGCGAATGGAGCGCCTTTCAAATTTAAACAATTTTAACAGTATGCTAACTTTGATATTAACATATTTTCTGAAGCATTCAGGTTTATTGAAAACATTTATAGAGTCAGGAATGACAGCATGACAGAAATATCTATTCCATAAAATTGTCTTCCTCTAACCTATCTCTGTGATTTTAGTCTCAGTGAAAACCTTTTGATACATCCCTAACAATGTTGTATTAGCATATCTGCCTTGAAAACGGTTAATAACATAATTTGTTGTAATTGTAAGAGATTTGTCATCTAAATTGTGATCTACTTATGGTTTAAATAACCCTATTGGATAGGTCGAGTATGTTATAACAAGGTTAGCAAAAGTCTCAAAATGATGGACTAAAATGTGTTGTGGTTAATTTGTCACAGTGATGACATGATGGAGGACCAGGTACCAGTGAAGCGCCACTCAGATGCCATATTCACAGACAACTACAGTCGCTTCCGCAAACAGATGGCTGTGAAGAAATATCTGAACTCGGTTCTGACAGGAAAGAGAAGGTGGGAACAAGCACAATAATAGATTGTGTGTGTGTGTGTGTGTGTGTGTGTGTGTGTGTGTGTGTGTGTGTGTGTGTGTGTGTGTGTGTGTGTGTGTGTGTGTGTGTGTGTGTGTGTGTGTGTGTGTGTGTGTGTGTGTGTGTGTGTGTGTGTGGTGTGTTTGTGAGTGTGTGTGTGTCAGGATGTGCATGTTCGCAGGGTCTTTCCCCAGTATGACAGAAGTACAATGTCCCCTTCTTCTCTTTTCAGTCAAGAAGACCCTCCCATGCAAGAAGAATCCAGAAGTGAGCCCTCGTTTCAAGAGAGCTTAGATGACGTCAGTGTAGATCACCTCCTCAATAACTTCCAATTGGTAGGTTCAGTCTCAGTCCTCCTCCTCCATTCAGTTTCACCCCCCTCCCCATTGCGTAAACAGGGTATTCAACACGGTGTGGTTGCACTGCTACCATAGAGACAGCAAGACCTGATATCTGTATAGTGGAGTTTAGCGGACAAACATAGCTGCATCTATTTTGCATGGCTGACAACATACTGTGTATATACCCATAGGAATACTTACGTTTTACAACAGGAGCTCAGCTAATGAAAGCTTATGGGCAATACAGTAGAATGTTTCTACTAAATGAATGCCCTCATCACGTCTTCTCATGATCTGAAACTCTGTATTCTGATCAATAATCAAATATCTCTCCCTCCCTCTCACCCTCTCACCCTCCATCTTTCCCTCTTCTTCAACTGTCTTTTTCAGCCACTCTGAAGATGACCCACTGGTGCGACGACCTCAATCGTCAACCTCATCGATCTGCCATTCAAAACAATATTTAAGTTCTTCAACAACGGGCTAAAAGTCATGTGTGGTTATCTCTACAGTATAAAGTGAATGTTTACATTGTATATAAGTTAAACTAAAACAAAAAATATTGGTCTAAAGATGTAGGCCACAGTAAATATTATACATGTCCACCTGGGATTAGATAGATTTGCTTTGTCCAGGACTCTGTAAATGGTAGTTGAATAAATGCATTCTAAACAAGCTATATACTGCTATAGAGTACCATCAGCTTAAACAGAAGAGGACCACATTTAGAGTGGCTATGATGCATATAATCACTTTATATCCATGTGGATCAACGCTATACCTTGTTCAAAAACTTACCTAGAGCATTTAGTTCTGTGAAACCGTCCACCAAATAAAATATGTCCATTTATTTTTCAAAGCTGAGTAATTTTGTAAGTAAATATTGATGTTGATTATTTATTTTCATGTAAAAAACAAACTTGTTGGGAAAAAAGGTATTGCTAAATTGCTTACAAATTATGTTGCAAACGTATAGTTGCATTCAACACGTGCTTTGATGACCTGCTCAGCTGAATGAAGATGGGAAACAAAGACTAATACATTTGATTTTATGAATATCAACTTCATAGCATTTGAAATTAATTAATCAGTTTCATGTCAATGTGACAAATTAGCATGTTATTTGCTATCAAATCAGCACAACAGAGAAGAACTTGAAAGCAATTACCTTCTCAGTCTCAGTTACACAGTGGAAATATTAAACTAGATAATGGCAGGGATCTCCTTTAAAAAAAAGATTATTCCCTTCAAAGACATGAGACAAAGCATAGAATAGCAGATAAACATTAACATGAATTTATGTCAACAGACATACTGTAGATAAGTATATACTGTATTTTAATCATGACAGTTATGAGAGGACTGTGACAAAGATGACTGAGAAATTGTTTCCACATAATTATTGGTACATTTTCTGAACTAATGTAACTTTGAATATATTCAGTGAATAAAATGACGTATACAATTGTTTTTATGTATGATTGCCATTACTGAAGGATTGAACTGGCATAATGAATAACAAAGAATAGCCTTGATTTTACGTCTACATTTAGCTTTCAGCTAGAGCAATTTATAACAAAAGGGACCTGAACAGACATGACATTCGTGTACACCTCTATTCTCACCAATACACTTACAATTTCAATTTCAATGGCCATATTCAATTTGCATTATAAAGCATTGATATATTTAGTTAAAAATCTGGTTGTTATTTACAGTTACATTTACAGTTACATGCATGGGCCTCCAACTTACTGTATACAGTAGTATGTAGGTTACATATGACACAGGAGTGTGTCCACCTCACTGTAGGTTCACCTCTGTTCAATCCCTCTTGTAATCAGTGCCAGGGCTAATTTGATGGCCTCCTTGGCCTCCTAACAAGCTAAGTGTAATAATCAGAGTGAAAAGGACTGTGTCAAGCCATGTCATTGACTTTACTGTATTGTACATTGCACTTAGTTCACTGTATAGTTTCTGGCACTATATAAGAGATCTAATATCGTTCCTCCTTGAATAGATTGTGCTCTCTTCTTCGCCAAGTAAAAACGCGTGGTAACACTTCACTTGACACTCAGTGTCATAACACATTATAACACGCTCATAACATGTCATAATATGGTCATAACACTGTTATGATCCATATATTTACACCTATTGTGACATATATTGCGTTATTTTATGGCTGGTTATGAAACCAACATATGAGTGTCAAAACACACATTTATTCAAATGAATTTTTCCCTGTCAAGAAGTTTCCTTTTGTTTGAAAGTGAGTTCCTTTGTTGTTGTAATGAATTCTTTACAGTGATATTTCTTTCAGAATACTTTAAATAACTTTTTTTTTTAAATACATTTTATGACACTGTCATGAAGCATTATGACCATCCTGTGTCACTTTACTTGGCCAAGAAAATAAACTTTGTGACACTATCAATAAGCATTATGACACTCTTGTCACTTTACTTGGACTAAGAAAATACAATTTATGATGATGTCAAGAAGCATTGTGACCATCATAATTGTATAAGCAAGATAGGCCCATCACGTCCATGCCCTTACGTCATTCATCAGTCAGATAAGAGGGTGTCTTGTCCTGCTCCTGAAATCTGCTCCTGCATTCATCCCAGTCATCAGCAAAAGAGCATTGTGTTAGGTGCATGTCTGACATCAATGTGTGCGCAATTATGATGATAATTTAAATGGGTTCATTTTAGACATACTGTTGACAAGTAGGCTATGGTGTAATGAAATGTTTTGCCTTCTTTGGTAGGTTTTGTGGGCTTTGGCACTCTTATATAGGTGTCAGAATCAGTCATAAAATAACTACTGTGGTAGGTTTTGTGGGTATTTAAACTTTTATGAGGGGGCCCTAACCAGCAATAAAATGATACAATATATGTCACAAGTCTAAATATATGTGTCATGACAGTGTTATGACCATATTATAACAGGTTAAGACAAGTTATATCAGCTGCTATGAAATGGTTATGACCGTGTCATAACATGTCATGATGCTGGGTGTCAAGTAAAGTGTTACCAAAAGTGTTCACTGACTCTCTTACATGGTGATGTTATGGTCATAACTAATATGAACAGAAAACACTGTGAAATGTTCTACATCATGTTGAGATGAATGCTCACTATGTTGGAAACAGTAAGCCAGTGTGAAAACATGTCACAAAAGTCATGACTCAGTATGTTTACAAGTGTTGAAATGGCACAAGATATTTGACTCATAAATGTCATAAGCAATATGCTGGGAGGGGGAGTCCAAATTAAATTATATTATTATTAGCCAAGACTTATGTGGGATCCCAACTTTAAAAATAAATCCAAATCACTGTCAACTTGCATCTATGTCAAAGCTTTTAATGACCAGGAAACAGCAACTCCAACAATAAGTATAGCTAAATCAAATGCAGAAGTGCTGTGCAGATTTTCTTTTGACCAGATAACATCCTAAAACCTGTTTTACATCATCTTTTCGGTGTCACCAACAACCACCTTCTCTGAAGGCAGGGCAAACAGAAATATTTCAGGAGACAGGATGCTGATAAAGTTTGTGCTCAGCCCCATGCATCTCAATTTGTCACATCACATTCTCATCATTGCTAAGGTGCTTTGGGCAAGGCAAATCACCATGGCGGTGACTAAGGACAGCAAACAAATACACAAAAACTTTCAGTTGAATAAAGTGGTTAACCATACACTCTTAGAAAAAATGTGCTATCTAGAACTTGAAATGGTTCTTCAGTGTCTCCATAAGAGAACTCTTTGTATAACCCTTTTTGGTTCCAGGTAGAACCATTTTGGTTGAACCACTTTTGGGTTCAATGTAGGACCCTTTCATGTAACCCAAAAGGGTTCTATGTGGAAGAAAAAAGGGTTATCCTATGCCTAGAACCCTTTTGGAACCCGTTTATCTAAGAGTGTAGGGGCCTATTCAATCAATCCCCAATAAGTAAAACATGTGTGTATGTGGTGTGTGTGTGCGCATTTGTGTGTGTCCACTCCCCATTGTAAAGCAAATTACATGTGATTATTCCCTGCATTGTGGAGAGGCCACACTCATTAACTATCATTACTGTTGATCTTAATGGTCCTGCAGGCCCTCTGAGAGTAAAAAGGATGGTCAGGTCCAGCCTTATTCCAAAATTGATCAAATATTTTTTTCCCTCATCAATCTACACACAATACCCCATAATGACAAAGTGAAAACATGTTTTTAGATATTTTTGCAATTTTATGAAAAGTAAAAAAAAACAGAAAAACCTTATTTACATACTGTAAGTATTCAGACCCTAGAATTTGAGCTCAGGTGCATCCTGTTTCCATTGATCATCCTTGAGATGTCTCTACAACTTGATTGGAGTCCATCTGTGGTAAATTCAGTTGATTGGACATGATTTGGAAAGGCACACACCTGTCTATATAAGGTCCCACAGTTGACAGTGCATGTCAGAGCAAAAACCAAGCCATGATGGCGAAGGAATTGTCTGTAGAGCTCCGAGACAGGATTGTGTCGAGGAACAGATCTGGGGAAGGGTACCAACACATTTCTGCAGCATTGAAGGTCCCCAAGAACACAGTGACCTCCATTATTCTTAATTGGAAGAAGTTGGGAACCACCAAGACTCTTCCTAGAGCTGGCCGCCCGGCCAAACTGAACAATCGAGGGAGAGAGACCTTGGTCAGGGAGGTGACCAAGAACACGATGGTCACTCTGACTGAGCTCTAGAGTTTCTCTGTGGAGATGGGAGAACCTTCCAGAAGGACAACCATCTCTGCAGCACTGCAACAATCAGGCCTTTATGGTATAGTGCCCAGCCACTCCTCAGTAAAAGGCACATGACAGCCTGCTTGGAGTTTGCCAAGAGGCACCTAAACGACTCTGACCATGAGAAACAAGATTATCTGGTCTGATGAAATCAAGATTGATCTCTTTGGCCTGAATGCCAAGCGTCATGTCTGGAGGAAACCTGGCACCATCCCTTCGGTGAAGCATGGTGGTGGCAGCATCATACTGTGGGGATGTTTTTCAGCGGCAGGGACTGGGAGACTAGTCAGGATCGAGGGAAAGATGAACGGAGCAAAGTACAGAGAGATCCTTGATGAAAACCTGCTCCAGAGCGCTCAGGACCTCAGACTGGGGCGAAGGCTCACCTTCCAACAGGACAACGACTCTAAGCACACAGCTAAGACAATGCAGCAGTGGCTTCGGGAGAAATCTCTGAATGTCCTTGAGTGGCCATCCAGAGCCCGGACATCTCTCGAGAGACCTGCAAATAGCTGTGCAACGACGCTCCCCATCCAACCTGACAAAGCTTGAGAGGATCTGCAGAGAAGAATGGGAGAAACTGCCAAAGGTGCTTCAACAAAGTACTGAGTAAAGGGTCTGAATACTTATGCAAATGTGATTTTTAAAATTTGTAATACATTTGCAAACATTTCTAAAAACCTGTGTTTGCTTTGTCATTATGGGTTATTGTGTGTAGATTGATGAGGGGAAAAACAATTTAATCCATTTTAGAATAATTTTGTAACATAACAAAATCTGAAAAAATTAAAGCGGTCTGAATACTTTCCAAATGCCTTTCCCCCCAGCTCTCCATTCTCACTTTCTTCTCAATGCAGGGAAATGCTGTTATTGTCAAGTGGAAACATCTAGGAGCAGCAATGGCTCAGTCACGAAGTGGTAGGCCACACAAGCTCACAGAACGGGACCACAGTCTTCTGTTGCAACACTCACTACCGAGTTTCAAACTGCCTCTGGAAGCAATGTCAGCACAAGAACTGTTCGTCGGGAGCTTTATGAAATGGGTTTCCATGGCCGATCAGCCACACACAAGCCTAAGATAACCATGCGCAATGCCAAGTGTCGGCTGGAGTGGTGTAAAGCTTGCCGCCATTGGACCCTGGAGCAGTGGAAACGTGTTCTCTGGAGTGATGAATGACGCTTCACCATCTGTTAATCCGACGGGCGAATCTGGGTTTGGGGGATGCGCTACCTGCCCTGGAGCTGTTTTTCATGGTTCGGACTAGGTGCCTTAGTTCCAGTGAAGGGAAATCTAAACAATACAGCATACAATGACACTCTAGACAGTTCTGTGATTCCAACTTTGTGGCAACAGTTTGGGGAAGGCCCTTTCCTGTTTCAGTCTGCCAATGCCCCCGTGCACAAAGTGAGGTCAATACAGAAATGGTTTGTTGAAATAAAACTTGACTGGCCTGCACAGAGCCCTTACCGGAGGAGTGGAGGTTATTATAGCAGCAAAGGGGGGACCAACTCCAAATTTAATGCCCGTGATTTTGGAATGATATGTTTGACAAGCAGGTGTCCACATACTTATAGCCATGTAGTGTATCTTGGTAATGACTTAGAGTGTTGGTCCACTCTTCCTAGACCAGTTTTATATTCTAATGATAATGTTAGTGTGTGGTGATTCAGTCTTGACTCTCAAGGGATCGGAGAGTTTGGTAAGGGAAGGGGGGGGCTGCTGATTTCAGGGGGAATAGTGCTGTTTCCTGGCCCCCACACTCCTGCTTCCTGCAACATAATGTTTGTGAGAGCATGGGGTTAACCTGTGGCTGGGCAACAGGTGCCAGTCACTCCTTATCAGCGTCACATGGTCCAGAGCTTCGTACCTACACCAACCCACAGGTTGTGTCTGGACATGTGCATCAACCACTGTTTGTGATATATGGTGTGTGTGTGTGTGTGTGTGTGTGTGTGTGTGTGTGTGTGTGTGTGTGTGTGTGTGTGTGTGTGTGTGTGTGTGTGTGTGTGTGTGTGTGTGTGTGTGTGTGTGTGTCACCATCACATACTGAGGGATATGAGGATTCTGCGACCAATCAGACTGGACAGAATGTGTTCGCCGCAAGACGTCGGAGAGGAAAGCAAATCCAGACTCTTGGTGGAGAAGAAACAATAGTGGGCATGGCGTTGGGCCGACGCCATGGTGGGTGGGTAGTCATGCTAGCAAAATGGCTCTTTGATGGGAAAATTACCCAATCAAAGAGACAGCATTACCAATGTCCCCTCAGCCATCCTACAGAGGCATATGTTCAGAATTCCTCTGGGACTCATGAAACTGTCCTTCAGACTCATTGGCCGCTGCTCTATAAGTCCATGGCAGACTTGAAAGTCACGACCTTAATGAATGATAGAGGCAAAAGGCCGTGTTAGCATGAGCAGTGCCATTGAGGGCTTCCACCATTTTAATGAAGTCGACTTGGTTAGACTTCCAGCTTCATTGGCTGATCCTTCCTGGTGACAATGTTAGAGTCATGTCCAACCGAGCCATCAGGAGTGATCAGCCAATCGTGAAGAAGAAAATGTCCTACTTCAAAATGGAGATAGCCTCAATGTTGCTATAATGGCACAGATACAAAGATGGTCACAATACATACATTATATTTACCTCTGCATCTTTGTGGACGCATGGAAGGTATTGCTGTTATGTGGTACAGAAGACGCTCGCTGCAGATGTTGACAAACACAATTGTGGAACTTGTCTGATTTGTCATGGCAAAAAAAAAGGTGAATATCTGAAAATTGTCAGAATCAGATCAATTAAAGTAAGTTACTGTAGTATCCCCTGTATGACTCATACACGACTCCACTGTTGACTTAAACAGGGTAGGTAAACACCTGATTGTGTGAAAGTCTGATGAGTTCAATAAATCAGATTAATTAATGACCCATGTGAATATCTGTCATGGAAAGGGCAGCTAAGAGATGTATCATCTGGTGTGCTTTGAGCACAAATGGCATCTGACACATACTCACAGTCAAAGGCTGTCTCCTTTCAACTTACAGTCATTCCTGTCCATGTTTGCTGGTTTCATGGAATTCCAACCCTTTTTAATAGCCTGAAGTCACAAGATGCACTGAGAAAATTAAAGATTTTAAAGATTTTGGAAAATGTTAAAATTCAGGATGGGCGATACGCTACTCACTAAATCTCTACAACTGACTTTACGATAAGGACCTATCAGGAACACATCAGAAGAAGGGTCATACTCAAAATGCCACATTTAATGGCAGAACTATTTTTGGCCAAATAAGTCAAATAACTGTTCACAACTTGCTTGGGCCAAGAAACACGAGCAATGGACATTTGACCGGTGGAAATCTGTCCTTTAGTCTGATGAGTCCAAATTTGAGATTTTTGGTTCCAACCGCTGTGTCTTTGTGAGACAGAGTAGTTGAACAGATGATCTCAGCATGTGTGGTTCCCACCGTGAAGCATAGAGGAGGAGGTGTGATGGTGTGGGGGTGCTTTGCTGGTAACACTGTCAGCGATTTATTTAGAATTCAAGGCATACTCAACCATCATGGCTACAACAGCATTCTGCAGCGATACGCAATCCCATCTGGTTTGAGCTTAGTGGGACAATCATTCGTTTTTTTAACAGGACAATGACCCAACACACCTTCAGGCTGTGTTAGGGCTATTTGACCAAAAAGAAGAGTGATGGAGTGCTGCATCAGATGACCTGGCCTCCACAAGCACCCGACCTCAACCCAATTGAGATGGTTTGGGATGAGTTGGACCGCAGAGTGAAAGAAAAGCAGCCAACAAGTGCTCAGCATATGTGGAAACTCCTTCAAGACTGTTCGAAAAGAATTCCAGGTGAAGCTGGTTGAGAGAATGCCAAGCGTGTACAAAGCTGTAATCAAGGCAAAGGGTGGCTACTTTGAAGAATCTAAAATGTATTTTGATTTGTTTAACACTTTGTTGGTTATTACATGACTCCATATGTGTTATTTCATAGTTTTGATGTCTTCACTATTATTCTACAATGTAGAAAATAGTAAAAATAAAGAAAAAGCCTTGAATGAGTATGTATGTCCAAACTTTTGACTGGTACTGTATATGAATTATATTTTTCTCCTTTATACTATTAGTGGAAGAAAGGGGGAGGAAAAGTGTTACACTTACACTGAAGAAAAATATAAACGCAACATTCAACAATTTAAAATATTTGACTGAGGTACAATTCATATAAGGAAATCAGTTAATTTAAATACATTAATTAGGCCCTAATCTACAGATTTCACATGACTGGGAATACAGATATGCATCTGTTAGTCACAGATACCTTAAAAAAAAGTAAGGGTGTGGATCAGAAACAAGTCAGTATCTGGTGTGACCACCATTTCCCTCATGTAGCGCAACATCTCCTTCGCATAGAGTTGATCAGGTTGTTGATTGTGGCCTGTGGAATGTTGTTCCACTCCTCTTCAATGGCTGTGTGAAGTTGCTGGACATGGGTGGGAACTGAAACACGCTGTTGTACACGTTGATCCAGAGCATCCCAAACATGCTCGATGGGTGACATGTCTGGTGTGTATGCAGGCCATGGAAGAACTGGGACATTTTCAACTTCTTGGAATTGTGTTCAGATCCTTGCGACATGGGGCTGTGCATAATCATGCTAAACATGAGGTGAATGGCACGACAATGAGCCTCAGGATCTAGTCACGGTATCTCTGTGCATTAAAATTTCCCTTGATAAAATGAAATTGTGTTCATTTAGTTTATACCTGCCCATACCATAACCCCAACGCCACCATGGGGCACTCTGATCACAAGGTTGACATCAGCAAACCGTCCGCCCAGACAACGCCATACACGCTGCCATCTGTCCTGTACAGTTGAAACCAGGATTCATCTGCGAAGAGCACACTTCTCCAGCATACCAGTAGCCATCAAAGGTGAGCATTTGCCTACTGAAGTCAGTTACGACGCCGAACTCGAGATGAGCTTCCCTGAGACAGTTTCTGACAGTTTGTTCAGAAATTCTTCGGAAGTCATGGGTGAACAGGGAGTACAGGAGGGGGCTGAGGACGCATCCTTGTGGGGCCCCTCTGTTGAGGATCAGCGAAGTGGAGGCGTTGTTTGCTAACTTCACCACCTGGGGGGTGGCCTGTCAGGAAGTACAAGACCAAATTGCACAGTGCGGGGTTCAGACCCAGGGCCCCGACCTTAATGATGAGCTTGGAGGGTACTATGTTGTTGAAGGCTGAGCTAGTCAATTAACAGCATTCTTACATAGGTATTGTTCTTGTGTGCAGAGCGATGGCAATTGCATCGTCTGTGGATCTTTTGGGGCGGTATGCAAATTGAAGTGGGTTTCGGGTGTCAGGTAAGGTAGAGGTGATATGATCCTTAACTAGCATCTTAAAGCACTTCATGACAACAGAGGTGAGTGCTACAGGGTGATAGTCATTGAGTTCAATTACATTTGCTTTCTTGGGTACAAGGACAATGGTGGACATATTGAAGCAAGTGGGGACCTCCGACTGGGATAAGGAGAGATTTAATATGTCTGTAAACACTCCAGCCAGCTGGTCGGCGCATGCTCTGAGGACACAGCTTGGTATACCGTCTGGGCTGGCAGCCTTGCAAGGGTTAACACACAAATGTTTTACGGCGGCCATGGAGAACGAGAACCCAGTCCTTGGGAGCGTGCCTCTTCGGTGGCACTGTATTACCCTCAAAGCGGGCGAAGGTGTTTAGCTTGTCCAGGAGCAAGACGTTGGTGTCCGAGACGTGGCTGGTTTTCCCTTTGTAATCCGTGATAGTCTGTAGACCCTGCCACATACGTCTCGTGTCTTTTCCATTGAACTACAACTTCAGTCTCTCTATTGATGTTTTGCCTGTTTGATAGCTTATTAAACATGGGACCAACACTTTACATGTTGCGTTTATATTTTTGTTCATTGTAGTTCCATCACCGGGGGTGTTGGCCAGAGCACAAGGGGGAGTCACAAAAATGGCTACTTCTTGTCACCATGGCTGGCAGGACACATGGCGGAATGGTCGACTGCACATTGACATTTTGTGAGCAGAGGGAGCTGTGGCCAGACACCAATGGACAGGGAGGACACACGCTGAGTGGAAGGCTAACTGGAAAAAACACTGATGTATTGGGTGTGCATCTATTTTAAGTGACAGCAAAATGCTTTTAATGCAGAGAGCATGTTTCACTATTGAAAAATAAAATTGTGAAATAAGTTGGCCCGTTGCTTTACCATAGACACCGACCAAGCACCACTTATTTCAGGCACCAGATAAGGCCTATGAAATCAATTTGTCAGACGGGAGAGATTGTGTTTGTATTACTCAGACTTTATAATTGAACATACATTTCTCAATTATGAAATGCCCCCAATGTGTATAACACAGGAACGTTTCAGATAAGCTTACACATCCAATTTGATTTTATTGGAGAATACCGGTAATTGTTTTTGAGGTGAATCAGCCTTTTCTCTGCATATAAAAATTTGGGCAGAAAATGTATCATGGATCTCATGAGTTGTTTTTAGACAGGTATGATTTGGCTCCACTCTGTACAGCCAACAAGTTGCACCTCATTCCAAACCATTAGAATGAGTCTGTTGTCAGTCAGATATAGCACATTATCAAACCCTTAGAGTAATTTACTGAGCCAGCTACCCTGAGCAATGTACTGATTATATTTTCATTGACAAATTATGACCATGAAGAGTGTGAATGACTGGTGTCCAGCCTTCAACTCCTTAAGGTTAACAATGCATCTTTCCAGGTAATGAGGATTTTAGCACAGCATAGGAACCCCTGTGCAGTATGTGAGAGAAGTACAGGGAGAGAGCCATAGTTGAGGTTAACCATTTGCAGCTTGGTAGAAATTCATTTGGAATTACAATGTAATGCCTTTTTATTAATTAATTGGCATCATTACTCCTTTATACAGAGGTGAGATGTTGAGGCCAAACAACTTTGTTAAAGTCACAAGATTTGACTGCCAATTCCATTGGAAAATACATTGCAGTATGGCACAAATGGATGAACGGCGTAGTTTCACCAGTTCACCAGCGCTTTTGAAGCTAGTGGCATTGTAACATGCTCCGCTTGCAACCTTTATTTAAGAAGCCAAGTCAGTTAATTTCAAATTCTTATTTACAATGACAGCCTACCCCAGACGATGCTGGGCCAATTACACGTCACCTTGTGGGACTCCCCATCACAGCCGGTTATGATACAGCCTGGAATCTAACCAGGGTCTGTAGCCTCTAGCACAGATGCAGGTCCTTAGACCAATGCGCCACTCTGGGCTTGATTACATTTGAAACTAAGTTTCCTGGTGGTATGTAGCTTTGAAAAATACACTTGGAGAAAAAAATCCCCAAAGATATTTTATTTCAACAATATAAATATTTACATCTCACATTTAAAAAAATATATTTACATACAGATATTCCAGTAAGAAATATTAAATTAATGTACAATTCAGGTAAAATGATATTTTTTGGCTTCCAGTAAGATTGTCGCTTTCTGACGACTAATGCCGGACAACTGACATCACGGGATTGTCACAGAATACAGTGTGTTCTAACACAGAGTATTCCAATAGCCCGAGATCCTTTTGGCCTGAGAGGGGGCAGTGTGTTAAAAGGTCCATGACTAAAACTAATAAATAAGATTTGAAATGTTGTTGGTTTTAAAAAGGTTAATGATTGAGTCTTCATCCAGGGCTGCATTGATCTCACAGGCGTCTGACGTTCCTCTTGCTGCGAGCACTGCCGATGAGGATAGGGTTAGCCCTGGAGCTGCTAGGCCCCCGGGCCAGCCCTGTCTGGCAGACTGAGGAGCCATGAAAAGGGCCCTGGCACAGGGTGCAGAAGTCAAATCCACAGCTGAGGCGGGTACAGGTGGCCCTCATGGCGTCTGCATTGTGCTTGGCAGGAGAGCCGCAGCGTTTACAGGGTTTCAACGACTCGTGCTGCTTCAGCAAACTGGCAGCCTAGAGAACAAAACCAAAGTTAAAAAAGACTACAGAGCATATCTCACTCATTGTATCATTTGTAACATGAACATGTCAATGACTTTCTTGGAACTGATTGAAGGGTGACACCAACTCTCAATAAGTACACACACTGAGCACCATTATGTCCTCTGAACCGTTACAAGCAGAGTGGATAGCACAACCCTCACCTCTTGGTATTCTCTGAAGCGAGATTGCTGGGAGCAGTACAGCGTCTGTGCACCTTCTCTCTGGGAGCGCGTCCTATAGGTAGACTTCTGGATAGGGGTTGAAGCTACTCTCTGCATACAGGACATCACAACCCGGGACAGCGCCGCATCTCGCGTCAAAGAGCCCACATTCTCCAGTCCTGCAGAGGTTCTTGTGTCCTACAACAAAAATGGACATTGTCATTTATCAAACAATATTCATACAGTGGATTACCCTATGGTTAGGTAATTAACATTGAAGTACTGGAAGGGGCCCCTGTAAATGAATCCAGATAAAGAACATATCAGCATAAGGGATTAGCAAAGTTGGGAGCCGCTGCAAGCTAAAAAACAAACCATCAATGTGGTTCAGAACTATTGCCACCCGATAAAGGGTATACAATGACTATAGGAACCCCAGTTAAATGTAAGGGCTTACCCTGAGTCGCTCTTTAGCCTGGTCGCATCTACAGAGTGCAGACTTGTTTTGGCAGATTACTTTTCTCCAGGTCTTGCTCACTTTTCTACAGCTGTGAAGAAAACAAAACCACCATGAATGAACAGCGGTGTAAAGTACTTAAGTTAAAAACACCTGAAAGTACTAGTTAAGTAGTTTTATTTTTTACATTTACTTAACTACATTCCCAAAGAAATGTACTTTCTACTCCATACATTTTCCATGACACCCAAAAGTATGCATTACATTTTGAATGCTTAGCAAGGTAGGAAAATGGTTCGATTCACTTCTATCAAGAGAACGTTTAATATATATTTAAATTATTTTTATTTTATTTATTTAACTCGGCAAGCCAGTTAAGAACAAATTCTTATTTTCAATGACGGCCTAGGAACAGTGTAACTGCCTTGTTCAGGGGGAGAACAACAGATTTCTCCCCTTGTCAGCTCAGGGATTCGATCTTGCAACCGTTCGATTACTAGTACAACAATAATCACTAGGCTACCTGCCGTCCCACATCCCTGGTCACCCCTACTGCCCCTGATCTGGCGAACTCACTGAACACATGCTTCGTTTGTAAATCATGCCTGAGTGTTGGATTGAGCACTTGGCTGTCCGTAACTTAAATAAGAAAATGGACCAGTCTGGTTTGCCTAACATAAGGAATTTGAAATGATTTACACTATTACTTTTGATACTTAAGCACATTTGAGCAATTACATTTACTTTTGATACTTAAGTATATTTAAAACAAAATACTTTGACCTACTCAAATAGGATTTTACTGGGCGACTCACTTCTACTTGAGCAATTTTCTATTAAGGCAACGTTATTACTTAAGTATGACATTTGAATACTTTTCAAACCACTGTCAATGAATACACAAGAGTATAAAGGCATTTCCCAGTTGAAAAACCTCTACAACTGTCATAGGACCAGTAAAGATCACACGTTTACCTTATCAAGTCTACATCTCCTAGCAGAAGCAGGATCCTTGTGAGGATGTGCTTCATGTCCCTCTCTAGCAGTGCTTTTAAAACGTCCATACATTCAAGGCCCAAGTGCCCACCAATAACCCTTTCAAGGCCAGAGTCCTCTGCTAGCCTGCTAATGACAGACCAGTCATAGCTTTGGGTCCTCTTGAAACTGTTGGCGAGTTCTTGGCATACAGCGTGTTGAAACTTCAGTATGGGGAGTTTTGAGGCAGTATGCTTAGCCTTGTTGTGATAATCAGCAACTGGAGTACTTGGGGAGAATATATGCTGTCCTGGAGACTTCTCTAGTTCCTTTATGTTATCAAAGTCCTCTATCTGGCTGTTCTGTAAAGACAGGAAACCGCTGTCCTCGAATGCTTCACAGCCTAGGTTCACCCCGTCAAGGTCCACATTATGTTGGTTATTCTCCTTATTGTGAACACCTTTCACATCATCCTCGAGGCAAAAGTTTGCAGCTGTGGTGACACATGGTGAGAGCTGTGATTTGGCTACTACTTGGGCGCATTCCTTTAGTGGTGAGGTTCTCAGGCCAGACTCCTTGTATGTGACATGTTTCTCCATGTCGCATGGAAATCGGGGTTCCTCGTAGTTGGACGGATATTTCATTTTTTTAATGACTGATTGTGTTCAAATTGTAACCCTGAGGTAGAGAAGATAAAAAGTTGCATTAGCCAGTTTCATCTCAATCAAAACGCGCCAAACTGGATAGCTAGTCAGAACTACAACACGTTGTGCATCAAACCAGTGGATTGCCCACTTATAGAGTTTGTTATATTCTCTAAAATGTAACATTAGCTAGATATTGTTTGGTTGATCAAAAAGTATAAAGACAACGTAGAACTGCAATCTCTCCAAAGGGCGCACTCCTAGTTCCCCCCAATTTAGCTTGTAACATAGCTAGCTAACTGGCTAGACAATTGAGTAAAATACTGTAGTTAACTACGAAAAGACCATCGTTAACGCTAGTCGTTTGCAGCATCAGATCTTTCCAGTAACGTTAACCTTCGTTATATTAAAGATAATGTTGACTGTGGTTATTATATTAATAGGATAGCCAAGGCTAGCTAACCTCTAATTTTACGCGCGTACGTTTAGCGCTTAAAAACGAAACTGTAATATTGATATTAACGTCATTGCAAAATGTATAGCTACAAAGCAGTTTAACTACCGGACGTTAAATTAATATTAAACTTCATAGCTAGGTAGCTAAGCCAGATAGTTATGGCTAGTCAAATTGGTTATCATTTACTAACGTTGCAAACTAACCAGCCTGCATCAAATTAAATACGACATATCATAGCTGAACACAAGTTAACTAGCTATAATAGAAAACTTGAGGTAACGTAACAAAATGTTTCATACCTGTAACTTTAATGACTTCTTGATTCCCACCTATTTCTGCTGTTAAACTTTTGCTAACGACATTAGCTCGCTAAGCGGGGTTTCACGAACTTGAGAACTACTTGAATGAAGACAATATGAAAATGCGCCTGTTTCCTAGCTACACATTTGAAATCCGTGTCCAAAAGGCGCACACCAATGAGGACCAAGCACGGCAGTTACCTTTAAACCGGGAAACAAATGGGAGTAGAGAAAAGCGCACGCTGACGTTATACGTCAGAGCGCAATAGACCGCTGCATTTTCCCCCCAGTATTTCAAACAATACCATTTTTTATTTTCAGTTTAAAAACCTTTCTTGGAAAATACAGTAGAAAATATGTCGAGGTGTACGCGACTCGTTTAAATATTGGTGCAATGATTTTTTTTCTTATTCTTTTACAAATGTGTTTGAAATATGGGAAAAGAAAAGAGCAGTCAACACAGCATGAATAAAGTAATAGGCAGTCACTGACAAATACCTGTCATGTCATACACAAATATAATTAATTGGGCAATACTTTGTCTCTGCTGGGGGGAGGGGGTACTGAAGTATTTTGAAGTTTTACTGCTAAAAGAGAAAAAAGCAGTTTGAGAACTGGCAGTTCACACCCATGGGCGGAGTGTGTAAAGTGGGCTCTTAAACTAAAACCATGAAGGCAAACAAGCAAACAAACACACTGATCTTGCAAAAGACAACATGCATAGCTTCATAGATTTAATGTAAACTACCACATAGACTATTATTGATCAGAGTTATTTTCTCCAAGAATGTCCATGAGAATCTCCTGATTAGAGAACTCCTCTAGTGCCAAATTCATTTCCTCCAGAAGCTCTTCACCCACAAGAAACTCCCTGACATCATGCACTGTTTTCAAAATCCGATGATCTGTGATTCGGTCCTGGGGAAAGTTGTAGGTCCTGATTTTCTCAGATCTACCTTTGGTACCAATCTAAAAAAAGGATAGATTAAACATAGTCAATAAAGAAAATGTGCTATACAGACCAACACTTAGTGTAAAAGCTTTGTAGCCAACAGACAGCCGGCAACTATTTGAGTTCCCACTCCCCCAAGCCCATCTCAGCTTCCACTTTCAAGGCAGTAAATCTTCCAACAGACAACTTTCTCCCCTATGTCAGTCATGTCGATTCTATCATTGCAAACCATATGAACTTTTGCCCATTGCTGTCCATTGTCCTTCTACAACACTGTCTTTTTGAGAGTTCAAGTCTAGGTTTTGTAAATTACTTTGTAGTAAACATACAGTGCATTTGGAAAGTATTCATACCCCTTGACTTTTTCCACATTTTGTTACATTACAGCCTTATTCTAAAATGTATTAAATTATTTCACCCCTCAATCTACACACAATACCAGATAATGACAAAGCAAAAACAGTTTAGAAATGTTTGCTAATTAATAAAAAATAAAAAACTATCACATTTACATAAGTATTCAGATCCTTTACTCAGTACGTTTATGAAGTACCTTCGGCAGCGATTATAGCCTTGAGTCTTAGGCATGACGCCACAAGCTTGGCAAAGCTGTATTTGGGGAGTTTTTCCCCATTCTTCTTTGCAGATCCTCTCAAGCTGTCAGGTTGGATGGGGATCGTCGCTGCACAGCTATTTTCAGGTTTCTCCAGAGATGTTCGATCGGGTTCAAGTCCGTGCTCTGGCTGGGCCACTCAAGGACATTCAGAGACTTGTCCCAAAGAAACTCCTGCATTGTCTTGGCAGTGTGCTTAGGGTTGCTGTCCTGTTGGAAGGTGAACCTTTGCCCCAGTCTGAGATCCTGCGTGCTCTGGAGCCGGTTTTCATCAAGGATCTCTCTGTACTTCACGCTGTTCATCCTTCCCTCGATCCTGACTAGTCTCCCCGTCCCTGCCACTGAAAAACATCCCCAGAGCCTGATGCTGACACCACGCTCCACCATAGGGACGGTGCCAGGTTTCCTCCAGATGTGACGCTTGGCATTCAGGCCAAAGAGTTAAATCTTGGTTTCAACAGACCAGAGAATCTTGTTTTTCATTGTCTGAAAGTCTTTAGGTACCTTTTGGCAAACTCCAAGCGGACTGTCATGTGCCTTTTACTGAGGAGTGGCTTCTGTCTGGCCAGTCTACCATAAAGGCCTGATTGGAGGAGTGCTGCAGAGATGGTTGTCTTTCTGGAAGTTTCTTATATCCCCACAGAGGAACTTTGACTGAGCTCCAGAGTTACCATTGGGTTCTTGGTCACCTCCCTGGCCAAGGCCCTTCTCCCCTGATTGCTCAGTTTGGCCAGGCAGCCAGCTCAAGGAAGAGTGTTGGTGGTTCCAAACTTCTTCCATTCAAGAATGTTGGAGGCCACTGTGGTCTTGAGGACCTTCAATGCTGCAGAAATGTTTTGGTACCCTTCCCCAGATCTGTGTCTCGACACAATCCTGTCACAGAGTTCTACGGACAATTCCTTCAACCTCATGGTTTGGTTTTTGCTCTGACATGTATTGTCAACTGTGGGACCTTATAGACAGGTGTGTGCCTTTCCAAATCATGTCCAATCAATTGAATTTACCACAGGTGGACTCCAATCAAGTTGTAGAAACATCTCAAGGATGATCAATGGAAACACTATGCACCTGAGCTCAATTTCAAGTCACATAGCAAAGGGTCTGAATACTTATGTAAATAAGGTATTACAGTTTTTTTTTTTATATACATTTGCAAAAAATAAAAAATACAACTTGTCACTTTGTCATTATGGGGTATTGTGTGTAGATTGATGAGGAAATGTTTTTATTTAATCCATTTTAGAATAAGGCTTTAACGTAACAAGATGTGGAAAATGTCAAGGGAGCTGAATATCTTCCAAATGCACTGTATGTAAAACTTTGAACTGGATTTTGATATCCATTCCTTATATAACAATTTTAACCAGGAACAATCTTGTATATGTGCAGTTCAGATTCGTACCTGGACTTTCCGTGCAGTATATCGCTTACTGGTCTCTTCTTCCAGCCTCATACTATAGAGTTTGGCACGTAAAACCTTCATGGCCTTCTCCTTATTTTTCAGCTGGGATCTTTCCTGCTGGCATTCTGATACCACACCTATGACCCCAAAACAGAGATAAAACGCCATTGGTTTCAAATCAAATCTATATAAGAATAGGAGTTTCATACTCCACTGTCTGATCCTTGCAAAATTGTATTGGCTGAGATTACCTGTCGGTAGATGAACTATTCGCACTGCGCTGTCTGTGGTGTTGACATGCTGGCCCCCGGCTCCACTCGCCCTCTTGGTTTCAATCCTCAAGTCCTTCGCATTAATTGTGAAAGTGATCTGAAAAAGAAATAATGAATTGAGCAATTAGCAAAATAAGTCTGTACTTAATCTTTGGTAACAGTGGTAATGTTACCAAAGAAAGAAGGTAAGTACAAGGTAAGTACAAGGGCCAAATGCTTCAGGGAAGGTCTCACCTCTGTAGGCTGGGGTAGCACTGCCACGGTCATGGTGCTGGTGTGCATTCGGCCCTGTTTCTCAGTCTTAGGGACTCTCTGCACGCGATGCACACCTGCCTCAAACTTCATCCTCTTGTAGCTCTTAGGACCACTGACACTGGCTGATGCATGACGTAACCCACCTGCAGACAGTTGACATTCACACACACAAAGTTACCATTCATAAAATGGAGTCAGTTGAAGTTTGGGTAAACACTAGCAACAGGAATGATTTGACAACAAACCTGTTAATGTGACTGACCTATTTCACTTTTCATGTACTCCAGGATGTCAAACCCCCAGCCCTGGTGTGCTGCAAAGCTCTGGTACATGTCAAAGACCTCTGCAGTGAAGAGCATGGCCTCCTGACCTCCGACCCCTGCGGTGACCTCCAGGACCAGGTCACTCATGTCTGACTCCTCCTCAGGGATCAACAGGGACAGGATCTGAAGGAATGTAGAAGAATCAGACATGACAGTTTAGTAATTTTCTCAAACTATGTTTTCCATACTGATTCGATTTCCTTTCGCCATCCTAAACGTGCTTTAATCAGTGTCATCTTATTCCGACTGTAGGGGGAACTTAAAATGCAGGTGTGTACCTTTTGTCTAACATCTTTAATGGCTTTCTGACAAGCCTCCCTCTCAAGGACTGCCAGGTCACGCATGTCTGGGTCGTCATCTTAGAAAGGAAAAACAATGTTTCTTATTTCACTGAATTTACTATCAGTGAAAGATCCATTTATACCGAACAGAAATATAAATGCAAAATGTAAAGTGTTGGTCCCATGTTTCAATACGCACAAAAAGCTTATTTCTCTCACATTTCACACATTTGTTAACATCCCTGTTAGTTAGTTAACATTCTTTGCCAAGATAATCCATCTACCTGACAGGTGTGGCATATCAAGAAGCTGATTAAACAGCATGATCATTACACAGGTGCTGGGGACAACAAAAGGCCACTAAAATTTGCAGTTTTGTCACACAACACAATGCCACAGATGTCACAGGTTTTGAGGGAGCGTGCAATTGGTATACTGACAGGACGAATGTCCAATAGAACTGTTGACAGAGAATTTCATTTGAACTTTTCTACCATAAGCCACCACCGTCATTTTAGAGAATTTGGCAGCCGGCTTCACCACAGCAGACCACGTATACCCGCCCCAGCCCAGGGCCTCCACATCAGGCTTCTTCACCTTCGGGATCGTCTGAGAACAGCCACACGGACAGCTGATGACACAAACTGTCAGAAAAAGTCACAGGGAAACTCATCTGAGTGCTCATCGTCCTCACTTGGGTCTCGACCTGACTGCAGTTCGGTGTCGTAACCGAATTCAGTGGGCAAATGCTCACCTTCGATGGCCACTGACACACTGGAGAAGTGCTCTTCACGGATGACTTCGGTTTCAACTGTCCCGGGCAGATGGCAGACAGTGTGTATGGTGTCGTGTTGGCGAGCGGTTTGCTGATGTCAACATTGTTAAGACTGCCCCATAGTGGCTTTGGAATGGGCAGGCATACGCTACGGACAACGAAGACCACATTTTATTGAGGGCAATTTGAATGTACAGAGATACCATGACAAGATCCTGAGGCCCATTGTCGAGCCATTCATCCGCCGCCATCACCTCATGGTTCAGGATGATATTGCACAGCCCCATGTCACAAGGATCTATACACAATTCCTGGAAGCTGAAAATGTCCCAGTTCATCCATGGCCTGCATACTCAAGAGACATGTCACCCATCAAGCATGTTTGGGATACTCTGAATCGACGTGTATGGCAGCATGTTCAAATTCCCGCCAATATCCAGCGACTTTGCACAGCCATTGAAGAGGAGTGGGATGACATTCCACAGGCCACAATCAACAGTCAGATCAACTCTATTCGAAGGTGTCGTCACGCTGCATGAGGCAAATGGTGGTCACACCAGATACTGACTGGTTTTCTGATCCATGCCCTGACCTTTAAAAAAAAGGTATCTGTGACCAACATATGCATATCTGTATTCCCAGTCATGGGGGATTGGCCACCCCACATAGCCTGGTTCCTCTCTAGGTTTCTTCCTAGGTTTTGGCCTTTCTAGGGAGTTTTTCCTAGCCACCGTGCTTCTACACCTGCATTGCTTGCTGTTTGGGGTTTTAGGCTGGGTTTCTGTACAGCACTTTGAGATATCAGCTGATGTACGAAGGGCTATATAAATACATTTGATTTGATGTGAAATCCATAGATTTGGGCCTAATACATTTTTTTCAATTGACTGATTTCAAATATGAACTGTAAATCTTAGAAATTGTTGCATTTATATTTTTGTTCATTGGTAGATACAAGATGCATACATTATACACAGTCACCTGATGTAGGAACAGGTACCGTTTGTTACAATGTCAAACTCACAAGCTGCTGATACCTATTGGCCATGAGATGCCCTTCTGTTGATAGAACATCACACATTAGGTGTGGCCTCACCTTTCAGTAATGTTTCAGTTTCAGCAAATTCCTGCTGTTTTGTCTGAAGCTCTCTAGTGTACTGGATTAGTGGGGCTAGTACAGAAACTCTTGTTCTCTTCACTCTCAATTCCTCTTCACCGTCCTGCTGTCCCTCTGTCATGTTGACAACTGTCAGACTATCTCTGTACTCTGTCTCCATCTTCTTGATGTAATCCTGTAGTGATCTTCTGGCAAAGATCTCGTCCACTGACAGTAACTTTGTAATCATCAATGGCCGAGTTGCATGCATAGCTCTACTATTTGGGCAAAGCTTTTGGGACGAATTTTGACATCTACCGCATAGAACCGCTCCGTAATCTCTTTGTCTTTGGGACATGACAGTAGACCCCCTCTGGTAAAAGGACATCCAGGACCGAACACACACGTTCCCTACGTGCATTTTGACAGCTTGAGTAAAAGCCATACTAAACAATGGTTCGCATAAAAGGCTCAATACAACAGTGGAACAATATTACTCTTTATAATTTGTTGATTTGTTTAGCATGTTATCTAGTTAGCTAGCTGATTTGTTTTGTACTACACAACGACAGCTAATTGAAGTGATATGACGTTCTGAAGGGTTTTGGATAGTGTGTACAGTTGTATCGACCATAACGACTATTTTCCATAAATCATTTTTTTCTGGATGTTCATTTATCGTAGCTAGCTAACCATCACCAAAGCCAGAGAAGTTCTTTGAGAGGTGCAGCTCAAGGGCGCTGACATGTTAGTTTTTGCACATAGGTAGTTGCGCACTATTTCGATTCTCATATACCGTAAGTATGGAAATAAACACGTAAATTACCGTAAGTAAACAAATACACGTAGCCAAAACATTAAGATGTATTTGTAGTAGTAGCTACAGTATATAATAAACCGGATAGTTTGGCTCCTGGTGCTGATTTGCAAAAAAATATATATTTATTTACTGATAATTACCTTAGTAACCCGTTTATAATAGCAATAAGGCACATTGAGGGTTTGTGGTATATGGCCAATATACAACGGCTAAGGATTGTATCCGCGTTGAGTCTGCTTTGAGTCGTACATAAGAACAGCCCTTAGCCTTGGTATACTGGCCATAAACCACAGCCTCTCGTGCCTTATTCCCTAAGTATCGCATTGTGTAAAAATAACAATGTTGTATAAAACTTCACCAAAGCATTCAAATGTCAAAACATGAATGGGTCACTGCACGGGACTGTCGTAATGACCACTTTGACTGTTGTGTTTACTGTTTATGGAAACAACCCAGGGAACAACCATCCCATGTTCCACCAGCAGATGGGAGGCAACATCCATCCAACTTTGCAGTTCACTGAATAGTCAATTTACAGATTGTGTAATGTGTAACTAACTACCAATGATATATATGTAACTACCCACTATATATGTAACTAAAAACTGGTTGAATCAACGTTGTTTCCACGTAATTTCAACCCCCCAAATATATGTGATGAGGTTGAATCAACATGGAAAACTGATTATATATGTATTATATATCTTCACCCAACTTTTACAAAACTAGACGTTGAACAGTGGGTAGACGTCTGTGCCCAGTGGGTAGAAACTAGACGTCTGTGCCCAGTGGGTAGAAATGGGGTAATGGTTTCATTACAGTACTGTATGTGTATGATGTTGGTAGGTTATTGCTTGCAGCTGTGCACCATCATACGATTGATTGGCAGCTCATAAAGCAAATCTAGTTCAAGAAGAGTATTGCCAAATTTGGTATTCCTTGGAATTTGCCTTGGGCAGAATAAAACATATTATATTTAACCAGATTTGGCTGTTGTTCAGCACTTTTGGTTCCTTGGAAAATGAGGATTTCCCAGCTGTGATTCACATTTTCTTTGCCCATAAGATAGATAGGATGGAATGCAAGGAACACACACAGTTTCCAGTAGTAATCAGGTTGAGATTTTTACTACTTGATGTTGGTAGTAAATAAGTAGTCACAACACTACAACCAGACTACACCAGCTTTTCGCAACTGCAGAAGAAGACAAAACAGGAAGTAGTTGGTTGTTGTTAGCTAGCTACTGTTTTTGACCATCCTGAATGTAATCATCTTCCATCCTTCGTCTGCCTGTCTTTCATGGCCCTTATGCTCAAATCAATCTTTAAATGCTTGTTTGATTTGATTTAGTCCTATTGATTTGATTTAGTCCTTTAACTTTGAGTTTTGGTTGAGATGGAGATGTGAATCCAACACAAACATGTTTTATTTGAAGAAAACTGGAATTAAAGCCAGACTAAGTCACTGGCACAGAAGGAACTATCCAAGCAGAAAATGCATCTCCTTCAAATGTTGATATTTGGTTGCGTTCACAACGAAACACAATTAAATAAACCAGAGCTTGAAATCCTAGGGCTATTGTATTGTCTCTTTTTAGTTTACTTCTGTGTTGAATTGAAGCAATAGCTGTTGATGACTTTATAAATGCTATGTAGGCCTAAATAACATCATTGATGATTGATAAAGTACAGTCACATTTCATTTGCTCTGTTAAACCTACCCTTTGGAATGACTTCGATAGCAGCTGTGAATCTATATTTAGTTTTTAAGTGGAGATCTCTCAACAATCATTCTCATGATAGCACATTGATAATAGTCAGTGACAAGTATCATATCTAAGCTGGGCTTGTTTAAAATGCTGGATAGGAGACCAAAATAATAGCTTTAGATCAATTATCCATTAAGAAATTCTCTAAAATGACTTTGGAGGCAGCTTATGGTAGAGAAATGAACATTAAATTATCTGGCAACAGCTCTGGTGGACATTCCTGCAGTCAGCATGGCAAGTGCACGTTCCCTCAAAAACTTGAGGTATCTGTGGCATTGTGTTGTGAGGACAAAACTGCACATTTTAGAGTGGCCTTTAATTGCCCCCAGCACAAGATGCACCTGTGTAATGATCATGCTGTTTAATCAGCTTCTTGATATGCCACACCTGTCAGGTGGATGGATTATTTTTGCAAAGGATAAATGCCCCCTAGAAGGCATGTAAACAAATGTATGCACAAAATGAGAGAGAAATAAGCTTTTTGTACGTATGGAACATTTCTGGGATCTTTTATTTCAGCTCATGAAACATGGGACTAACACTTTACATGTTGCATTTTATTTTTGTTCAGTATATTTTATACAAGGTTTGTCTATGTTGGTTACCATGATGACATAATCCTGTGGTTGAAATATCACTCTCAAAACAATCATTTTGATGACTTTTCCAAATCCAGTGTATATTCCACGTGGATTCCATGTCACAATACGTTGACATTGCGTTGAAAGAATGTTGATTTAACCAGTTTGTGCCCAGTGGGGTCGATTCCCTGTGAGGGATACAAGCCCAAAGTGACAATTATAGGGTTTAGCCTTGGTGCCGCTGCCAATATAGTGAAATCACTATCTCTTGATCAAAAGTAACTACAAAAATCCCCCCAAAGACACAATGACCACCCCTGTAGATGTGGAAATTAACTTGGTTTACTTTGTGCTGGATCAATGGGTCGCTTCAAAGAGTAGACAGTGTTATCACAAGAAAGATCAGACAATCAGACACACTGGTTTAAATCATCTTTCACAATCTACCCCCCAGTTTGCTAAAATTCTCAATACAAGACTCGGGTGATCCTATGGATGAATAACTTCTGGCTGCAGGACTTCCATCAGACTTTTTGGGCAGGCTGCCCCATATGATTCCTAAAAAAAAGGTTAATCTCCTGCAAAGTTATGCTTCGTGCTAATTATTTAAGGGAATTAGAAGGATTTTCTTGATATGGGTCAGGCCAGCGACTGTGCTGTGTCACCATAGATTACAGGACCTGGGGGGCTGTCAGGGGTGTATTACACTTGTAATATTCTAAGGGGGATTTTCAGTCGGAGGTGAGGGAGTTAGACAAAGGAAGCAGAGAGCTGCAAAACAAGACAAGTACTGTTTTAAATGTGTATTTCAAACAAAGAGTGACTTGTTGAATGAGGTCAGGATTGTGGTATACATATTAGGAAATTCCCCACCCCTCCTCGTCAGACTTCACCCCTCCGCTAGTCATGTCTCACCATGCACTAGTTAAACGTCACTACTCCCCTTCAACGCTTACCCCTGATTTGCTCAGGTGTCACCCCTCCGCCTCACCTCTCTCACCCATGCATCAGTCACATCTCATCTAATAGGGTGAGGGTTGAGGAGGAAGGGTGATGCTTGACTAATGCAGGGTTGAGACATGACTAGGGGAGGTATCAGTTCTGAGAAGGAAGGGTTACGATCTGACTTCTGAGGAGGAAGCTCTGATGATGGAGGAAGGTCTTACTGACATGGAGGGAGTTCCTAATATGTATTCCGTTCTTGGGTGACTCCTCATCCAATTCTCTCTCGTTAGAATTTTATGTGAATGGAAAAAAATATTTTCTATTTTAGTCAGAAGTTATCAAAGAAATGGGATTTACTTGCAATCCACAATAAATATAATATCAAATAAGAGGAATTCACAAGTGCTTTTACATTCTTGTCAGAATGTTTAATATGAGGTAAGGTAGTTAAACAATTCCACAAAGGCCTACTCAAACAAAACAATTCATGTTGCCTTGATGTAGGAGAAGAGGGATTTTCACATCGCCTCAGTAGAAAGTAAAAACTGTCAGTCATATCAAACAACACTCGTTCTCTCCTCTGGGGTTCCTGGATGAGATTGCATGACCTTTCCCTGCCAGAGTTCCCCCCGTGCTTGGTTGAACATTACAGTGCATTTGGGAAAGTATTCAGACCCCTTGACTTTTTCCACATTTTGTTACGTTACAGCCTTATTCTAAAATGGATTAAATACATCAATCTACACATAATACCCCATAATGACAACGCGAAACAGTTTATTTTTTATTTTTTTGCAAATGTATTAAAAATAAAAAACGGTAAGTATAACATAAGTATTCAGACCCTTTGCAATGGGACTCGAAATTGAGCTCAGGTGCATCCTGTTTCCATTGATCATTCTTGAGATGTTTCTACAACTTGATTGGAGTCTACCTGTGGTCAATTCAATTGATTGGATATGATTTGGAAAGGCACACACCTGTCTATATAAGGTCTCACAGTTGACAGTGCATGTCAGAGTTGGCTGCACGGTCAAACTGAGCAATCGGGGATTAGGTCCTTGGTCAGGGAGCTGACAAACAAGCTGATGGTCACTCTGACAGAGCTCTAGAGTTCCTCTGTGGAGATGGGAGAACCTTCCAGAAGGACAACCATCTCTGCAGCACTCCACCAATCAGACCTTTATGGTAGAGTGCCCAGATGGAAGCCACTCTTCAATAAAAGGCACAGCCCGCTTGGAGTTTGCCAAAGACAGCTAACGGACAGCTGTCAGCCCTTGAGAAACAAGATTATCTGGTCTGATGAAACCAAGATTGAACTATTTGGTCTGAATGTCAAGCGTCACATCTGGAAGAAACCTGGCACCATCCCTACAATGAAACATGGGGGTGGCAGCATCATGCTGTTGGGATGTTTTTCAGAGGCGGGGACTGGGAAACTAGTCAGGATCGAGGGAAAGATGAATGGAGAAAAGTACAGAGAGATCATTGATGAAAACCTGCTCTTGAGCGCTCAGGGCCTCAGATTGGGGAAAAGGTTCACCTTCCAACAGGACAACAACCCCAAGCACACAGCCAAGAAAACGCAGGAGTGGATTTGAGATAAGTCTTCTGTAACGGATCTCCTCCTCTTCGTCTGAGGAGGAGTACGGATCGGACCAAAGCGCAGCGTGGTAAGTGTTCATGATGAATTTAATTAAAGAAAGCACTGACCACTGAATCAAACCAATAACGTGAATTTACCAAACGAAACAGTACCTTGTGGCCCAAACACTCACACGGAAACAAACACCCACAACTCAAAAGTGAAACCCAGGCTACCTAAGTATGATTCTCAATCAGAGACAACTAACGACACCTGCCTCTGATTGAGAACCATACTAGGCTGAACTCAAAACCCCAACATAGAAAAACAAACATACACTGCCCACCCCAACTCACACCTTGACCATACTAAATAAAGACAAAACAAAGGAAATAAAGGTCAGAACATGACAGATGCTCCCCACCCAACCTGATAGAACTTGAGAGTATCTGCATAGAAGAATGGGGGATTCTAGGCTGTAACCGCTGGCAAATGTGCTTCAACAAAGTACTGAGTAAAGGGTTCGAATACTTATGTAAATGGGATATTTCAGTATTATTATAAATATATATATATATATTTTTTTAGGGGTAGATTAGTTTCAATATGGCAGAAAGATTGTAGCTTCCATCAATGTAATTGTTTCCAATTGTAACGAGTTTCCTCCTCTTCTTCCGAAGAGGAGAGGCGAAACGGATCAGAGGACCAATACGCGGCGTGGTAATTTTCCATGGTACTTTTTAATGCTATCAGGTACACATGAACAAACTAACAAAACAAAAAATTTGAAAACTCAAATTACAGTCCTATCTGGTGCACACACAGAGACAGGAAACAATCACCCACAAACACACAGTGAAACCCAGGCCACCTAAGTATGATTCTCAATCAGAGACAACTAATGACACCTGCCTCTGATTGAGAACCATACTAGGCAGCTTATAGAAATTCCCAAAACCTAGACAAACAAATATAGACTACCCACCCAACTCACGCCCTGACCATACTAACTAAACACAAAACACAGAAAATAAAGGTCAGAACGTGACAGTACCCCCCAAAGGTGCGGACTCCGGCCGCAAAACCTTGACCTATAGGGGAGGGTCTGGGTGGGCGTCTGTCCGCGGTGGCGGTTCTGGCGCGGGACGCGGACCCCACTTCACCCTTGTCTTTGTCCGCCTTATTTTCCGCCTCCGTGGCTTCCGCCTCCGTGGCTTTCTCACCATGGCAACCCCTCTCAATGACCCCACTGGACAGAGGGGCAGCTCGGGACAGAGGGCAGAAGCTCTGGACAGAGGGACAGGGGCTCTGGACAGAGGGACAGGGGCTCTAGACAGAGGGACAGGGGCTCTGGCGCCTCTGGGCTGAGGGCTCTGGCGCCTCTGGGCTGAGGGCTCTGGCGCCTCTGGGCTGAGGGCTCTGGCGCCTCTAGGCTGAGGGGCTCTGGCGCCTCTAGGCTGAGGGCTCTGGCGCCTCTGGGCTGAGGGCTCCGGCAGCGGCGCCGGACAGGCGGGAGGCTCCGGCAGTGGCGCCGGACAGGCGGGACGCTCCGGCAGCGCGCCGGACAGGCGGGAGGCTCCGGCAGCGGCGCCGGACAGGCGGGACGCTCCGGCAGTGGCGCCGGACAGGCGGGGCGCTCCGGCAGCGGCGCCGGACAGGCGGGAGGCTCCAGCAGCGGCGCCGGACAGGCGGGACGCTCCGGCAGCGGCGCCGGACAGGCGGGACGCTCCGGCAGCGGCGCCGGACAGGCGGGAGGCTCCGGCAGCGGCGCCGGACAGGCGGGAGCACCTGCAGAGAGGAGACAGAGAGACAGCCTGGTGCGTGGAGCTGCTACAGGAGGCAGCGGCGCCGGACAGGCGGGAGGCTCCGGCAGCGCGCCGGACAGGCGGGAGGCTCCGGCAGCGGCGCCGGACAGAGCGGGAGGCTCCGGCAGCGGCGCCGGACAGGCGGGAGGCTCCGGCAGCGGCGCCGGACAGGCGGGAGGCTCCGGCAGCGGCGCCCGGACAGGCGGGAGGCTCCGGCAGCGGCGCCGGACAGGCGGGAGGCTCCCGGACAGGCGGGAGGCTCCGGCAGCGGCGCCGGACAGGCGGGAGGCTCTGGCAGCGGCGCCGGACAGGCGGGAGGCTCCGGCAGCGCGCCGGACAGGCGGGAGGCTCCGGCAGCGGCGCCGGACAGGCGGGACGCTCCGGCAGCGGCGCCGGACAGGCGGGAGCACCTGCAGGGAGGAGACTGAGAGACAGCCTGGTGCGTGGGGCTGCCACAGGAACTACCAGGCTGGGGAGACTTTCAGGAGGCTTGGTGTTAGGAGGAGCCTGAAAGACCGGGCTGTGGGGAGCACTGGAGCTCTGGTGCGCAACCTTGGCACCACTTCCCCAGGCTGGACAACTACTCGAGCCCGGACCCTCCAGAGTGCAGGCACAGGTTGAACCGGGCTGTGGGTAAGCACGGGAGATCTAGTGCTTACTACACGCACCTCTCCCCTAGGCTCCACTCCCACAGTTGCCCGGTACGAGCGGAGCGCAGGCAGAGGACGCACTGCACCCTCCCAGCGCCCGGAGACACAGCACGCAGAGCCGGCGCAGGATAACCTGGACCAAGACTGCGTACCGGCGACCAGACCCGCTGAGCAGGCACCATACGCCCTGGCTCAATGCCCAAACTCGCATGGCACTCTCGGGGGGCTGTCCTATAGCGCACCGGGCTATGGACACGCACTGGCGACACCGTGCGCTCAACCGCATAACACGGTGCCTGACCAGTAATGCGCTGCTTATCATAAGCACGAGGAGTGAGCTCAGGTCTGCTACCTGGCTTAGTATCACACCTCGTGTGCCCCCCCCAAAAAAAATTTTGGGGCTGCCTCTCGTACCTGTCGCACTGCCGTGCTGGCTCCTCATATTGCCGCCGCTCAGCTTTCGCTGCCTCCGTGGCTTTCCTAGCTGCCTCCACCTGTTCCCATGGAAGGCGATCCTTTCCCGCCAGGATCTCCTCCCAGGTGTAGCAACCCTTGCCGTCCAATACATCCTCCCATGTCCATTCCTCCTGTGATGCTGGCCGCTGTTGTTGCTGCTGCTGCTGTCGTCGCTGTCCTTTACCACGCCGCTTGGTCCGATTGTGGTGGGTGATTCTGTAACGAGTTTCCTCCTCTTCTTCCGAAGAGAGGAGGCGAAACGGATCAGAGGACCAATACGCGGCGTGGTAATTTTCCATGGTACTTTTTAATGCTATCAGGTACACATGAACAAACTAACAAAACAAAAAATGTGAAAACTCAAATTACAGTCCTATCTGGTGCACACACAGAGACAGGAAACAATCACCCACAAACACACAGTGAAACCCAGGCCACCTAAGTATGATTCTCAATCAGAGACAACTAATGACACCTGCCTCTGATTGAGAACCATACTAGGCCGAAACATAGAAATTCCCAAAACCTAGACAAACAAATATAGACTACCCACCCAACTCACGCCCTGACCATACTAACTAAACACAAAACACAGAAAATAAAGGTCAGAACGTGACAGTACCCCCCAAAGGTGCGGACTCCGGCCGCAAAACCTTGACCTATAGGGGAGGGTCTGGGTGGGCGTCTGTCCGCGGTGGCGGTTCTGGCGCGGGACGCGGACCCCACTTCACCCTTGTCTTTGTCCGCCTTATTTTCCGCCTCCGTGGCTTCCGCCTCCGTGGCTTTCTCACCATGGCAACCCCTCTCAATGACCCCACTGGACAGAGGGGCAGCTCGGGACAGAGGGGCAGAAGCTCTGGACAGAGGGACAGGGGCTCTGGACAGAGGGACAGGGGCTCTAGACAGAGGGACAGGGGCTCTGGCGCCTCTGGGCTGAGGGGCTCTGGCGCCTCTGGGCTGAGGGGCTCTGGCGCCTCTGGGCTGAGGGCTCTGGCGCCTCTAGGCTGAGGGCTCTGGCGCCTCTAGGCTGAGGGGCTCTGGCGCCTCTGGGCTGAGGGGCTCCGGCAGCGGCGCCGGACAGGCGGGAGGCTCCGGCAGTGGCGCCGGACAGGCGGGACGCTCCGGCAGCGGCGCCGGACAGGCGGGAGGCTCCGGCAGCGGCGCCGGACAGGCGGGACGCTCCGGCAGTGGCGCCGGACAGGCGGGACGCTCCGGCAGCGCGCCGGACAGGCGGGAGGCTCCAGCAGCGGCGCCGGACAGGCGGGAGCGCTCCGGCAGCGGCGCCGGACAGGCGGGACGCTCCGGCAGCGGCGCCGGACAGGCGGGAGGCTCCGGCAGCGGCGCCGGACAGGCGGGAGCACCTGCAGAGAGGAGACAGAGAGACAGCCTGGTGCGTGGAGCTGCTACAGGAGGCAGCGGCGCCCGGACAGGCGGGAGGCTCCGGCAGCGGCGCCGGACAGGCGGGAGGCTCCGGCAGCGCGCCGGACAGCGGGAGGCTCCGGCAGCGCGCCGGACAGGCGGGAGGCTCCGGCAGCGGCGCCGGACAGCGGGAGGCTCCGGCAGCGGCGCCGGACAGGCGGGAGGCTCCGGCAGCGCGCGCCGGACAGGCGGGAGGCTCCGGACAGGCGGGAGGCTCCGGCAGCGGCGCCCGGACAGGCGGAGGCTCTGGCAGCGGCGCCGGACAGGCGGGAGGCTCCGGCAGCGGCGCCGGACAGGCGGGAGGCTCCGGCAGCGGCGCCGGACAGGCGGGACGCTCCGGCAGCGGCGCCGGACAGGCGGGAGCACCTGCAGGGAGGAGACTGAGAGACAGCCTGGTGCGTGGGGCTGCCACAGGAACTACCAGGCTGGGGAGACTTTCAGGAGGCTTGGTGTTAGGAGGAGCCTGAAAGACCGGGCTGTGGGGAGCACTGGAGCTCTGGTGCGCAACCTTGGCACCACTTCCCCAGGCTGGACAACTACTCGAGCCCGGACCCTCCAGAGTGCAGGCACAGGTTGAACCGGGCTGTGGGTAAGCACGGGAGATCTAGTGCTTACTACACGCACCTCTCCCCTAGGCTCCACTCCCACAGTTGCCCGGTACGAGCGGAGCGCAGGCAGAGGACGCACTGCACCCTCCCAGCGCCCCGGAGACACAGCACGCAGAGCCGGCGCAGGATAACCTGGACCAAGACTGCGTACCGGCGACCAGACCCGCTGAGCAGGCACCATACGCCCTGGCTCAATGCCCAAACTCGCATGGCACTCTCGGGGGGCTGTCCTATAGCGCACCGGGCTATGGACACGCACTGGCGACACCGTGCGCTCAACCGCATAACACGGTGCCTGACCAGTAATGCGCTGCTTATCATAAGCACGAGGAGTGAGCTCAGGTCTGCTACCTGGCTTAGTATCACACCTCGTGTGTGCCCCCAAAAAAATTTGGGGCTGCCTCTCGTACCTGTCGCACTGCCGTGCTGGCTCCTCATATTGCCGTCGCTCAGCTTTCGCTGCCTCCGTGGCTTTCCTAGCTGCCTCCACCTGTTCCCATGGAAGGCGATCCTTTCCCGCCAGGATCTCCTCCCAGGTGTAGCAACCCTTGCCGTCCAATACATCCTCCCATGTCCATTCCTCCTGTGATGCTGGCCGCTGTTGTTGCTGCTGCTGCTGTCGTCGCTGTCCTTTACCACGCCGCTTGGTCCGATTGTGGTGGGTGATTCTGTAACGAGTTTCCTCCTCTTCTTCCGAAGAGGAGAGGCGAAACGGATCAGAGGACCAATACGCGGCGTGGTAATTTTCCATGGTACTTTTTAATGCTATCAGGTACACATGAACAAACTAACAAAACAAAAAATGTGAAAACTCAAATTACAGTCCTATCTGGTGCACACACAGAGACAGGAAACAATCACCCACAAACACACAGTGAAACCCAGGCCACCTAAGTATGATTCTCAATCAGAGACAACTAATGACACCTGCCTCTGATTGAGAACCATACTAGGCCGAAACATAGAAATTCCCAAAACCTAGACAAACAAATATAGACTACCCACCCAACTCACGCCCTGACCATACTAACTAAACACAAAACACAGAAAATAAAGGTCAGAACGTGACACCAATCCCCAGATATATATATATATATGAGAACCATACTAGGCTGAACTCAATATATATATATATATACACACAAATTACCATTGAAAAGTTTGGGGTCACTTAGAAATATTTACATTTACATTTACATTTAAGTCATTTAGCAGACGCTCTTATCCAGAGCGACTTACAAATTGGTGCATACACCTTATGGCATCCAGTGGAACAGCCACTTGCATCTAAATCTTTTTTTTGGGGGAGAGAAGGGGGGTGAGAAGGATTACTTACCCTTACTTACCCTATCCTAGGTATTCCTTGAAGAGGTGGGGTTTCAGGTGTCTCCGGAAGGTGGTGATTGACTCCGCTGTCCTGGCGTCGTGAGGAGTTTGTTCCACCATTGGGGGGCCAGAGCAGCGAACAGTTTTGACTGGGCTGAGCGGGAACTGTACTTCCTCAGTGGTAGGGAGGCGAGCAGGCCAGAGGTGGATGAACGCAGTGCCCTTGTTTGGGTGTAGGGCCTGATCAGAGCCTGGAGGTACTGAGGTGCCGTTCCCCTCACAGCTCCGTAGGCAAGCACCATGGTCTTGTAGCGGATGCGAGCTTCAACTGGAAGCCAGTGGAGAGAGCGGAGGAGGCGGGGTGACGTGCGAGAACTTGGGAAGGTTGAACACCAGACGGGCTGCGGCGTTCTGGATGAGTTGTAGGGGTTTAATGGCACAGGCAGGGAGCCCAGCCAACAGCGAGTTGCAGTAATCAAGACGGGGAGATGACAAGTGCCTGGATTAGGACCTGCGCCGCTTCCTGTGTGAGGCAGGGTCGTACTCTGCGGATGTTGTAGAGCATGAACCTACAGGAACGGGACACCGCCTTGATGTTAGTTGAGAACGTCAGGGTGTTGTCCAGGATCACGCCAAGGTTCTTAGCGCTCTGGGAGGAGGACACAATGGAGTTGTCAACCGTGATGGCGAGATCATGGAACGGGCAGTCCTTCCCGGGAGGAAGAGGAGCTCCGTCTTGCTGAGGTTCAGCTTGAGGTGGTGATCCGTCATCCACACTGATATGTCTGCCAGACATGCAGAGATGCGATTCGCCACCTCAGATTTAGTTTAAATATCCTTGTTTTTGAAAGAAATGCTCATTTTTTGTCCATTAACATAACATCAAATTGATCAGAAGTACAGTGTAGACATTGTTCATGTTGTAAAGGACTATTGTAGCTGGAAACGGCTGATTTTTTAATGAAATATCTACATAGGTGTACAGAGGCCCATTATCAGCAACCATCATTCCTGTTGTCCAATAGCATGATGCTGGCCTTCTAGGCAGAGTTGCAAAGAAAAAGCCGCATTTCAGACTGGCTAATAAAAAGAAAAGATTAAGATGGGCAAAAGAACACAGACACTGGACAGAGGAACTTTGCCTAGCAGGCCAGCATCCCAGGGTTGCCTTTTCACTGTTGATGTTGAGACTGGTGTTTTGCAGGTACTATTTAATGAAGCTGCCAGTTGAGGACATGTGAGGCATCTGTTTCTCAAACTAGACACTCTAATGTACTTGTCCTCTTGCTAAGGTTGTGCCCTGGGGCCTCCCACTCCTCTTTCTATTCTGGTTAGGGCCAGTTTGCGCTGTTCTGTGAAGGGAGTAGTACACAGTATTGTACGAGATCTTCAGTTTCTTGGCAATTTCTCGCATGGAATAGCCTTAATTTATCAGAACAGGAGTAGACTGACGAGTTTCAGAAGAAAGGTCTTTGTTTCTGGCCACTTTGAGCCTGTAATCAAACCCACAAATGCTAATGCTCCTGATACTCATCTCGTCTAAAGAAGGCCAGTTTTATTTTCAGCTGTGCTAACATAATTGCAAAGGGGTTTTCTAATGATCAATTAGCCTTGGATTAGCTAACACAACTTGCCACTGGAATACAGGATTGATGGATGCTGATAATGGGCCTCTGTACGCCTATGTAGATATTCCATTAAAAATAAACTGTTTCCAGCTACAATAGTCATTTACAACATTAACAATGTCTACACTGCATTTCCGATCAATTTGATGTTATTTGAATGGACAAAAAATGTGATTTTCTTTCAAAAACAAGGACATTTCTAAGTGACCCCAAACTTTTGAAAGGTAGTGTATATATTTTAATACATTTGCAAACATTTCTAAAAACCTGTTTTTGCTTTGTTATTATGGGGTAATGTGTGTAGATTGATGGAAAACAAACTATTTAGGCTGTAACATAACTATATGTCAAAAAAGTCAAGGGGTCTAAATACTTTCTGAATGCACTGTATATGATTAGAGGAAGTCACACCTGCTACCCTAGATATCACTACTGTCAGGGCTGGCTGAGTGACTGCTATTAAAAACAGGACAACATGTGACACTGTTGCAGTCTGAGGTGGGATTCTTGGTGAACTAGTACAGTTGTATAGGAGAAGGAAATAAATAGGGCCAACCAAAAAAGCCTCTCAAGTGGATATTTATGGCAGGCATTTGTGAGTCAGAGCACATTTCAATGTATACACGCCACAGTGTCTCCCCCAGTGTTAATGTGTTATGTGGCTTCCTGTTTGGGAGGTGCTGAGTCATGGTAGTAATGGAGAGTGAAATTAAAATTGAGGCAAATTGAAACATTGAGTCACAAACCATTATGCTACATCAAATAGATAACATGGTTGTGACTCATACAATTGACTCATTCACTTTATCTTTGCAGGGAATTAATATTTGAATTTGTTACAACTTGCTACATTTTATCCACAGGGGTATTTCCATCCAATGTTTAGTGTGCTCTGGCTTTGTTTTCCCCATATTAGGATGTTTATCATTAGAATTAATAGTGTTCATAGTGTTCATGAATTAATGCCACATCAGTGTAATATAGGGGCTATAATAAAACTTCCAATATAAACTTTCCATTATAAGCTAATCAAAGTCCACTACATGTTATGACCCAAATTCTTATAGTAAAATATTTAAATCCTGGATTTGTAAGAATTCAAAGTAAGAGGTGCTCTGCTTCAAGGAATTTGAATTTCCCCTAATGCTAATTTGCATGTGTCACCATCATCACCACTGCTTTCGGAATGAATGCAGCCCAGTTTACACGTTTTGTCGTCAAATGAGTAGGCAACTGTAACGAATCTGTTGGGAAGATAACAGAACACCCCACCAACTTTTTGTGGCGGAAATGGAGCGCGTTTGAATGTGACAGCATCACACCACTTCTGATCATGTAAGTACATCGTTTTACTCCTATAGCTAACTATGGAAATACCATTATTTACATGCGACAACAGTCTGCACATGGCAAAAGCTTTTATTGGGCAGACGATATGAGTCGAATCTTCATGATGTAGCCAAGCGTTCGTCAGCGAAATTTCTAATGGTGTTGATGCACAGGTTTTGGGATTAAATTGTTTTAACAAAAGCGTTTACCAAACACCGTGCATGCATACTGCACAGAGTAGATCACAAATACCAACTCGTTTATAGCTGAAGGTCAAATGGTGACAACATCGCACTGCGCTACCTCGAAATGACAGGTGCACCGTTACATTTGAAATATGTCATGCCATGCGTGTGCATGATGCGAGGTGTTCGATTAGCCTGTGTTACATGCGAGCAGGTCCAACATGTTCTTTGATATGTGTGTAACTGCTATATGACCTTGCAACATTAGTAAGCCTATATTTTATGATTTCACATTTTGTGTGTGTGTGTGTGAGAGAGAGAGAGAGAGAGAGAGAGAGAGAGAGAGAGAGAGAGAGAGAGAGAGAGAGAGAGAGAGAGAGACATGTTTGGTCAATGTTTGGTCAGCTGTCCCAGTAGGATGTTGTGTTCCTATGAACTATGCAAAACAGTCCCTATAGAATAGACATATCTAACATACAACCTCATCCTTTTACAATGTGCTTCTGTGCTCAGATAAGCAATTGCTTATAGTCATCTGGAGTGAGATTGCATTCTCAGCTGTGTGGTGGCAGCAGTTCTGAGGAAAAGGGTCCTGCCCCTTTCTGGACAGTATGGGCCCAAACTATCTTTTAATTAAGCTGCTCATTTAGAAATGTTCATCTGCAACATCCTTAATAACATAAAGGATTGCATCAACTATTGCAACAACACATCATCAGTAGGGAAAACGAACCTGTCTCACAACGGTCTAATGCCTTTAATGTTACTTGCTCTGTGCCAATGGGAAGGTCATTTTTCAGACATGTCCTTAATAACTTTGTTGTTACATAATCATAACTCACAAATCATAATTCCAAAATCATACCATCATACCATCATACCACCAGCATTACCATTTTATATTACATTATACAGTGTCATAACACACATTACATTTAACCATTTAACCATATAGTTTTGCAACCTCAGGTGGCTTTTACTCAATGGCTTTTACTCAATTAAATCATTGTGGCCAAGGGGTTATTACAGGGTTTATAATTTCTGAGCCGCACTGACACAATCCTTTAATAACTCTAACTACATGTACATATTACCTCGATCATTAAGAGTATCTATACCGCTCTCCAACTCTCCTGCTGTCTCGAGAAAGTTGAAAACAGCAGGTCTGCTGTTTTCAACTCTCTAGGACAAAAGGAGCGGTAGATATACTCTTAATGATCGGCTATGAAAAGCCAACTGAGGTGCTGACTTGTTGCACCCTCGACAACCACTGTGATTATTATTATTTGACTCTGCTGGTCATCTATGAACATTTGAACATCTTGGCCATGTTCTGTTATAATCTCCACCTGGCACAGCCAGAAGAGGACTGGCCACCCGTCATAGCCTGGTTCCTCTCTAGGTTTCTTCCTAGGTTTAGGCCTTTCTAGGGAGTTTTTCCTAGCCACCGTGCTTCTACACCTGCATTGCTTGCTGTTTGGGGTTTTGGGCTGGGTTTCTGTACAGGACTTTGAGATATCAGCTGATGTAAGAAGGGCTATATAAATAAATTTGATTTGACTAACCCGTGCTCCCGCACATTGACTCTGTTCCGGTACCCCCCTGTATATAGCCTCGCTATTGTTATTTTCCTGCTGCTTTTTAATTATTTGTTACTTTTATTTCTTACTTGTCACGCCCTGACCTTAGTATTCTTTGTTTTCTTTATTGTTTTGGTTAGGTCAGGGTGTGACATGGGTGATGTATGTGTTTTTTGTACTGTCTAGGGGTTGTTGTAGGTTTATGGGCTCGTTTACTATCTAGGTGTTTATGTATGTCTATGGTTATTGTCTATGTCTGTCTATTTGCCTGTGTCTGCACTAGTATTATCATAGCTTCATGTTCGGTTTGTTGGTTTGTATAGTTAAGTGTTCTTCGTCTTCATTAAAAGTATGTATTCATCTTACGCTGCGCCTTGGTCTTCTCACTACGACGAACGTGACATTACTTTTTTAAGGTATTTTCTTAACTGCATTGTTGGTTAAAGGCTTGTAAGTAAGCATTTCACTGTAAGGTTATATTATATTTGGCGCATGTGACAAATACAATTCGATTTGATCTGATCCCTGCCAGAGACAGAATACTTATTGGTGCAAAAGATCACACTTTGGGTTTGAAAGGTATAAGGAGTTCCAAAGAAGCCCAACAGGCATCCCTGGAACTCATGGCACATTAACATCAGGGTGCAGTAAGCTAGAGTCCTACTAACTAACCCTTTCCATGTGCAGCACAGCACAGCACAACAGCAGAGTATTAGCAAGGCTGTTAAGTCAACTCTGTGCCCGCTCTCACCCCCAGAGTCCATCCCAAGCCCCCACAGCTCCCAAATAAACAATACTCCACCAGCTCTGAGCTGCTGTGAGCCAATATTTAGAGGCTGTGACTTTAAAGCAGGAGCTCCGATGAGATGTAACTTGCACAGTAATGTCAAGCTGCGGTTTGGCAGCCAGTACAATAATGTTGTCTCATTGCTGTGTGGAGCTTTTTGGGACAGCTCCCATGAATCAGAAGACACATTTTGATGGATGGAGGAAATCTTTAAGATCAAAGCTGTATCAAATGGTTCCAAAGTACGCAATCTCATATTTACCACTGGTATGTGCTGGTTTGGGTCTCTCAGGTCCAATCTGATCGAAAGAAAAGTCATACCTCAAGAGATGGAAATTGAGAAGGAAGTGCATCATATACTGCAGGCCAGTTGTTCCCAAACTTTTTATAGTCCCGTACCCCTTCAAACGTTCAACCTCCCATCTGCGTACCCCCTCTAAGCACCAGGGTTGGCACACTCTCAAATGTTGTCTTTTGCCAACATTGTAAGCCTGCCCCAGATACACTATACAATACATTTATTAAACATAAGAATGAGTGTGAGTTTTTGTCACAACCCGACTCGTGGGAAATGACAGAGAGCTCTTATAGGACCAGAGCACAAATAATAATATAATAATAATCAATAATTTAGCTATTTATTTAACCATCTTACATATAAAACCTTATTTGTTCATCGGAAAATGTGAATAACTCACGACAGGTTAATGAGAACTGTGTGATTGAAAGATCTGCAATGTTAGGTTGTATTGGAGAGTGTCTCAGTCTTAAATCATTTTCCACACACAGTCTGTGCCCGTATTTCGTTTTCATGCTAGTGAGGGCCGAGAATCCATTCTCACATAGGTACGTGGTTGCAAAGGGCGTTAGTGTCTTAACATCACGATTTGCCAAGACAGGATACTCTGAGTGCAGCCATATACAGAAATCTGGCTGTGGCTTCTGATTAAATTCAGTTTTCACAGAACCACTTGTTGCAATTTCGATGAAGATCTCTTGTTCAGATATCGGTAAGTGGACTTGAGGCGGGTCATGAAAGTTGTTTGTGTCATCTGTTTTGGGAAAGTACCTGCATAATTGCGCACCCAACTCACTCAGGTGCTTCGCTATACCACATTTGACATTATACGTAAGCTTGAGTTCATTTGCACACAAAAATCATACAATGATGGAAAGACCTGTGTATTGTCCTTGTTAATGCAGACAGAGAAGAGCTCCAACTTCTTAATCATAGCCTCAATTTTTGCCCACACATTGAATATAGTTGCGGAGAGTCCTTGTAATCCTAAATTCAGATCATTCAGGCGAGAAAAAACATCACCCAGATAGGCCAGTCATGTGAGAAACTCGTCATCATGCAAGCGGTCAGACAAGTGAAAATGATGATCAGTAAATTAAAAAAAATGTCTTTCAAAAATGTCTTTCAAGCTGTCAGGCATTCCCTTGGCAGCAAGAGCCTCTCGGTGGATGCTGCAGTGTACCCAAGTGGCGTCGGGAGAAACTGCTTGCACGCACGTTAAAACTCCACTATGTCTCCCTGTCACGGCTTTTGCTCCATCAGTACAGATACCAACATGAGCAGCAGCTACAGTTGAATTCAGAAGTTTACATACACCTTAGCCAAGTACATTCCTGAGACAATAACGACCCAGACCATAAGACCCATTTTGTAACCTAGTATGTCACTTCATCAATACAGCTTGAAAGCCTACACTGTGTGCATGACCATGCCAAGAATTTAGTGCACAAACTCAGAACTTATACATTCACTTGTTTTCCTGAAACTGGCTAAAACGACAAAAGGGAGGTCCAAATTAGGGTTGAATATACTCCCTGTATTTTACAAATGTTCCATCCCGAGAAAAAAATCACTTTTCTCCCCAGTAACCCAGTACTTCCTGCCCAAACCGGAAGTGTCATCATAAAGCATATAAATGCCTGGATTTGATTAGGGCAATGATCGGCATGAAAATTCAACCCTGATGCTACCTGAGCCTGATGAGCCCTACATTAAAGACATTATATGAACCCTACATTAAAGATATTTTATGAGCCCTACATTAAATACTTTTTATGATCCCAAGCCAAAAACAGCCCAAAATGATCTTAACGAAGATTGAACGGTTATAGGTGTGATTAAATAACTGCTATGGTCAACCGCCATCGCACGTTCCCTTTTCTTTCAAACTCCCTGTGAGTTCTATTGGCTAATGTATGTAACAGTCAGCAATCAAGAGATTGCATCACTCGTCCAATAGTCTATTAGTATAAGAAACAATAAAAACATTTTTTCCAGCAAGCTAATCTCGTCTAGCTGTTCCTGGGACTCCAAGAGCTAAGGAGCGTTTTTTAAGGAGAGAGGCCAGTAGAGTGCAGGTGTGTAATACGCAAGAGACAGAGGCTAAAAGTTAGAAGCTTATGCATAACCCATCATTCATGAACTAAATATAAGGCTAGTAGGCCTAATGAATACAATGTATTACCTGAAAGAGGTAGGCTAGGATATACAGTTGAAGTCGAAAGTTTACATACACCGTAGCCAAATACATTTAAACTCAGTTTTTCACAATTCTTGACATTTAATCAGAGTAAAAATTCCCTGTCTTAGGTCAGTTAGGATCATCACTTTATTTTAAGAATGTGAAATGTCAGAATAATAATAGAGAGTGATTTATTTCAGCTTTTATTTCTTTCATCGCAGTGGGTCAGAAGTATACATGCACTCAATTAGTATTTAGTAGCATTGCCTTTAAATTGTTTAAATTGGATCAAACGTTTCAGGTAGCCTTCCACAAGCTTCTCACAATAAGTTGGGTGAATTTTGGCCCATTCATCCTGACAGAGCTGGTGTAACTGAGTCAGGTTTGTAGACCTCCTTGCTCGCACACGCTTTTTCAGTTCTGCCCACAAATTTTCAATAGGAATGAGGTCAGGGCTTTGTGATGGCCACTCCAATACCTTGACTTTGTTGTCCTTAAGCCATTTTGCCACAACTTTGGAAGTATGCTTGGGGTCATTGTCCATTTGGAAGACCTATTTGCGACCAAGCTTTAACTTCCTGACTGATGTCTTGAGATGTTGCTTCAATATATACATATCATTTTCCTTCCTCAAGATGCCATCTATTTTGTGAAGTGCACCAGTCCCTCCTGCAGCAAAGCACCCCCACAACATGATGCTGCCACCTCCATGCTTACCGGTTGGGATGGTGTTCTTCGGCTTGCAAGCCTCAACCTTTTCCCTCCAAACATAATGATGGTCATTATGGCCAAACAGTTCTATTTTTGTTTCATCAGACTAGAGGACATTTCTCCAAAAAGTATGATCTTTGTCCCCATGTGCAGTTGCAAACCGTAGTCTGGCTTTTTTATGGCTGTTTTATTTAAAAAAATGTATTCCACCTTTATTTAACCAGGTAGGCTAGTTGAGAACAAGTTCTCATTTACAACTGCGACCTGGCCAAGAGAAAGCATAGCAGCGTGAACAGACAGCAACACAGAGTTACACATGGAGTAAACAATAAACAAGTCAATAACACAGTAGAAAAAAAGAAATAAAGAGTTTATATACATTGTGTGCAAAAGGAGGAGGTAGGCGAATAATTACAATTTAGCACTGGAGTGATAAATGATCAGATGGTCATGTGCAGGTAAAGATACTGGTGTGCAAAAGAGTAGAAAAGTAAATAAATGAAAACAGTATGGGGATGAGGTAGGTAAATTGGGTGGGCTATTTACCAATGGACTATGTACAGCTGCAGCGATCGGTTAGCTGCTCAGATAGCAGATGTTTAAAGTTGGTGAGGGAGATAAAAGTCTCCAACTTCAATGATTTTTGCAATTCGTTCCAGTCACAGGCAGCAGAGAACTGGAAGGAAAGGCGGCCAAATGAGCTATTGGCTTTAGGGATGGTCGGTGAGATACACCTGCTGGAGCGCGTGCTACGGGTGGGTGTTGCCCTCGTGACCAGTGAACTGAGATAAGGTGGAGCTTTACCTAGCATGGACTTGTAGATGATCTGGAGCCAGTGGGTCTGCCGACGAATATGTAGCGAGGGCCAGCCGACTAGAGCATACAGGTCGCAATGGTGGGTGGTATAAGGTGCTTTTGTAACAAAGCGGATGGCACTGTGATAAACTGCATCCAGTTTGCTGAGTAGAGTATTGGAAGCCATTTTGTAGATGACATAGCCAAAGTCGAGGATCGGTAGGAGAGTCAGTTTTACTAGGGTAAGTTTGGCGGCGTGAGTGAAGGAGGCTTTGTTGCGAAATATAAAGCCGATTCTAGATTTGATTTTGGATTGGGGCTGTTTGATATGAGTCTGGAAGGAGAGTTTACAGTCTAGCCAGACACCTAGGTACTTATAGATGTCCACATATTCTAGGTCGGAACCATCCAGGGTGGTGATGCTAATCGGGCATGCAGGTGCAGGCAGCGAACGGTTGAAAAGCATGCATTTGGTTTTACTAGCGTTTAAGAGCAGTTGGAGGCCACGGAAGGAGTGTTGTATGGCATTGAAGCTCGTTTGGAGGTTAGATAGCACAGTGTCCAAGGAAGGGCCAGAAGTATACAGAATGGTGTCATCTGCGTAGAGGTGGATCAGGGAATCGCCCGCAGCATGAGCAACATCATTGATATATACAGAGAAAAGAGTCGGCCCGAGAATTGAACTCTGTGGCACCCCCATAGAGACTGCCAGAGGACCGGACAACATGCCCTTCGATTTGACACACTGAACTCTGTCTGCAAAGTAGTTGGAGAACCAGGCAAGGCAGTCATTAGAAAAACCGAGGCTACTGTGTCTGCCGATAAGAATATGGTGATTGACAGAGTCGAAAGCCTTGGCCAGGTCGATGAAGACGGCTGCACAGTGCTGTCTTTTATCGATGGCGGTTATGATATCGTTTAGTAACTTGAGCGTGGTTGAGGTGCACCCGTGACCGGCTCGGAAACCAGATTGCACAGCGGAGAAGGTACGGTGGGATTCGAGATGGTCAGTGATCTGTTTGTTGACTTGGCTTTCGAAGACCTTAGATAGGCAGGGCAGGATGGATATAGGTCTGTAACACTGTTATGGACCAGTGGCTTCTTCCTTGCTGAGCGGCCTTTCGGGTTATGTCAATATAGGACTTGTTTTACTGTGGCTATAGATACTTTTGTACCTGTTTCCTCCAGCATCTTCACAAGGTCCTTTGCTGTTGTTCTGGGATTGATTTGCACTTCTCGCACCAAAGTATGTTCATCTCTAGGAGACAGAACACATCTCCTTCCTGAATGGTATGATGGCTGTGTGGTCCCATGGTGTTTATACTTGCGTACTATTGTTTGTACAGGTGAACGTCGTACCTTCAGGAATTTGTCAATTGCTCCCAAGGATGAACCAGACTTGTGGGGGTCTACACTTTTTTTTTCTGAGGTCTTGGCTGATTTCTTTTGATTTTCCCATGATGTCAAGCAAAGAGGCACTGAGTTTGAAGGTAGGCCTTGAAATACATCCACAGGTACACCTCCAATTGACTCAAATTATGTCAATTAGCCTATCAGAAGCTTCTAAAGCCATGACATCATTTTCTGGAATTTTCCAAGCTGTTTAAAGGCACAGTCAACTTAGTGTATGTAAACTTCTGACCCACTGGAATTGTGATCCAATGAATTATAAGTGAAAAAATCTGCCTGTAAACAATTGTTGAAAAATGTATTGTGTCGTGCACAATGTAGATTTCCTAACCGACTTGTCAAAACTATAGTTTGTTCAGAAGAAATGTGTGGATTGGTTGAAAAACGAGTTTTAATGACTCCAACCTAAGTGTATGTGAACTTACGACATCAACTGTATGTTTCCCGCAAGAGAGTGACGGTTAATGTCATTGGATGTTAATTATTTGACTAGGCTACCTGTATTTGACATTGTGTTGTTATTCGCTGAACACTAGAAGGTTTAATTTTAATTTTGGCAGTGAAACGGGGCTACTCAGGCGAGCAAAAAAACTAATCCAAATGTATAGCCCTTTGGAAAATATAAATGGACTGTTTGGAAATGTGAAGAAAAAAAAAGAAAAAATGTTAATCACATTTTTGCTTGGCGTACCCCCGACGGCTAGTTTGGGAGTACATGCTGTAGGCAATCAGAAAAGGACAACAGATAGTTGTCCCACAGTTTACCAGAATACCTGAAAAATGTAGATTAGCCAGGACACGGTTACACAACACAGCGCAGCAGAACTACCTGAGAGGTGTCAGGGAGGACCAGGGATATGAGAAAATAATCATCTGCAAGAATGTAAATCTCCACAGAAATCCTCTATGCAGTCAAGACATTTGGTCTGAAAACAAGATTAAATCCATGAAAGTATTTTGACTTAAGGCATGGAATGTACTCATTAGCTTCCCATTAAGAAAATAAGCTTGGGGTTGTTTTCAGGGCTTAATAAAGCATTGGGGATGTTTTCAGGTCTTAATAAAGCCGGTGAGACTTCAAGATAGCAAAATACACAGACTGCACAGGCTGAGCCTGGTTTTAAGGTCTGGAGATTAATACAATCTGCTATTGATTGTCTTTGAAGGCTAGAGCTTGTGACATTCACATACCAGGTCTCAAGCATGGATTACACTTGAGGCTCATGCCATTTCCACGGAGTTGGGTATGGCTGTGTCACGCCCTGGTTTTAGTATTCTGTGTTTTCTTTATTATTTTGGTTAGGCCAGGGTGTGACATGGGTTTATTTAGTGGTGTGTTTTTGTATTGGGGTTTTAGTAGGTTTTGGGATTGTGGCTTAGTAATAATAATATAATAATATATGCCATTTAGCAGACGCTTTTATCCAAAGCGACTTACAGTCATGTGTGCATACATTCTACGTATGGGTGGTCCCGGGGATCGAACCCACTACCCTGGCGTTACAAGCGCCATGCTCTACCAACTGAGCTACAGTGTCTAGAAAAGTCTATGGTTGCCTGAGGCGGTTCTCAATCAGAGGCAGGTGATTATCGTTGTCTCTGATTGGGAACCATATTTAGGCAGCCATATTCTTTGAGTGTTTCGTGGGTGATTGTTCCTGTCTCTGTGTTTGTAGTCACCAGATAGGCTGTATAGGTTTTCACGTTACGTTTGTTGTTTTTGTATTGCTCGTTTTTCATCGTTATTAAACATGTATGAAAATTACCACGCTGCATTTTGGTCCGACTCTCCTTCGACGGAAGAAAACCGTAACAGGCTGCCTTTTCCTGTTACGCTCCTTGCCTATGGAATAGCCTGCAGACTAAACTTAAACTTGAGACTCTTGTCCCTCTGTTGCCCATTTTAAATATTTATTGGAGCATTTTTATTTTTGTATTGCTTGCAACTGTTTCGTATAATGCAAGTTATTGTGCTGTTAGGGGAATAACCTGTTAGGGGAATAACCTGTTAGGGGAATAACCTGTTAGGGGAATAACCTGTGTGTAAATGTAATAATCTGCTGCTGTAGTTTTTTTGTGTGTTATCTGTGATCGTTTTATTTGTCTTGTGTAGTTTCTTAAGCATTGTACTTAAACTGTATGTGTAAACATGTATACGCAGGGCCCAGCTGTAAAAGAGGTCTCAGTCTGTGTTCCTTGTTGACATAAAGGTATAATAATGTCAAGAGAATTATGTTCTCAATGTTCATAACCCAATTCAATTATACTACTCAGTCAGCGACCTAGAATTTGTAAGATACTGGTCGAATGAAACAGACGGAGGCCCAGCTAAAATAGTCAAAAAGGTTTATTCACGGGAACATTCTAAAGTCAAGAATACAAAACAATTCATTTTATACTGGCTTCTCACGCACACACATTCACGCTAACATTAGCACACAATGTCCTGCTATGCACACACATTCACACCAACCAGCCGATAGAGATTAGGGAGACCTTGGCCTTGAGACGTACTCCCCGTTCTCTCCCAAATCTCTAGTCAGGTCGGCACCGAGCTCAGACTTATTGATTATGATTTTATACATTCTAATCCATTCCATACAATTACATGTTTCAGGGCGGAATATTCTAATCATTCAATTAACAGATAAATCCAACTAACAATCCACCCTTAATGACTAAATAATACACACTGATACATCAATTGATGTACAAGAATAATCCAGACCAATACATTGCTTATCATATCCTGCCATATGTTACACAATCTATTGCAAGCCCAACGGTTTCTCCCCTCTCTGGGTGGGAGACCTCCTTCCCTGTTATCAGATTCACAGTGGTCATACGTTGTCTGCCACGGTTCCTTGTCTGCTATGATCCAAACACATTTCCATATGTTATACTGTGACAGGGTGGAATACTGTTAATTATTGCCTAAACATTAACTCCAAAAAAGTACACATCTATTTTTATTAATATTGTCAATGTCACTCAAAATCAATCTCACTAAACCAATATGTGTATTTTCTTTCCTTATCCACCAATGACTGTTATATGCCTACATTAGGTATCCTAACACTTCTTTTTAGGGTTTTTATTACAATCTTCATAAAAAACAGTCTTAACCCTCAAAAAATAGTCTCATGCAACATTGGCTCCTCGTAGTTAAAAGAAACGGATATATATTACTCTCAGCCTGAAACCCAGAATTTGTAGGAAACTGGTTGAAATGAATCATGCGGAGGCCCAGCAGCAATCGTCAAATGTTTATTCACGGGAACTTTCTCCCTATCATTTCCGGTACATTGGTCTATATACCTCCACATTTCGTCATAAATGTCCCTCTTCCTCTCAGATAATATGGCAATATAGTTCACAAGCCTTCTCACATTGTCTGCCACCTGTTAAACAATCTACTACAAACCCAAGGTCTCTCCCCTCCCTGGGTGGGGACAGAATGTCCTGTAAGGAACACAGTATTCCAGCCGGTCTGACGATAGCTCCATTAGTTTCTAACAAGGAACGGAAAGTCCTTGTTCTAATTCTTGACTAAAACTACACACATTATATTCAGTATTGTGATTATAATAAGATTCATACATTCATACAGTAACAGAGTAGTATTCTGTTTAGTTATAGTTCTAAGTTAAATGTATACATAATTGAGTCATTATTCATAAAAATCCCACCACAACTATCAAACCAATTTGTTAGAGCATTATCTACCCCAGAGTTCTCTGCCAATTCGTGAGCTAATGTTGTTAAACCAGCCAGGGCCTTGGTCACTGATCTATCTGGAGCTGTGTTATCGGGGATGAAAGTACAACATTCTGCTCCGAATATCACACACACACCACCCTTTTCCGCCAGTAACATGATGGAATTTTTGGTTACTACGTGATACCATATGTGTTATATGTGGAATATGTCAAGGGGTATGAATACTTCCTGAAAGCACTGACTGTGCATCTAATTTTCACATCTCCATCGGTCTTTTGGGGGTCACCTTGTTTTTTTATTGTATAGATTCTTTATTTTTAAATTACAGTTGTTTTAAAACAGCCTGTCACTCCAATATCGTTGCTTTAAATCAGTGCGCACACAAACACTCTCTCAGTCTTTCTCTCTCTCTCTCCATCAATTAAATTAAAATTGCATCTAAAATAGATAATCCTGTTCAAGATTGATACATTATTTACACTGTACAACAATGTAAACGCAACATCCAACAATGTGAAAGATTTTACTGAGATACAATTCATATAAGGAAATCAGTCCAATTAAATAAATTCATTAAGCCCTAATCTATGGATTTCACATGACTGGGAATATAGATATGCATCTGTTGGGTAGGGCTGTAGATCAGAAAACCAGTCAGTATTTTGTGTGACCACCATTTGCCTCATGCAGTGCAAATCATCTCCTTCAAATAGAGTTGCTCAAGCTGTTGATTGTGGCCTGTGGAATGTTATCCCACTCCTTTTCAATGACTGTGCAAAGTTGCTGGATATTGGCAGGAACTGGAACACACTGTCGTCCATCAAAAGCATCCCAAACATGCTCAATGGGTGACATGTCTGGTGCAGGCCAAACCGGGACATTTTCAGCTTTGTTTCAGAACATTCAATTCTCTGGCAATAGCTCTGGTGGACATTCCCACAGTCAGCATTACAAATGCACACTCTCTCAAGACTTGGCATTGTATTGTGTCGCCAGCACAATGTCCACCTGTGTAATTACCATCCTGTTTAATCATCTTCTTGATATGCCACACCTGTCAGGTAGATGGATTATCCTGGCAAAGAAGAGATGCTCACTAACAGGGTTGTAAACAATTTTGTGCACAAATTGTTAGAGAAATAAGCTTTTTGTGCATATGGAACATTTCTGGGATCTTTTATTTCAGCTCATGAAACATGGGACCAACACTTTACTTAATATGCGTTTATATTTTTGTTCAGTATAATATATATATATATAGTCAAAAGTTTGGACACACCTACTCATTCCAAGGTTTTTCTTTATTTGTACTATTTTCAACATTGTAGAATAATAGTGAAGACATCAAAAATATGAAATAACACATATGGAATCATGTAGTAACCAAAAAAAGTGTTAAACAAATCCAAATATATTTTATATTTGAGATTTTTCAAAGTAGCCACTCTTTGCCTTGATTACAGCTTTGTAGACTCTTGGCATTCTCTCAACCAGCTTCACCTGGAATGCTTTTCCAACAGTCTTGAAGGAGTTCCCACATTCTGAGCACCTGTTGGCTGCTTTCCCTTCAGAGTGCGGTCCAAATCATCCCAAACCATCTCCATTGGGTTGAGTTTGGGTGATTGTGGTGGCCAGGTCATCTGATGCAGCACTCCATCACTTTCCTTCTTGGTCAAATAGCCCTTACACAGTCTGGAGATGTGTTGGGTCATTGTCTTGTTGAAAGACAATGATAGTCCCACTAACTGCAAACCAGATGGGATGGCGTATTGCTGTAGAATGCTGTTGTAGCCATGCTGGTTTAATGTGCCTTGAATTCTAAATAAATCACAGACAGTGTCACCAGCAAAGCACCTCCACACCATCACACCTCCTCCTTCATGATTCAAGGTAGGAACCAGACATGCTGAGATCATCCGTTCACCTACTCTACATCTCACAAAAAAATCTCATATTTGGACCAATCAGATGAAAGGACAGATTACCACCAGTCTAATGTCCATGGCTGGTGTTTCTTGGCCCAAGCAAGTCTTTTATAATTGGTGTCCTTTAGTGGTTTCTTTGCAGCAATTCGACCATGAAGGCCTGATTCACGCAGTCTCCTCTGAACAGTTGATGTTGAGATGTGTCTGTTACTTGAACTCTGAAGCATTTAATTGGGCTGCAATTTATGAAGCTGGTTACTCTAATGAATTTATCCTCTGCAGCAGAGGTAACTGAGTCTTCCTTTCCTGTGGCGGTCCTCATGAGAACCATTTTATCATAACACTTGATGTTTTTTGCGACTGCACTTGAAGAAACTTTCAAAATGCTTGAAATATTCAGAATTGACTGACCTTAATTTAAAAAAAATATATATTTAACCTTTATTTAACTAGGCAAGTCAGTTAAGAACAAATTCTTATTTACAATGACAGTCTACCAAAAGCGGGGACTGGGGCTGGGATTAAATATTTACATATATATAAAAATTTGGACAAAACACACATCACGACAAGAGAGACAACACTACATAAAGAGAGACCTAAGACAACAACATAGCAAGGCAGCAACACATGACAACACAGCATGGTAGCAACACAACATGACAACAACATGGTAGCAACACAACATGGTAGCAACACAAAATATGGTCAAACATTATTGGGCACAGACTACAGCACAAAGGGCAAGAAGGTAGAGACAACAATACATCACGCAAAGCAGCCACAACTGTCAGTACGAGTGTCCATGATTGAGTCGTTGAATTAAGAGACTGAGTGTTTGTTCCAGCTCATTCCAGTCGCTAACTGAAAAGAGGAGCGACCCAGGGATGTGTGTACTTTGGGGACCTTTAACAGAATGTGACTGGCAGAACGGGTGTTGTATGTGGAAATTGAGGGCTGCAGTAGATATCTCAGATATGGGGGAGTGAGGCCAAAGAGGGTTTTATAAATAAGCATCAACCAGTGTCTAGCATGGGTACGATGGTCATCTGAATCAGGGTTAGTTTGGCAGCTGGGGTGAAAGAGGAGCGATTACCATAGAGGAAACCAAGTCTAGATTTAACTTTAGCCTGCAGCTTTGATATGTGCTGAGAGAAGGACAGTATACCGTCTAGCCATACTCCCAAGTACTTGTATAAGGTGACTACCTCAAGCTCTAAACCCTGAGCGGTAGTAATCACACCTGTGAGGATAGGTGCATTTTTCTTACCAAACCACATGACCTTTGTTTTGGAGGCGTTCAGAACAAGGTTAACTTCTTTGGGATAGGGGGCTGCATTTTAACTTTTGGATGAATAACGTGCCCAGAGTGAACTGCCTCCTACTCAATCCCAGATGCTAATATATGCATATTATTATTAGTATTGGATATAAAAACACTCTGAAGTTTCTAAAACTGTTTGAATGATGTCTGTGAGTATAACAGAACTCATATGGCAGGCAAAAACCTGAGAAGAAATCCAAACAGGAAGTGGGAAATCTGAGGTATGTAGTTTTTGAACTCAGCCCCTATCAAATTCAGTGGGATATGGGTTATTTTGCACTTCCTAAGGCTTCCACTAGATGTCAACCATCTTTAGAATGTTGTTTCAGGCTTCTCCTGTGAAGGGGGGCCGGATGGGAGCTGTTTGACTAAGGGGTCTGTCAGCAGCCTCGTTCTCAGTCATGCACATTTCACATGAGAGGTATCTCTCGTTCCATTGCTTTTCTACAGACAATGGAATTCTCCAGTTGGAACATTATTGAACATTTATGATAAAAACATCCTAAAGATTGATTCTATGCTGTCACGAGAATTATGTTCTCAATGTTCATAAACCAATTCAATTAAACTACTTAGTCTGCTAAATCAGGATTTGTAAGATAATGATTGAAATGAAAACAGACAGAGGCTCTGTCTACAATAGTCAAATGTTTATTCACGGGAACGTTCTAAAATCAAGAATACAAAGACATCCATTTTAAAGCTGCGCACATACTTCCACACAAACAGTAGATATCCTACCCACATACATACCCACAAACAGAAGGTATCCTATGCACATACTGTCTCACTACCCAGCCGACAGAGATTAGGGAGACCTTGACCTTGAGACATACTCCCCGTTCTCTCCCAAATCTCTAGTCAGGTCGGAGCCGAATTTTGCTCAGACAGTTTGTGTTTAAAATACCATAAAGACATAAACATTAGCTATATTGTTTTACCCTAATTCTGACTAGGACTACACATTTATTGATTATGATTTTATACATTCTAATCAATTCCATACAATTATGTTTCAGGGTGGAATATTCTAATCATTCAATTAACAGATAAATCCCATTAACAATCCACCCTTAATGACTAAATAATACACACTGATACATCAATTGTATACAAGAATAATCCAGACCAATACATTGCTTATCATATCCTGCCATATGTTACACAATCTATTGCAAGCCCAACGGTTTCTCCCCTCTCTGGGTGGGGAGACCTTCTTCCCTGTTATCAGATTCACAGTGGTCATACGTTGTCTGCCACGGTTCCTTGTCTGCTATGATCCAAACACATTTCCATATGTTACACAGTGACAGGGTGGAATACTGTTAATTATTGCCTAAACATTAACTCCAAAAAAGTACACATCTATTTTTATTAATATTGTCAATGTCACTCAAAATCAACCTCACAAAACCAATATGTGTATTTTCATTCCTTATCCACCAATGACTGTTATAGGCCTACATTAGGTATCCTAACACTTCCTGTTAGGGTTTTTATTACAATCTTCATAAAAAACAGTCTTAAAGATCAAAAATGGTCTCATCCAACATTGGCTCCTCATCGTTAAAAGAAACGGAGCCATCTACTAAGCCTGGAGGCCTGTATTTATCATCCCACTGGCCGGAGCTCGGAATCGGTCCGTACCTCACCATCTATTGCGGCATTGACCTCTCCAGAGTCCTGGTAATCAACCCTCTTACACAGGGGACCAAACAACATCCACACAGAACCAAAACACTCATACAGGTGAAAGTTGCCCACAACACAGTGATTATGACATTTTTCCATTTCCCAAACACACTGTCAAACCACTTTGTTAGAGCATTATCCACTCCAGAGTTCTCTGCTAATTTGTGAGCTAATGTGGTTAAACCAGCCAGGTTCTTGGTCACTGATCCGTCTGGAGCGGTGTTATCGGGGATGAAAGTACAGCATTCTGCTCGGAATATCACACACACCCGACCCTTTTCACCCAGTAACATATCCAAGGCTATTCTATTCAGCCATACCATCAAACTAGTTGCCTCTGTTTGTCCTGCTAAACCTTTTATTGCCCCTCTAGTATAGTTGATGAAACGCTGTTGGTTATAGTAGATATAATTGATCCAATCTAAATTTTTATTGAGCGTTGACCACCAGAAGATGCTTGATTCCAATCCAGCCCATATCTGATTTCTAGCTTTGAACTCACCCCCCTTGGAACTCCGATGCTATCAATGTTCGGTTGTAACGTTCTCTCAGACGTTTCTAAAACTGGTTAAATCACAGCTGTGACTATAAAAGAACGTGCGTTTCATCGAAAAGCGCAGGAAAATCTGATCACTGAAAATGGGAAAATATATCAATGCGCCACTTGAATGTATTGTTGAATGGGAACCACATTACCTGGAGCAGAGATTGCAATTCCTACAGCTTCCACACGATGTCACCAGTCTTGTCAATTGCCTAGGCTTTGTTTCTTGGTCAAACGAAGAAGAGATAGCCCATTTCTTCCGGTCTCCGACCGGATATTTTGGTTGAGATTTATCCGGACATTATTTCAAGACGGAGAGCTATAGAATATACATCGCCTCGTGATCAATTTGATCAATTATTAACGTTTACTAATACCTAAAGTTGCATTACAAAAGTATTTGGAAGTGTTTTGTGAAAGTTTATCGTCAACTTTTTTAATTTTAAAAAATGACGTTGCGTTATAAAACGCTGTTTTTTCCTTACTTACACAGTCTTCATAGATTGATATCTAGGCTATATATGGACCGATTTAATCGAAAAAAAGACCCAATAGTGATGTCTATGGGACATCTAGGAGTGCCAACAAAGAAGATCGTCAAAGGTAATGAATGTTTTATATTTTATTTCTGCGTTTTGTGTAGCGCCGGCTATGCTAATTATTTTGTTTGCGTCCCCTGCGGGTCTTTTGGGGTGTTGCATGCTATCAGATAATAGCTTCTCATGCTTTCGCCGAAAAGCATTTTAAAAATCTGACTTGTTGGCCGGATTCACAACAAGTGTAGCTTTAATTCAGTACCCTGCATGTGTGTTTTAATGAACGTTTGAGTTTTAATGAGTGCTATTAGCATTTAGCGTAGCGCATTTGCATTTCCAGATGTCTAGATGGGACGCCTGCGTGTCGGGTCGACCTAAGAGGTTAATGAAGTAGTGATTAAAGAGCTCAGCCATGTGCTTCTTGTCAATAACAACCAGATCATCAACGTTAATGGACATGGGCAGCTGTGAGGGGTTTATTCTCCAGTTCTTTAACCGTTTTCCAGAGCTTCTTGGGGTTAGACCCACAGAGAAAGAACTGCTCCTTAAAGTAACTAACTTTGGCCTTCCGGATAGCCTGAGTGCACTTATTTCTCATTCGCCTGGACGAGAGTCAGTCAGCCTGAGTATGCGTGTGCCGAGCCTTTCACCAAATGCAATTCTTGAGGTGGAGTAGCTCTGCAAGATCACGGTCGAACCAGGGGCTGAACCTGGGGCTGAACCCTTTATAGGGGCTTGTATGCTAAAAATACCACTGAAAATATATAATACGAAGGTCCAAGCGTCTTCAACAGAGCGGATCAAGCTGATTCTATAACATTTTACAAAGGCCAGTTCATGAAGGAAGGCTTGCTCATGAAAGTTTTTTAGAAAGTGTCTATGACAAATCAGGACAGGTCGTTTCACTGAGAAGCCATTACGAACACAGGCTGTAAAACAGTGATTACTAAGGTCATTACAGAAAACACCAAACTGTTACCTATCAGGATTATTTGTGAGGATAACATCGAGGAGAGTAGTCTTTTCTGGATGTTTGGAGTCATACCTTGTAGGATTGGTAATAATCTGAGAAAGATTTAAGGAGTCCCATTGATTTAGGACTTGGTCAGGTGGTTTAAGCATGTCCCAGTTTAGGTCAACTAGCAGGCCAGGAGAGAGCTTAGGGCAGATAGAGTACAGGCCGGTGCTGATAGAGGACCATAGCACGCAGCAAAGGTCAACAAAGAGCTATGTGAAAGTTTAATGCTTAAAACCAGAAAATCAAATTGTTTGGGGACAGACTTGGTGGAGACAACCGAGCACTGAAGGTTATCCTTGGTAAAGATTTCCACTTTTGGAAGATCTGTCTTGGGGAAAAACGTTATAACTAGAAAGGATAACATCAGTATTCAGAAACTCATCCTTAACCATGTCTCAGCAGTGACCAACACATCTGGATTGGGGCTGTGAACCCACACTTTCAAATGATCCATTGTGGGTAATAAGCTTCTAGTGTTAAATGCAGAAAACCCAGGCTTTTACGAGAGCAGAAATCAGTGAAGCAGATATCAGAGCACAAGTCAGAATTGGGGTAGCAACAGTAGGTGGGCCAGGGTGTACATGCACATTTCCAGATATCATCAACAGTAATACAATCAAGGCACGGTATAGAATAGGGAGAGGTCTGCAGTGCTGATTTATGCCATTCATGTATTAATGTCTTAAAGCAATGATGGACTGTTGTTTCTCTTTGCTTATTTGAGATGTTCTTGCCATAATATGGACTTGGTATTTTACCAAATAGTGTTATCTTCTGTATACCACTCCTACCTTGTCACAACACAATTGATTGGCTCAAACACATTAAGACGGAAAGAAATTCCACTTTTAACAATGCACACCTGTTAAATTGTTAGGCATTTTATTTATTTATTTATTTAACCTTTATTTAACCAGGTAGGCAAGTTGAGAACAAGTTCTCATTTACAATTGCAACCTGGCCAAGATAAAGCAAAGCAGTTTGACAGGTACAACAACACAGAGTTACACATGGAGTAAAACAAACATACAGTTAATAATACAGTAGAAAAATAAGTCTATATACAATGTGAGCAAATGAGGTGAGATAAGGGAGGTAAAGGCAAAAAAGGCCATGGTGGCGAAGTAAATACAATATAGCAAGTAACATTTCTTTTAAAAATAAACACTGGAATGGTAGATTTGCAGTGGAAGAATGTGCAAAGTAGAGATATAAATAATGGGGGTGCAAAGGAGCAAAATAAATAAATAAATACAGTAGGAGGAGAGGTAGTTGTTTGGGCTAAATTATATGTGGGCTATGTACAGGTGCAGTAATCTGTGAGCTGCTCTGACAGCTGGTGCTTAAAGCTAGTGAGGGGGATAAGTGTTTCCAGTTTCAGAGATTTTTTGCAGTTCGTTCCAGTCATTGGCAGCAAAGAACTGTAAGGAGAGGCGGCCAAAGTAAGAATTGGTTTTGGGGGTGACCAGAGAGCTGCTGGAGCGTGTGCTACAGTTGGGTGATGCTATGGTGACCAGTGAGGTGAGATAAGGGGGGACTTTACCTACCAGGGTCTTGTAGATGACCTGGAGCCAGTGGGTTTGGCGACGAGTATGAAGCGAGGGCCAGCCAACGAGAGCGTACAGGTCGCAATGGTGGGTAGTATATGGGGCTTTGGTGACAAAACGGATGGCACTGTGAGAGACTGCATCCAATTTGTTGAGTAGGGTATTGGAGGCTATTTTGTAAATGACGTCGCCGAAGTTGAGGATTGGTAGGATGGTCAGTTTTACAAGGGTATGTTTGGCAGCATGAGTGAAGGAGGCTTTGTTGCGAAATAAGGAAGCCAATTCTAGATTTAACTTTGGATTGGAGATGTAATGATGTGAGTCTGGAAGGAGAGTTTACAGTCTAACCAGACACCTAGGTATTTGTAGGGCAGGTGCAGGCGATTGGTTGAAGAGCATGCATTTATTCCAGGTGACTACCTCATGAAGCAGGTTGAGAGATTGCCAAGTGTGTGCAAAGCTGTCATTAAGGTAAAGGGTGGCTACTTTGTAGAACCTCAAATATAAAATATATTTTGATTTGTTTAACACTTTTTTAGTTACTACATGATTCCGTATGTGTTATTTTATAGTTTAAGTCTTCACTATTATTCTCCAATGTAGAAAATCGTAAAAATAAAGAAAAACCTTGGAAACCTTTTTGTGGAGCGATGGGTAACGATGCTTCGTGGGTGACTGTTGTTGATGTGTGCAGAGGGTCCCTGGTTCGCGCCTGGGTATGGGCGAGGGGACGGTCTAAAGTTATACTGTTACATTGATGCTGTTGACCCGGATCACTGGTTGCTGCGGAAAAAGAGGAGGTCAAAAGGTGGGTGAGTGTAATGGATGTGAAACGGCTAGCTAGTTAGCGGTGGTGCGCGCTAAATAGCGTTTCAAATCGGTGACGTCACTTGCTCTGAGACCTTGAAGTAGTGGTTCCCCTTGCTCTGCAAGGGCCGCGGCTTTTGTGGAGCGTGGATGACTGTTGTTGATGTGTACAGAGGGTCCCTGGTTCGCGTCTGGGTATGGGCGAGGGGATGGTCTAAAGTTATACTGTTACATGTGTGCCATTCAGAGGGCAAATAGGCAAGACAGAAGATTTAAGTGCCTTTGAACGGGGTATGGTAGGATGTGCCAGGTGCACGGGCTTGAGTGTGTCAAGAACTGCAGGCCCAACAGTTTCCCATGTGGCTCAAGCAGTGAAGGCTCCTCAGAGGAGGAAGGGGAGGACCATCCTTTTCAGTAAATTTCATAGCAATAGTTCAACATTAAAAACTTTATATATTCACATCACCAAATAATTGATTAAAACACACTGTTTTGCAATGAAGGTTTACAGTAGCCTCAACAGCACTCTATAGGGTAGCACCATTGTGTAGCTGGAGGACAGCTAGTTTCCGTCTTCCTCTGGGTACATTGAGTTCAATAAAAAAAAAACTAAGAGGCTTATGGTTCTCACCCTCTTCCATAGACTTACACAGTAATTATGACAACTTCTGAAGGACTTCCTACAACTTATCAGAGCTCTTGCAGTATGAACTGACATGTTGTCCACCCAATAAAATGATCAGAGAATGAATCTAGTACAGCTCGCTAGCACTGCAGTGCATACAATGTGGTGAGTGGTTGACGAAAAGAGAGAAAAAGACAATAGTTATTGAACAGTTTTGAACAAACTCACTTTAAAAATTAAGAAGCGAGAGAGAGAGAGATATAGCTACATTTATTTATTTTACATTTTTATTTCACTTAGCTAGCAAATGTACCCAGCTAGTTTAGCCTACTCAAACACCCGGCTCAAACAGAGATACATGCTGTATTAGCTAGCTGTCTATGGTTATCCAACACTGGAATTCTTCCAAGTCATGGTAAGCCTTTGGTTTTATTGATTTATTGCCACCGGGGTCCGCCAGTGTAACTGTTCAACTGCTTGCTGACTGTACACTGTACTGCATGATTGTAGCGGGTTTACTGATGTGTTAATTCTAGTAGCTATGTTGACTATGACATTAGCTAATGGTGATGATGATGTAGGCTGTGTGTAGCGGTTAACAGTTATGATATGAAGGTTTGGCTTGGAAAGGTTTTTTCGCCTTGTCACATACAGCTGATGTGTTGTGCACTGAGGTCCACAAGTGAAGGAGAGCGCATAGGTGCGAGAAGGGATTATACATCGAGCAAAATGATCATGCTGTTTGTATGTGGCTCCTATGAAAGTGAACTGGGTTTGCGTGTGATCAGGGTTGTATTCATTCTGACGATTCTGTTGAAAGACATTTCTTAAACGGAAGTAAACGGAATGTTACGGGGATAAACATACCTGAATTTGTCCAATAGAAACTCTCGTTTGCAACTGTTGGACTAATAATTACGCCCAAGATTAACTGGATGCAGGCAAGAGTGTGCAAGGCAGTATTGAATGTGTCACTGTCTGTCACCTTGATTGCTCAATTTGTTTCGCTCGACCTGAAAGTTTCATTCATTGGCTAGGTTGTAGCAACCTCATGATGGGTACAGGGAAAATTTGAGTGTCATATAGTAGCCTAAACATATCAATGTTACACTGAACTGGGTGAATGCCATATGAAAGAAAGTCATCCAATATTCTTTAATAGAAATAATACCATACAAAAAATATATATATAATCGGCACCTTAAACGTCATCGACCGCCACTGGTATCAAGAAAGATCCACCACCCAAAGGACATCTAGCCAACTTGATACAACTGTGGGAAGCGTTGGAGTCAACATGGGCCAGCATGCCAGTGGAATGCTTTCGACACCTTGTAGAGTCCATGCCCCGACGAATTGAGGCTGTTCTGAGGGCAAAAGTGGGTGCAATTCAATATTAGGAACACTCAGTACACTCAGTGTACAGTGGGGCAAAAAAGTATTTAGTCAGCCACCAATTGTGCAAGTTCTCCCACTTAAAAAGATGGCTGGCTCTCACAGACCTGTAACTTCTTCTTTAAGAGGCTCCTCTGTCCTCCAACCGTTACCTGTATTAATGGCACCTGTTTGAACTTGTTAGCAGTATAAAAGACACCTGTCCACAACCTCAAACAGTCACACTCCAAACTCCACTATGGCCAAAGAGCTGTCAAAAGACACCAGAAATAAAATTATAGACCTGCACCAGGCTGGGAAGACTGAATCTGCAATAGGTAAGCAAGCTTGGTTTGAAGAAATCAACTGTGGGAGCAAGTATTAGGAAATGGAAGACATACAAGACCACTAATAATCTCCCTCGAATCTGGGGCTCCACGCAAGATCTCACCCCGTGGGGTCAAAATGATCACAAGAACAGTGAGCAAAAATCCCAGAACCACACGGGGGGACCTAGTGAATGACCTGCAGAGAGCTGGGACCAAAGTAACAAAGCCTACCATCAGTAACACACTACGCCGCCAGGGACTCAAATCCTGCAGTGCCAGACGTGTCCCCCTGCTTAAGCCAGTACATGTCCAGGCCCGTCTAAAGTTTGCTAGAGAGCATTTGGATGATCCAGAAGAAGATTGGGAGAATGTCATATGGTCAGATGAAACCAAAATATAACTTTTTGGTAAAAACTCAACTCGTCGGGTGTGGAGGACAAAGAATGCTGAGTTGGATTCAAATAACCCCATACCTACCGTGAAGCATGGGGGTGGAAACATCATGCTTTGGGGCTGTTTTTCTGCAAAGGGTCCAGGACGACTGATCCGTGTAAAAGAAAGAATGAATGGGGCCATGTATCGTGAGATTTTGAGTGAAACCCTCTTTCCATCAGGAAGGGCATTGAAGATGAAATGTGGCTGGGTCTTTCAGCATGACAATGATCCCAAACATACCGCCCGGGCAACAAAGGAGTGGCTTCGTAAGAAGCATTTCAAGGTCCTGGAGTGGCCTAGCCAGTCTCCAGATCTCAACCCCATAGAAAATCTTTGGAGGGAGTTGAAAGTCCGTGTTGCCCAGCAACAGCCCCAAAACATCACTGCTCTAGAGGAGATCTGCATGGAGGAATGGGCCAAAATACCAGCAACAGTGTGTGGAAACCTTGTGAAGACTTACAGAAAACGTTTGACCTCTGTCATTGCCAACAAAGGGTATATAACAAAGTATTGAGATAAACTTTTGTTATTGACCAAATACTTATTTTCCACCATAATTTGCTAATAAATTCATTAAAATTCCTACAATGTGATTTTCTGGATTTGTTTTCTCATTTTGTCTATCATAGTTGAAGTGTACCTATGATGCAAATTTACAGGCCTCTCTCATCTTTTTAAGTGGGAGAACTTGCACAATTGGTGGTCGACTAAATACCTTTTTGCCCCACTGTATATATATACTGTTTATATACAGTTTAAGTTGGAAGTTTACATACACTTAGTTGGAGTCATTATAACTCATTTTTCAACCACTCCACAAATTTCTTGTGAACAAACTATATATTCTTGTGCATGACACAAGTAATTTTTCCAACAATTGTTTACAGACAGATTATTTCACTTATAATTCACTGTATCACAATTCAGTCAGAAGTTTACATACACTAAATTGACTGTGCCTGCTTGGAAAATTCCAGAAAATGATGTCATGGCTTTAGAAGCTTCTGATAGGCTAATTGACATAAGTTGAGTCAATTGGAGGTGTACATGTGGATCTATTTCAAGGCCTACCTTCAAACTCAGTGTCTCTTTGCTTGACGTCATGGGAAATCAAACAATAGTACGCAAGTATAAACACCATGGGACCACGCAGCCTTCATACCGCTCACGAAGGAGACGTGTTCTGTCTCCTAGAGATGAACGTACATTGGTGCAAAAAGTACAAATCAATCCCAGAAGAACAGCAAAGGTCCTTGTGAAGATGCTGGAGGAAACAGGTACAAAAGTATCTATTTCTACAGTAAAACGAGTCCTATATCGACATAAGCTGAAACCCCACTCAGCAAGGAAGAAGCCACTGCTCCAAAACCACCATAAAAAAAGCCAGACTACGGTTTGCAATAGCACATGGGGACAAAGATCCTACTTTTTGGAGAAATGTCCTCTGATCTGATGAAACAAAAATAGAACTGTTTGGCCATAATGACCATCGTTATGTTTGGAGGAAAAAGGGGGAGGCTTTCAAGCCGATGAACATCATCCCAACCGTGAAGCACGGGGTTGGCAGCATCATGTTTTGGGGGTGCTTTGCTTCAGGAGGGACTGGTACTCTTCACAAAATAGATGGCATCACGAGCCAGGAAAATGATGTGGATATATTGAAGTAACATCTCAAGACATCATTCAGGAAGTTAAAGCTTGATCGCAAATGGGTCTTCCAAATGGACAATGAACTCAAGCATACTTCCAAAGTTGTGGCAAAATGGCTTAAGGACAACAAAGTCAAGGTATTGGAGTGGCCATCACAAAGCCCTGACCTCAATCCTATAGAGAATTAGTGAGCAGAATGGGCCAAAATTCACCCAACTTATTGTGGGAAGCTTGTGGAAGGCTACTCGAAACATTTGACCCAAGTTAAACAATCTAAAGGCAATGCTACCAAATACTAATTGAGTGTATGTAAACGTCTGACCCACTGGGAATGTGATGAAAAAAAAATAAGATAATAAATCACTCGCTACTATTATTCTGACATTTCACATTCTTAAAATAAAGTGCTGATCATAACTGACCTAAGATGGGGAATATTTATTTGGATTAAATGTCAGAAATTGTGAAAAACTGAGTTGAAATGTATTTGGCTAAGGTGTATGTAAACTTCCGACTTCAACTGTATATCCTAGTCTACTTCTTTCAGGTAATACATTGTATGCAGTAGGCCTACTAGCCTTATATTTAGTTCATGAATGATGGGTTATGCATAAACTTCTAATTTATAGCCTCTGTCTCTTGCGTATTACACACCTGCACTCTACTGGCCTCTCTCCTTAAAAAACGCTCCTTAGCTCTTAGAGTCCCAGGAAAAGCTAAACTAGATCTGCTTGCTGGAATAGTTTTATAAATTGTTTCTTATACTAATAGACTGTTGGACGAGGAATGCAATCTCTTGTTTGCTGAATGTGACATACAGCAGCCAATAGAACTCACAGGGAGTTTGAAAGAGGAGAGGATGTGCGATGGAGGTTGACCATAGTAGTTTATTAATCATACCCATAACCATTCGTTCTTTGTGAAGATCATTTGGGCTGTTTTGGGCTTGGGATCATAAAAAGTCTTTAATGTAGGGCTCATAAAAAGTCTTTAATGTATGGCTCATCAGGCTCAGGTGGCATCAGAGTTGAATTTTCTTGCCGATCAAAGATCGAATCTAATCCAGATATTTATATGCTTTAGAATGACACTTCCGTTTTGGGCAGGATATACCGGGTTACTGGGGAGAATGGTCTGGGTCGTTATTGTCTCGGTCGTTCCACCAATGTGGTGTCTTTTGAGAAGTCTAACTTGGTAAAAAAATAATTTACCATAATTCACCAAAGTTGAACTTTCTGTCATAAAGAGCACATGTTCAAATTCATAAAAACCATGTTTTCCATCTCAAGAGGTTAAATAAGAAAATGACTTTAGTATAGCCACCATGCTTCTACATCTGCATTGCTTGTTGTTTGGGGTTTTAGGCTGGGTTTCTGTATAGCACTTTGTGACATCGGCTGATGTAAAAGGGGCTTTATAAATACATTTGATTGATTGATTAATTAAGTGCCAAATAAAGTAACAGAGTTGACGTAACAGGGTTGATGATTTAATCTTAATCAAATAATTGAACTGAACGATTGTTTTAATATGGTGAAACTATTCCTTGTAAATGTTTGGATTAAGTGGGTTGAGATCTTCAGGGTTGACAGAAGGATCCATAATATTTGAGTAATTTTTGCACTTTAGCAAGCCTTTATTCATATGAAAAGAAATCTGATTTATTGAATTATCCATGTGGTCTATATTAAAGAGGAACTTCATTTAAAATAACAGGCTTTTAAAATGTAACATTGTGGCACAATTTCGACTTAATATATCAAAGGGACGCAAAAGGCACCCATTTTAATGGTCCTTGTGGACACCATCATGGCACAGCCCTGCTGCTTTGGCAGAAAAGAGGAGGATGGTTTGGATCAGTCTGACGCCCACCCATCTATTGGTGAATGTTGTATAAGGACAAATGTATTTCAGTTACTACGACTGTGGTATGTGGTTGTCCCACCAAGCTATCTGTAAGTCACTCTGGATAAGAGTGTCTGCTAAATTGCTAAAATGTATGTTGTTTTGGAATCTCTGTGGCTGAGTGTTACTCAAACCTGCTTCCACTCTCACAACACCCCCCCACTGAACCTCTGGAAATATAGTGCATTCAGACAGACATGACTGCAGCATGGTTCCTTTGCCCATAAATGACAACTAATGATATCACTGACATGTTCAGAGCCAAGTGGAACCTGAACCCGTTTAATCTCACATTGATTTGCACGCTCAAGGTTCACTGACTCGACCTGACTGGCCTTTTCCCTGAGTGGTGTCAAGGCATGTGAAACACCATGACAAATGTTTTACACTAAATTATTGGGGCATACATTCTATGTTGACATATGGAGAAAGTTTATATGACAGGCTGTCAGATGGCTATAACCGTGCCTTTCAGAATGACAGGATCCCTGCAAGAGATGAGTGAGTTGACCTTCAGACTAATAGATTGAAAACATCCTGTCATGATATCCTCTTTATCAGCTAAAAATGCAGTGTGAGCCTTGTGGCTGGACAACATATTTTAAACTGCTATTGGTCTATTTAGTTATTTTAACTTACACTTTAGGTTACCTCAGGCCACAGATTCGTCTGGGTTCATGTATTTGTTTGCTCACCCAGATTCGGAAACGTAATCAGAACACGGAGCCAGTCTTCTAGATTCCATTCAACAGCTACAGGAAGAGGATATGGGGATTCTTTCCCCCTGTATGATTAAATGCACTGGACTGTATTGCTTATGGAGCAATGTTATGTGATTCCTGCGGGGGTCCAGTCGATGATAGGTAATAGTATATCATTTTAGGAGTGAACCTAAACGACCCTGAATCCTCTCCATGACATGGACGTGAAGCGGAGTGGACCGATAAGCCCTTTATTCAGTCTACTGCACCACCGGTGTGTGTCTGCTGTCTGCCGTCTTGATGGCTTCAGCAGGTGCCTTCCAGGACCCATGCAAACAATTAGAAAAAGGTCACTAACAATCAGGGCTAATGGGTTGGTAGGACTGTGCTTGGCAACTCACTCTTGTTTTCTTTGGTATCGGTTTAGGTGATGATGGGAAGAGAACAATTGTGTAATGACTTCTGGACAAGGTAACAGGATGTACAGCCCTTCGAGGGTTGAGAATGTTGACCTTTTGTCTTGTGCTCGAATAATAGGGCTCAAAGGGGGAAGAAGGATCTACAGTAAGAAAGAAATCCCCTGCATCTAGATCCCATACATACAGAGCTTGATAGGTAAATATATCATTAAGGACCTAAATTGAGATGGGGGGGGTTCAGATTTCCTTCCCCAACATATGGTGAAGTAATTTCAGCAGTGCCCATGTCATAATGAATAGAGTTCTTTCCGAAGCTCCGTTCCTCTGCCAGGTATGTCACGTACAGGGCACACACAGATACCAACATGCCTTCAGGCACAATTCAACTCCCCCACTGATCCCCCAAAGGCTAAACAGAATGTGCAGTTACACAACACAGCTCTTCTGGGATTTTGATACAGCTGTTGTAGATGTACTTTCAAATTTGCAAAACAAAACATAAGGAACACATCTTGGTCAAATTATTCAGGCAGGTCTGTGAATGAATCTGTTTCAGATTGGCTGTTCTGTCAGATTTTCAATAAATTCCTTAGAGCCTTGATTAAATAAATTAAATGTAGTCATTTAATGTGTAGCAGCCACTGCCACATCCCACATAGCTGTGGATTTTAGAAGAACGCTATGAAAAACATCAGTGGGATTTGCCCAACTGAGACCTCTGTTTTCTTCCTTTACACTTTACACTGTAGCAGTTCAGAGGTAAATCCGTAGGGTTACAGTGTTTTATTCCCTGCAAAAACTAATCCTGCATGGGGTTTAGGGCTCTATCAACTCTTTTAAGAGTTAAAAAGGCTTTCCCAAGGACTTTGTTTCTGTCCTCTCAGTCTTAAATCTCAGTATGTTGTCAGAGACACCACTTTCACTCCTTTTTGTGAATGTGTTTTTTCTTTCTTTGGTTGTTGTGCCACAAACTCAACAGGAAGTTCTAGAATAGGCATTGACTGTATGTTTGTGTTCGTATATTATTGCCTGTCGTTACTAAAATGGGTAGACAGAATTCAAACCAATTTGAGCAAGTAGACATCTTATCATGTCATGATACTGTAACACATGGAAAATGTTAAACTAATTGCACATCTGATATTAAGATCGTGTTACTAACGGAAATAAAGTTGGTTGACTGTTATAGTGGGAGAAATGGAAGTAAGAAGGACAAGCTATACAAATGTAGACAACCACCACAGGTCTCACCCTGCCCATTTTCCCCCCATACTCCGGCCCTGGAAAAACACAGTCAGTGCTGTCCTGTTCTGTGTGCTTAGTGAGTTTTCCATCCTGGAGGAAGCCAAATAAAACAATGTGGCCGAGGTTGGAGAACTAGAGCCAATTATGACGATATACGCATCTTTGTTTTGAGCTCGTTTCAGAAATATAATTAGGTCTACTTCTTTAAGGTGTAATATGGCGTCGGGCCATTAGACTCTAGTGTTTCCCAACTCCGGTCCTCCAGTACCCCGAACAGCACACATTGTTGTTGTAGCCCCAGACAAAAACACCTGATTCAACTTGTCAAGGGCTTGATGTTTAGTAGACTAGTTGAATAAGGAGTGCTTGTCTGGGGCCACAACAAAAATATGTACATTTGGCAGTACTTGAGGACTGGAGTTGGAAAACACTGCATTAGAGGACAGGTTTTGGACCTTCCCTCAGCAGCTAGCCCAGTTCCTTTGTGGGTTAGGGATCTGGGGTGTTTTGAGGGGAAGCTGCCAGATTACACCTCCTCCGATGGTCTCTGTCCAAACCACAGCAGCCTTATTTTAGACTAGACAGGGTGTGGGTGAAAGCAGTTGTACCATAAGAGCAAACAACAGTCTCACACTCGGCATATCCAGTAGAATACTGTCAAAGCCGAACATAAACAACGCTTCAGACAATTCCATTCAAAACACACTAATTCCATTCAACAGCCACAGCAGACAATCTAAAGAGCATTTGGAAACCCACACTCAGAGCAATGCTTTATAGTGTTGTCCGTGGAAAAGGGCTCTCAGAGCGCTACATTTAGACACAAAGCTACAGTGCCTTCAGAAAGTATCCACACCACTTGACTTTTTCTACATTTTGTTATGTTACAGACAGAATTTAAAATAGATTAAATTGAGATTTAGTGTCACTAGCCTACACACAATACCCCGTAATGGCAACGTGGAATTATGTTTTTCAAAATGTTTACAAATGAATTAAAAATGAAAAGCTGAACTGTCTTGAGTCAATATGCTTTCAACCCCTTTGGTATGGCAAGACTAAATAAGGTCAGGAGTAAAAATGTGCTTAATAAGTTGCATGGACTCACTTTGTGTGCAATAAGTGTTTAACATGATTTTTGAATTACTTGGCCTATCCCATCTCTGTACCCCAAACATACAATTATCTGTAAGGTCCCTCAGTCAAGCAGTGAATTTCAAACACAGATTCAACCACAAAGACCAGGGAGATTTTCCAATGCCTCGCAAAGAAGGGCACCTATTGGTAAATGTCAGTAAAAACTGATATTGAATATCTCCCATTTGAGCAAGTTATGAATTACACTTTGGATGGTGTATCAATATACCCAGTCACTACAAAGATACAGGCATCCTTCCTAATTCAGTTGCCGGAGTGTATGGAAACTGCTCAGGGATTTCACCATGAGGCCAATGTTGACTTTAAAACAGATACAGAGTTTAATGGCTGTGATAGGAGAAAACTGAGGATGAAAACTGAGGATGGATCAACAACATTGTAGTTACTCCACAATACTAACCTAAATGACAGAGTAAAAAGAAGGAAGTCTATACATAATACAAATATTCCAAAACATGCGTTCTGTTTGCAATAAGGCAATAAAGTAAATCCAATACGACACATTATTGAGTACCACTCTTCATATTTTCAAGCATAGTGGTGGCTGCATCATGTTATGGGTATGCTTCTAATCGGCAATGATTCGGGAGTTTTTCACGATAAGAATAGAGCTAAGCACAGGCAAAATCCTAGAGGAAAACCTGGATCAGTCTGACCAGACACTGGGAGATGAATTCACCTTTCAGCAGGATAATAATCTAAAAAAACAAGGCCAAATCTACGCTGGAGTTGCTTACTAAACAGACAGTGAATGGCCTAGTTACAATTTTTACTTAAATCGGCTTAAAAATCTATGGGAAGACTTGAACAATTCTGTTTAACTTGATCAACAACCAACTTGTCAGAAGCTGAAGAATTTAAAAAAGAATAATGTACAATCCAGGTGTGCAAAGCTTTTAGAGACACACCCAGAAAGATTCACAGCTGTAATCACTACCAAGGGTGCTTCTACAACGTATTAACTCAGGGGTGTGAATACTTATGTAGTAAATAGGATATTTCTGTATTTAATTTAAAAGAAATATGCAACATTTCTAAAAATATGTTTTCACTTTGGCATGGGGTATTGTGTGTGGGTGAGAAAAAAATTATTGTTTCATTTCAACTGTCAGGCTCTGCAATCATACTGACACCCTGTTCTGTTTCACCTGTCTTTGGGATTGTCTCCACCCCCCCTCCAGGTGTCACCCATCTTTCCCATTATCCCCTGTGTATTTATACCTGTGTTTTCTGTTTGTCAAGTCAACCAGCGTTTTTGTTCTCAGCTCCTGCTTTCCCTAGTCTCTCTTATCTTGCCCGCCTGGTTTTGAGCGTTGCCTGTCCTGACTCTGAGCCCGCCTGCTTGACTACTCTACCTGACCCTTACTGCAGATCTGTACCTTTGCCCCACCTCTGGACTATTAAACCATTGTTAATTCGAGGTTGTCTGCATCTGGGTCTTACCTTCATACCTGATAGTACGAAATGGCCATGTCTGACCCAGCAGACCCGGGCCAGCTGCGCAAGCCATCTCCTCCCAAGGAGCCTCCATTGGTAGGCACGAGGAATTGCTTCGTGGTCTTATGAAGGGGGTCAAAATGTTGGCTGAGCGCCATGACCGGGCGTTGGACATGCTGCTAGAGCATTTCCGCGGGTTGTCTGGGGGGCAGCCTGCCTAAGTTGGTAACACCACTGCCACTCAGTAACTCGGCAGTTAGCAGCATCGCTCCACCTTCCCGGGAGCCCTGTTTACCTCCCCTGAACGCTTTAATGGAGAGCCGAACACCTGTCTGCGTTTTTAGCTCAGTGTTCCCTCATTTTCGAGCTTCCGCCCTCCTCCTTCCCCTCAGATCGCACCAAGATAGCCTACCTCATCACGCTGATGTCTGGGAGGGCTCTCACCTGGGCTACCACCGTATGGGAACAACAGCCGGCCATGTGCGTGAGTCTGGAGGGGTTCGAGGTGAGGAAGGTTTTTAAATCCCCGTTCTCCGGAAGAAAAGCTGCCCGGAAGCTAATTCAGCTCTAGCAGGATGCCCACAGAGATTGCGGGAACAACGGATGGAGAGGAAATTTGATTTTGCTCACACGTCCAGGGATTCCACCTCGCCTCCGCATCATCCCGGAAGTCCCCGAAGGACCCGCTGTCGAGAGCACCCGAGGTATCCCGACCTTCCTTGAGAGTCACCGAAGACGGCCGAGGCACTGTTTCCCAAGCCTATGTAACTAGGCAGGGCTGAGCTATCGCCAGCGGAACGGCAAAACAGGATCAACACAAGGAGCTGTCTGTATTGCGGGACTGTTGGTCATTTTATGTCCTCTGGCCCGGTAAAAGACCAGGCTCACCGGTAGGAGCGAGAACTCTGGTGGGCCATATGGAGAACTTTTCTGATTCCCTTACTCGCACCCCTTTTCATGTCATTCTGCTGGGGAAACCAGTCCAAATCTTTCCGGGTCCTCATTGACTCTGGGCACTCTATAGGTCGGGTCATCCATAACACCACTCCCATCAACTGGTCTACGGGTGTCTCAATGGCATTACTGTGAAGAACCGTTATCTGCTACCATTCATTTCCTTGGCCTTCGAGTCGCTCCAGGGGGCCACAGTTTTCTCCAAGCTGGATCTACGAAACACCTACCACCTGGTGCGGATACGAGAGGGGGACGAGTGGAAGACCGCCTTCAACGCGGCTACGACTATCTGGTTATTCCCTTTGGCCTCACCAACGCCCCTGCCACGTTCCAGGCTTTGGTGAATGATGTTGTCCACGACATATTGAACCGGTTCGTCTTCGTCTACATTGATGACATCCTCGTCTTGTCCTGCTCCCCCCAAGAACACGTGCTCCACAGTCTGACATGTTCTCCAGCGCCTTCTGGTTGTTTGTTAAGGCGGAAAAGTGTGAGTTTCATCGCTCCACCCTTCCCTTTCTTGGCTACACCATCTCTGCTGGGAATGTCCAGATGGATGCCAAGAAGGTGAAAGCAGTGGTGGATTGGCCTCAGTCTACGTGCAGGGTGCAGCTGCAACGCTTCCTGGGGTTCGACAACTTTTATTGCCGCATTATCCGGGGTTACAGCACCCTGGCCTCCCCCTGTCTGCACTCACTTCTACCAAGGTTCCGTTTACGTGGTTCTCTGCCGCTGACCGGGCTTTCCGGAACCTTAAATACCGCTTCACCACTGCTGCTATCCTGGTTCATCCTGACCCGTCCCGTCAGTTCGTGGTGGAGGCCGACGCTTCGGATGTCGGAGTGGTGGCTGTCCTGTCCCAACGTTCTGCCCTGGATCTTAAGCTGCATCCCTGCGCCTTCTTCCCTCACCGCCCCAAAGCCACGGAGAGGAACTTACGAGCTTCTCCCGGTGAAGATGACGTTGAAGGAAACGAGGCACTGGCTAGAAGGGACTGAACATCTGTTCATTGTGTGGACCGGCCACAAAAACCGGCCACAAAAACCTGGAGTATTTTCACACCTCCAAGCACCCTCCAGGCAAGCGAGATGGGCCCTGCTGTTTACCCGGTTCAACTTTTCCCTCACCTACCGGCTGGGTTCCAAGAACGTCAAGCCGGATGCTCTGTCTCACCACTATAAACCCACGGTTATCACCCCAGAGCCCGAGACCATCCTTCCCACCTCGTGCCTGGCGACGGCACTCAGCTGGGGTATAGGGAAACATGTACGGGAGGCGTAACAGTCCCAGCCGAACCCTGGGGGGGCCCAGATAACCAGATGTTTGTCTGACGTTGTCCACTCCGCGGTCCTGGAGTGGGAGCATTCCTCTAGGCTTGCCTGTCACCCAGGCTCTCGTCGGACTCTGGCCTTAGTGCGATAACGCTTTTGGTGGTCTACTATGGTTCTGGATGTTGCCGTGTTTGTCGCCGTCTGCGCACAGAACAAGACTCCTCGGCAAGCTCCGGCTGGTCTTCTCCAACAACTGCCTGTCCCTCACCGTCCCTGGTCCCATTTATCCCTGGATTTTGTCACGGTTCTCCCCCGGTCTGAGGACAACACTGCCATCATCATGACTGTGGTCGACCATGTTCTCCAAATCCACCCACTTCATTCTTCTCCCCAAACTACACTCGACCAAGGAGACGGACGAGCTTATGGTGCAGCACATCTTCTGGTTCCATAGACTCCCGGTGGACATGGTGTCCGACCGGGGTTCGTAGTTCTCGTCCCAGTTCTGGAAGGCGTTCTGCGCGCTCATTGGGTCGTCGGCCAGCCTGTCCTCCGGATTCCACCCCCAGTCCAACGGCCAGTTGAAGCAAGCCAACCAGAACTTAGAGACGACTCTTCGCTAGTCTCCACCAACAACTGATATGGGTTGAGTCAACAACTGATATGGGTTGAGTACGCCTGCAACACCCTTCCTTGCTCTGCCACGGGTCTCTCACCATTCGAGTGTTCCTTGGGATATCAGCCTCCGCTCTTCCCCGAGCAAGAGGAGGAAGTCAGAAATCCCTCTTCCCAGATGTTCATCCGCCGCTGTCGCCATACCTGGAAGAGAGCTTGGGCCGCTCTGTTGAAGACCACCTCCAGGTATAGGCGACAAGTGGATCACCACCGGACCCCTGCTCCACGCTATCGGCTCGGGCAGAGGGTATGGCTCTCCACCCAGGACCTGCCCCTCCTGGTAGACTCCCGTAAACTTTACCCCCGTTTCATTGGCCCGTTCCCCATCTCTAGAGTCATTAGCCCCACTGCTGTTCATCTTTTGTTACCCCTTCCCCCCCGTATTCACCCTACTTTCCATGTGTCTAGGATTAAGCCTGTGAGTGTTCGACCAGTTTTAGCACCTTCAATATCCAACCTCACCCAGGACACTTTGTTACTATTAACAAAGTAGATTGTTGAGTTTTGAGATGACAAAACAGACATGGAATTGTAAAAGTTCCCACACACTTTCAGAGAGTATTTGTTCTTATGGTAAATCTCCCCCAAACATATGTAATTATGTTTCTTTCACCAAGTCTTTCAATTTGGTTGTCGGCAGTGGATAGAGAACATTTCTCAAATCAACTCAAGATTGTGTTTTGACAACAAGTTCCCCTTTTCAGAGTGGAATGTACATGCTCTTTCGGTTGGGAGTGATGATTGCTGCTGACCCATGACCAAGCAGGGCAAGCTGAATGTTCCCATAATACCAGTCAGGTGTATGTCTTCAGACTACACCTCCCTCGTAAGAGCCTAAGTCCTAATGGATGTGCTCTCGCGTTATCTCTCCCTAACTTGATTTGATCTACTGTATGGTTTGAATTGTAAATCACAAGTCAGCCTTGTGACTTGCTGTGCGTGAGTGGTAATTGAGGAGCGATGGTGGTGAATACTTTCACAGTAGGGTCCTAAGGGGTATACGATTGTAAAGTACGTTTTGAACCTTCAATCATGCTGCCATTTGAGACCAAGTGAGTATTTTAAACTGTCCTCAAATGGTTACTTGCACTTTTTATTGACTGTAATTACAGTTGGTAGTAATTTCGATGTAGTCAGATTTTTCATCCGTTTCCTCCATTTGTTTTTCTTTGTTCCCTTAATACAAAAAGTAATACCTTTAAAAAAAAATGCATTGCCTCAAACCATTAAAAAAATTAATTGGCCTAGAGAGAGGCTACACGAATTCACAAGGAGTCAGGAGTAGCTTATCATTTGAAGCATCATTTATCAAGTCATATCAGCCATGGTTCTAAAAATGAAGTCAAATCTGTAAATGAATGAGGTTATCTCAATAATATATTAAAATAATGAAGAAAATCTTTATATTTTGAACCAAGATTGAAGTAGAACTCAATTAACTCTGATCAATCCATGATAAGGGTGTGTTCGAATCGGCAGGAGAGATCTGAGGGTATGCATTTTTTTAAAATTGAGAACTGATAAGCCTGGCCTGTTTTTCTTTCAACACAATGACCCCTAAGGCCCCCCGTAGAATGAAGTAGAACTATCATGTTTACCACAGAGATCTGTATATAATGACGAAATGCTCATGTCTTCATCCTAACAATAGGAGTCGTTGCCCCAAAGGTGGAAAGGCAGGCAAAAGCTTAGGTCCAAAATATGCCCAGAGAAACACATGGGTGTTATTTTGGCGAGCGTAAAACCTCTCGCTTCACCTATTCCTGTCTGGTTACCATTTTGAGAAGGAGAGCGCGAATATGAGGAGGACCGGAGGTCAACTTTGATAGCTTGCTACAACTATAATAGATTTTTATTAAAAACAATATGTTTCTTGCCCATTATGTATTTATCAATTATTGACTTGACAATAAGCCAGATTCAAGTAATTTACATTGTGGTGCTGAAACTTGGAGCAGCTCATTGTGCTGCAGGTAAGCATATTTGAGTAGGCATAATCCATTTCAATGTCTTCATCTAAATGAGACTTTACTAACAACAAGAGGGCTTTGCATTGGAGCCTATTTCTTCCTATGTAAGAAATTAGGCTATAGGCTGCTCTATCCATTGATGTGTCGGTCAATTCCTCCACCCACTATGCACTATTTACATATCCATGTATAAGAAAAATAACAGTACTTAATGCTACAAACAAGCTGTAAAATACCCGGGAAAGATGTGACTGATGCATATGGGGATATTATTTTTTAGTTTATTTGACATTCAGAGGCTGAGCTATAACCTTCTATAGTCGAGGAGACTATAGCAGGGGAAGTGATCAAATTCTGACACTATCAATTGATTAAATGATTCACATACATGTTGTAGAATATATGTTGTATTCAGTGAATGTTATTTGAAAAGTAATGAATTAGCTAAATCAATGCTTTGGTGATAAATAGTATCTTTAGGTTAGGATCACCAAACAGTTAGTGATATTTCTCAGTCATATTGGTCAAGGGGAGAGTCCTATAAATCAGTGATGGGGCGCGTTAGCAGAACACTTCGTTTTGGAAAGTTCAGATATAAACTTGATATGTAAACATAGAGACACGTAGAACAAGGAATCATGTCGGCTCTATTCATGGTATTTATATATGCAAAGTTCAACAACGTATGGTAACTGAACGTGGCCCTGCTGGGGTTTATTCATTACGCCAAGTATGTTGCAAAACGTTTCGTCTGTTGAAAAACGTTGTGCAACAGAAACGGTCAACGGTTTCCGTTACAAGATGTAATGAATACACCCCCTGTCATTCCATGAGCTGGGGGAGATCCATGCGACTCCTCACTATTTCGTAAATTCGGAATCTAATCTGGACAGCGTTGAGGATAGACTACTCTTCTCACGCTAAGGTACTGTTGCCTTAAATTGTATTACAATTTTTGTTGAAAACTACTTGTACATTCATATCAATTGTAGAATATTTTACAAATGAGTAAATTATTGCAGTAACTTGTATCGCTCGCCGAGTAGCTACAATTTATGATTGCGCATTTTGTTTACGAATGAGTGACGTTAGCTAATTTCTTTGAGATGTCGCAATTGTTAGCTAAAAGTAATTCTCATAGCTACACTGTCATTTTTAAATCTTTTTTTACAACATGTTCCCCGCCTTGGTGCTGAAAAATACCGATGGTTTGTTCTAGAAAACTCTGTTGTCCTGATTTGTGAATACATTTAGCGCCAACTTTGAAGCGCGCAAAGCAGTGCGGCTAAAACAAGACAAGGGGACTGTCGGGTTGTGAGTCTGGCTAAACACCCATCTGTTTGTTAACGTTAGGTAGTTGTCCAATTCTTGTGATCGGACGTTGCATTAATGTTTTTTCTTCTTTCTGAGTAAGCACGTTGGCTAGCTCTCCCTGTCAGTTAACAATGCCGAAACTGGTCACGTCTTTGATATAGTTGTGTACTCGCATGACATGTTACTTTCAATGTTTCCCAGAAGACTTGGCTATACTATAGCCTACTATATCCAATTCATAAAAGAAGAATGGTTAGCCCAGCGTTACCTCGCTCGTCTTGGTGCGTGCTGTCGTTCACATGTGTCAGTGCTATTTTTGGTCATCTTCCTTGTGGGTCACGAGAATGGCTTCTTTGTCTTAACATGAACAGCTGATGAACTGCAGCTAACTGAGCTAGTTACTACCATACATTAGTGGTTACTAGCTAGAACACAGACCGCAACCGTGTTCACTCCTATGAGAAATGGGGGGCATGCCACGCAGTTACATTGTATTTAAACATTTACTGTTACTAGTTGCTAATGTCAATATTCAGCGAGCTGGTTGGTGCCTCCCACTGTTCAGAGGCAACTGTCACCAACTCTTGAAGTGTATAGTAAACTAATATGTTGGTAGTTTAGGTAATATACAAAGTAGAGTTGGGCAAAAACGGTATTACAGGTGGTGAAAATCTCACCCCTGCCAGAACCCACTCTTTCTAATTTCCTTAATTTTGTGGCTAGAGTCAAATACTTTGTGGCACACATCAGAGTCAAATAATTTCTATAGAACAAACTATACGTTAGGATAGGCAACCAAAATGAATAATGAATGTACAGTTGGAAGTTTACATACACTTAGGTTGGAGTCATTAAAACTCATTTTTCAACCACTCCACAAATTTCTTGTTAACAAACTATAGTTTTGGCAAGTCGGTTAGGACATCTACTTTGTGCATGACATACTGTAAGTAATTTTTCCAACAATTGTTTACAGACAGATTCTTTCACTTATAATTCACTGTATCACAATTCCAGTGGGTCAGATGTTTACATACACTAAGTTGACTATGCCTTTAATTAAACAGCTTGGAAAATTCCAGAAAATTATGTAATGGCTTTAGAAGTTTCTGATAGGCTAATTTACATCATTTGAGTCAATTGGAGGTGTACCTGTGGATGTATTTTAAGGCCTACCTTCAAACTCAGTGCCTCTTCACTTGACATTGTGGGAAAAATAAAAATAAATCAGCCAAGACCTCAGGGGAAAAAAAGAAAGTGTAGACTTCCACAAGTCTGGTTCATCCTTGGGAGCAATTTCCAAACGCCAGAAGGTACCACGTTCATCAGTACAAAAAATAGTACACAAGCATAAACACCATGGGGTTGTCATTACGCTCAGGAAGAAGATGTGTTCTGTCTGCTAGAGATGAATGTACTTTGGTGCGAAAAGTGCAAATCAATCCCAGAACAACAGCAAAGGACCTTGTGAAGATGCTGGAGGAAAAGGGTTCAAAAGTATCTATATCCACAGTAAAACGAGTACTATATCGACATAACCTGAAAGACTGCTCAGCAATGAAGAAACCACTGCTCCAAAACCTCCATTAAAAAAAAGCCAGAAACTGCACATGGGGACATCATTATGACCATCGTTATGCTTGGAGGAAAAAGGGGGATGCTTGCAAGCTGAAGAACACCATCCCAACCAGTAATCACGGGGGTGGCAGCATCACCTTGTTGGGGGTGCTTTGCACCAGAGGGACTAATGCACGTCACCAACTAGATGGCATCTTGAGGAAGGGAAATTATGTGGATATATTGAAGCAACATCTCAAGACATCAGTCAGGAAGTTAAAGCTTGGTTGCAAATGTGTCTTCCAAGTGGGCAATGACCCCAAGCATACTTCCAAAGTTTTGGTAAAATGGCTTAAGGACAACAAAGTCAAGCTATTGGAGTGGCCATCACATAGCCCTTGACCTCAATCCTATAGAAAATGTGTGGGCAGAACTGAAAAAGCGTGTGCGAGCATGGAGGCCTAGAAACCTGACTCAGTTACTCCAGCTCTGTCAGGATTGGGCCAGAATTCACCCAACTTATTGTGGGAAGCTTGTGGAAGGCTACCCAAAACATCTGACCCAAGTTAAACAATTTAAACGCAATGCTACCAAATACTGATTGAGTGTATGCAAACTTCTGACCCATGCTTAACACCCCGGCCGTTCTACAATCTAAGCTAGATGCCCTCAATCTCACACAAATGATCAATGAACCTTCCAGGTCCAACCCCAAATCCGTAAACACGGGCACCCTCATAGATATCATCCTGATCAACCTGCTCTCTAAATACATCTCTGCTGTCTTCAACCAGGATCTCAGCGATCATTGCCTGCGTCCGTAATGGGTCTGCAGTCAAACGACCACACCTCATTACAGTCAAACGCTCCCTAAAACACTATAGCGAGCAGGCCTTTCTAATTGACCTGGCCCGGGTATTCTGGAAGGATATTGACCTCATTCCGTCAGTATTCCTGGATATTCTTTAAAAGTGCTTTCCTCATCATCTTAATTAAGCATGCCCCATTCAAATGTTTTTTTTGAACCAGGTACTGATATAGCCCTTGGTTCATTCCAGACCACAAAAACACCCTGTGGCGTACTGCATTAGCATCAAATGTCCCCCGCGATATGCAACAAGTTAGGAACCAATATATACAGGCATTTAGGAAAGCAAAGGCTAGCTTTTTCAAACACAAATTTGCATCCTGTAGCACAAACTCCAAAAAGTTATTGGACATTGTAAAGTCCAGGAAGAATAAGAGCACCTCCTCACAGCTGTCCACTGCACTGAGGCTAGGAAACAGTGTCCCCACCGATAAATCCATGATAATTGAGAATTTCAATAAGCATTTTTCTACAGCTGGCCGTGCTTTCCACCTGGCTACCCCTACCCCGGTCAACAGCTCTGCACCCCCCCCTCAGCAACTTGACCAAGCCTCCCCCATTTCTCCTTCACCCAAATCAGCGATCTGGATGTTCTGAAAGAGCTGCAAAATCTGGATCCCTACAAATCAGCTGGGTTCGAAAATCTGGACTCTCTTTCTGTTGCAACCCCGATTACTAGCCTGTATCGTCTGAGATCCCCAAAGATTGGAAAGCTGCCGCGGTCATCCCCCTCTTCAAAGGGGGAGACACTCTACACCCAAACTGTTACAGACCTATATTCATCCTGCCCTGCCTTTCTAAAATAATAATAATAATAATAATAAAATCTTCGAAAGCCAAGTTAACAAACATTTCACTAACCATTTAGAATCCCACCGTACCCTCTCCGCTATGCAATCTGGTTTCCGAGCTGGTCATGGGAGTTGTAAATGGGAACCTATTCTCAACTGACCTACTTGGTGAAATGAAAAAAAAACTCTTTCAAATACTAGTCGAATAAGATATTGGAGAGATGACGAATTTTGGCAAAGAGATTTATTTATAGACTAATACAAATCAGTAGAGGATTTATGTACGGTAAACATTGGCACGGCCGCATGTGGCCCCTGGGTGGGGCGAGGACGCGGGCGCTGAAGAGGGGATTCGCCCAGGGCGCCATACAAGCTAGAACCGCCACATACACTTGAAAGAAATAGCCAAACCAAAAACTGCGGACATAATTGCTTTCTGCTAGTAACATCAGTGAAATGTAGTGAAGAGCAGAAATCTCATCTAGCAAGCAAGTCGTAGAAATGAAGACCACGAAGGGGGGGACAATTCTGCCAGGGGGAGATTTTTAGCACAAAACCGGAAGTGCACACGAGGGGTGCTATTTAAAAACCAATGTATCCCCCCTTGTACAAAATAATTTAGGTAACAAGGATCTTGCTCCAGGAGGGGATTGAATGTCTGCTGTAACCAAGAAGTTTGATCTTGACATCTAGCATGTTAACAAACCAAATGCATAGCTGGAAGCCTTAGCTGGAGATAATTTATTTGACACTTAGATTTCTTATAATTATACTTATAGTTAGTTATAGGCAGTGCCATAGAAATTAGGATACATTTTTCAAAAGTGATCAAGCATAAAGAATGTATTTTTGTAGTGTTGTGAGCTGTTCATGTTGAGTATCCTGGTATAAAAAGAATGCCATCATGTTTCCTATTAGTCCTAAATGCATATGAAAGGCGAGTTGAAGAGCTTCAGTAGTGTGTGTGTGTGTGTGTGTCAGTAGTATCAGTGTTCTTTCCTGCCTGGACTATCATGTCCCTCGGAATTATCGTCACAAAGCTGAATTTAACAGCATTATTTCAGTTAGGGCTGGGTGATTTCAAAACATACGATATAGGTAATTTCATACCTGACAGTTATCTGAGGGCTGGGTGATATGGTCAATGCTAATGCAGAACGTCACAGGATGTTTTTGTACTCGTCAAGGGCAGTCAAGTCTGGGGTGAACCAAGGGCTATATCTGTTTTTAGTCCTACATTTTTTTTGAATGGGGCATGCTTATTTAAGATGGTGAGGAAATAACTTTTTTTTAGAGCATCCATGCATCCATCCATACTGACAGCATGAGGTCAATGTCCTTCCAGGATAGCCGGGCCAGGTCAATTAGAAAAGCCTGCTCGCTGTATTGTTTTAAATCAAATCAAAATCAAATTTTATTGGTCACATACACATGGTTAGCAGATGTTAATGCGAGTATAGCGAAATGCTTGTGCTTCTAGTTCCGACAATGCAGTAATAACCAACGAGTAATCTCGCTAACAATTCCAAAACTACTACCTTATACACATAAGTGTAAAGGGATAAAGAATATGTACATAACGATATATGAATGAGTGATGGTACAGAACGGCATAGGCAAGATGCAGTAGATGGTATCGAGTACAGTATATACATATGAGATGAGTAATGTAGGGTATGTAAACATTGTATTAAGTAGCATTGTTTAAAGTGGCTAGTGATATATTTTACATCAATTCCCATCAATTCCCATTATTAAAGTGGCTGGAGTTGAGTCTGTGTGATGGCAGCAGCCACTCAATGTTAGTGGTGGCTGTTTAACAGTCTGATGGCCTTGAGATAGAAGCTGTTTTTCAGTCTCTCGGTCCCAGCTTTGATGCACCTGTACTGACCTCGCCTTCTGGACGATAGCGGGGTGAACAGGCAGTGGCTCGGGTGGTTGTTGTCCTTGATGCTCTTTATGGCCTTCCTGTGACATTGGGTGGTGTAGGTGTCCTGGAGGGCAGGTAGTTTGCCCCCGGTGATGCGTTGTGCAGACCTCACTACCCTCTGGAGAGCCTTACGGTTGTTAGGGAGCGTTTGACTGTGATGAGGGGCAGACCCATTACGGACGCAGGCAATGAGCCAATGATCCCTGAGATCCTGGTTGAAGACAGCAGAGATGTATTTAGAGAGCAGGTTGCTCAGGATGATATCTATGAGGGTGCCCGTGTTTATGGATTTGGGGTTGTACCTGGTAGGTTCATTGATAATTTGTGTGAGATTGAGGGCATCTAGTTTAGATTGTAGGACAGCCGGGGTGTTAAACTGGGACATGCTTATGTCACCTAACAGTACAAACTCTGAAGATAGATGGGGGGCAATCAATTCACATATGGTGTCCAGGTCACAGCTGGGGGCTGAGGGGTGATTATAACAAGCGGCAACGGTGAGACACTTGTTTCTGGAAAGGTGGATTTTTAAAAGTAGAAGCTCGAATAGTTTGGACACAGACCTGGATGGCCTGTAGAGTTCTATCATACTATCTCTGCAGTAGATTGCAACTCCGCCCCCTTTAGCAGTTCTTTCTTGTTGGAAAATGTTATAGTTAAGGATGGAAATTTCAGGATTTTTGGTGGCCTTCCTAAGCCAGGATTCAGACATGGCTAGGACATCCGGGTTGGCGGAGTGTGCTCAAGCAGTGAATAAAACAGACTTAGGAAGGAGGCTTCTAATGTTAACATGCATGAAACCAAGGCATTTACGGTTACAGAAGTCAACAAATGAGAGCGCCTGGGGAATAGGAGTGGAGCTAGGGGTTGCAGGGCATGGGTTAAGCTCTACATCACCAGAGGAACAGAGGAGGAGTAGGATAAGTGTACGGCTAAAGGCTGGTTGTCTGGTCGTCTAGTGCGTTCGGAACAGTGTAAAAGGAGCAGATTTCTAGGCGCGGAAGAATAGATTCAAGGCACAATGTACATACAAGGGTATGGTAGGATGTGAATACAGTGGAGGTAAACCTAGGCATTGAGTGACGATGGGAGTGGTTTTGTCTCTGGAGACTCCATCGAACCATCTAGAAGCTGGTGAGGTCACTGCATGTGTGGAAGATGGAACAAAAGGGCTAGCTAAGGCATATTGAGCAGGGCTGGAGGCTCTGCAATGAAATAAGACAATAATCACTAACCAAAACAGCAATGGACTAGGCATATTGACATTAGGGAAAGGCATGCGTAGGCGAGTGATCATAGGTTCCAGTGAGTAGCGAGGCGAGCTGAAGACCCGGCGATCCAGACAGCTACGGCCCGTGGGTCTTTGCAATGGAAGAGCCTGTTGAAACCCCCGTGGACGATTTAGTTGGCATACCAGTCGTGATGGATCGGTGGGGCTCCGTGTCGGCAGTAAAAGGATCCAGGCCAATGGGCAAAATATGTATTATAGCCCAAGAATTGGCTGAATGAACTTCTCCGGCTAGCTGGGAGATGGGCCTAGCTTGAGGCTAGCTCCAGTGTGACTGGTGTTTAGCCAGGAGTAGCAACTCGGATATCAGCTAGCTAGCTGCGACGATTCGGCATAAAGGTTCAGAGCTTGCGGTAGGAATCCAGAGATGTGGTAGAGAAAAAGCAGTCCAATATATGCTCTGGGTTGATATCGCGCTGTGCAGACTGGCAGGAATTGACCGGGCTGAGGCTGGCTGATGTTATGTTACAGCCTTATTCTGAAATTGATTAAATAGTTTTCCCCCCTCATCAATCTACACACTACCCCATAATGACAAAGCAAAAACAGGTTTTTAGAAATGTTAACAAATGTATTATATATACAAAAAAGAAACTGACATTACATTTACATAAGTATTCAGACCCTTTACTCAGTGCTCTGTTGAAGCACCTTTTGGCAGCGATTACAGCCCTGAGTCTTCTTGAGTATGACGCTACAAGCTTGGCATGCCTGTATTTGGAGAGTTTGCTATTTTCAGCTCTCTCCAGAGATGTTCGATCGAGTTCATGTCCAAGCTCTGGCTGGGCCACTCAAGGACCTTCAGAGACTTGTCCTGTAGCCACTCCTGTAGCCACTCTTGTCTTGGCTGTGTGCTTAGGGTCGTTGTCCTGTCGGAAGGTGAAACCCCAGTCTAAGGCCCTGAGCGCTCTAGAGCAGGTTTTCATTCAGGATCTCTCTCTACTTTGCTCCGTTCATCTTTCCCTTGATCCTGACTAGTCTCCCAGTCCCTGCCGCTGAAAAACATCCCACAGCATGATGCTGCCACCATGCTTCCCCTTAGGGACGGTGCCTGGTTTTCTCCAGACGTGACTCTTGTCATTCAGTTCAAAGAGTTCAATCTTGGTTATATCAGATCAGAGAATCTGGTTTCTCATGGCCTGAGAGTTGTTTAGGTGCCTTTTTACTGAGGAGTGGCTTCCGTCTGGCCACTTTACCATAAAGCCTTGAATGGTGGAGTGCTGCAGAGATTGTTGTCCTCCTGGAAGGTTCTCCCATCTCCACAGAGGAACTCTGGAGCTCTGTCAAAGTGACAATCGGGTTCTTTGTCATCTCCCTGACCAAGGCCCTTCTTCCACGATTGCTCAGTTTGGCTGGGCGGCCAGCCAGCTCTAGGAAGAGTCTTGGTGGCTCCATCATTTTAAGAATGATGGAGGCTACTGTGTTCTTGGGGCCCTTCAATGCTGCAGAAATGTTTTGGTACCCTTACCCAGGCCTCGATACAATCCTGTCTCAGACCTCTACAGACAATTACTTCAACCTCATGGCTTGGTTTTTGCTCTGTTTTTGCTCTGACAGGCACTGTCTGATCAATTTAATTTACCACAGGTGGACTCCAATCAAGTTGTAGAAACATCTCGAGGATGATCAATGGAAACAGGATGACCTGAACTAAATTTAGAGTCTCATAGCAAAGAGTCTGAATACTTATGTAAATAAGGTATTGATGTTTTTTATTTTTTTGCAAACAGTTCTAAAAACCCATTTTCTCTTTGTCATTATGGATTATTGTGTGTAGATTGAGGATATTTATTTCATCAATTTTTAGAATAAGGCTGTAACGTAACACAATTTTGAAAAAGTTAAGGGGTCTGAATACTTTCCTAATGCATTGTACACAACAACTTTTATGTTTCTAACTCTTTCTCATAAGATTCCTATGATTTCATTTGTTCTCTCAGCTAATGGCCAAAGACTTGGGTTCATCTCCATGCCTTTGTCTGTCAAAGCCTCTAACACAACCAACTGTGTTACCTAGGCCTGCTGTGCTGAGCTAATGCTATTTTAGCCATGTGGAACTGATGGACTGAATATGTATTTGGCCCAGGCTTTAATTTCCAAGTACCCCATCCGAAGTAGGAGAGAAACTAGCAATGGGGAGCTTACAGAGAACTCTGCATTAATAGGATTTTTTTGTTCACACCAAAATCCTAGGAGTCCTAGCCAACTGTCTTCATAAATGGGCGCTATGGTGGGATGTGTGACGCTGCTGTGTAGACTGGATGTGTGTTGGCTGCCTGAGCAACCCACAGACGCACCACAGTATCATACGTACCATCCTCCTATTACAGGCCCTGCAGTGGCTGTTATAAACCAACCCCAGCCCACAGGCTATTTGTGGAGCCCACAGTATGGTTTTTGACATGATAATCCACCCGTGTCTGATTCAAGTACCAGATCCCTGGAAATGGTGGAGGAAATAGCTTTTGGATGATGAATCTGAGAGGGAGCCCTTGGTCGTTAAACATGATCGTAAAGGATTGAAGTACGTGTGTGTGTTGGTCAGCACTCTCCTGTGCTCGAGGTTGGGCAATGGGGTGAAGGCAAGGGGAGCTCTGATATTTCCACCAGATTTAGCTCCTGATAACGGCTTGCAAACTGCCCACATTAAACCAGAGGGATGAATTACAACATGTAAAAAAAAAACCATTGTGATACTGTTGATACATCTATTTAGACTACCCGATAACAAGCTGTAAGTCTGTTTTCATCCAGTACATGGGGGAACTGCTTACTATTCTTTCTGACAAGTTATTTATCTGCTGCTACTTTGCTCTCCTAGTAGTATTCTGAAATGTTTAGCTAATTCTGAATGGGACAACTTCTCTTGCGAGTACTATTGATTTCTCCCTTAAACAGTCGAACAGTGATAAGGACTAGTGCTATATAAACTCCTGGGAAATGGTGAAGCAAGCGGTTCTTTTCCCCTTGTCATGTGAGCCATACACTGTCTGGGAATAAAGGTCTACCCGTCACAGAGCTATTCCTATATGATCAAGATCATATAGGCCCCATTCTATGCTAACGCAAAGGGTGACCTCCACACTATTTCAAAGTACTTTCTTACTACTGTTTGGTCTCTTGGGAATGAGGCTAGAGTGACGGCTTTAGATTTATTGGGTGACTTCAAAGGGCAAAACAACTTGTGTTCTCAACATTTTGTTAGTCAGTATTTTCCTTAGGGCCGGAAGTAGGCTTCGTTGTGATTGGCTTATGAGAGTTTTACAACTTGATGTAAGAGTATTATGTTGCAGCCAACTTCCACTGCAATAGTGGTACTTAGAGTCAGTTTTATTTTGAGTGGCACTGGTGAAGTGTCATTGGCTCAGGACAATGTGGGATTTTGTGTTGTGGCTCTGAGCTGGTCAGACAGGGGGACAGACTTCGGCCCAGAGGGACACGCCAGCCAGCTGGCACTGTTTGATGACACGTTCAACGGAGTGAGGCAGACTGAACCGGAGCTTGGTACCTCCAATTGGATTCCTTCTTCAACCATGTGACACACAGTCTCAGTAATTCCATTGGCTGTGATAACGTTGTTAGTTAGTTGTTATTAGTTTGTGCTGGATTTCAACGATTTAGTCTGTCATAGAGGCAAAGAGATTGAAATCCTATCCACATGTAGACCTTTCACTATGGACCGACCTGTCCTCAAAGGCCATTCATTTCTGGGGACAATATTTATGTAAGAGTCCAATGCAACAATTGCAGAACTGTATGTTTATCCTCTATTTTTAGTTACCATTGCCTTTTATAAATGTTATGGCATAGTAGCTACAGCTATAAATACTATGGGGGAACTTAATAATGACAGCTTTTAATGTGCTGCTGGGCTCCTAATCAGAGCTTCAGATAACCTAACCCAATCAAAGTCGCCATGCCTTCCGCTACTAACTTGTTCCTTGCATGTCAGATTATTTAGTCAGTCCTTCCGCTGATCAAGTTTTCCAATGAAACACACTATTGAGAAATAATTAGCTCGTCAAATCCAGTTTGTAGGGTTGGGCGGTATAGGCGAATATATTGATAAAAGTCACCTTGTCCCAAAGAAATTTACATGGATATCAAAATGTCACGCCAGGGTAAACCTACACGAAACACAGCCCTTATTTGAAGTGTTTCCAAAATCCTTTATGGGAAAAATGAATGGTGGAAAAAGGATTGTAACCATTTCCCTGTCTGACCTCTAGGTTTTATAGGTATTATGACACATACTGTAGGACTCTATGGAGACACCATTTCTATTCATTCTTATTTCTATGCTGGTTTCCGTTGGACAAACAAAAAATTGTTGTTTAGTAACCGGATACCACTGTTCTGTCGAGAGAGAAAAAAATTGAGTTCCAAAATTAGGATAATAGTTGTGATTGGAGGATAGCTGTGAGACTTATCGAATCAGGATCAACTCCTCTATTTTCCTAGAGCTCATTAATGATAGAATATTCATTGAAGATGGCAGAAAGGCCAGTCTCTTTTTGACAATGGCTACAGTAACATTCTGTTAGTCAAAGAGACTAGTACTCAGGCTAGAATGTCTGCTGTAACCAAGAAGCTGGACATCTAGCCATTGGACATCTAGCCAGCGAGCAAGTTATCAATCCAAATGCAAAGCTGGAGCCCTGAGCTGGATATAATTCATTTGACACTTCTTAGATTTCTTATAGTTAACATATATTTAGTTATAAGCAGTGGTGCAGCATGCAGCCAACCGTATATATATATATATATATATATATATATATATATATATATATATATATATATATATATATATATATATATATATATATATGCACTACCGTTCAAAGGTTTGTGGTCACTTAGAAATGTCCTTGTTTTTGAAAGAAAATAAACTTTTTTTGTCCATTTTAAAATAACATCAAATTGATCAGAAATACAGCATAGACATTGTTGTAAATGACTACTGTAGCTGGAAACGGCTTTTAAACTTTTTTTTTAATGGAATATCTACATAGCCGTACAGAGGCCCATTATCAGCAACCATCACTCCTGTGTTCCAATGGCAGGTTGTTGGCTAATATAAAATATTTTAATTTTAAAAGGCTAGTGATGGTTGCTGATAATGGGCCTATGTAGATATTCCATAAAAAAATCTGCCGTTTCCAGCTACAATAGTAATTTACAACATTAACAATATCTACACTGTATTTCTGTATATATACACTGTATTTCTGATCAATTTGATGTTATTTTAATGGACAAAAAAAGTTGCTTTTCTTTCAAAAACAAGGTCATTTCTATGTGACAACAAACTTTTGTGTGTGTGTGTGTGTGTGTGTGTGTGTGTGTGTGTGTGTGTGTGTGTGTGTGTGTGTGTGTGTGTGTGTGTGTGTGTGTGTGTGTGTGTGTGTGTGTGTGTGTGTGTGTGTGTGTGTGTGTGTGTGTGTGTGTGTGTGTGTGTACACTGCTCAAAAAAATAAAGGGAACACTTAACACAATGTAACTCCAAGTCAATCACACTTCTGTGAAATCAAACTGTCCACTTAGGAAGCAACACTGATTGACATAAAATTTCACATGCTGTTGTGCAAATGGAATAGACAACAGGTGGAAATTATAGGCAATTAGCAAGACACTCCCAATAAAGGAGTGGTTCTAGAGGTGGTGACCACAGACCACTTCTCAGTTTCTATGCTTCCAGGCTGATGTTGTGGTCACTTTTGAATGCTGGCGGTGCTTTCACTCTAGTGGTAGCATAAGATGGAGTCTACAACCCACACAAGTGGCTCAGGTAGTGCAGCTCATCCAGGATGGGACATCAATGCGAGCTGTGGCAAGGTTTGCTGTGTCTGTCAGCGTAGTGTCCAGAGCATGGAGGCGCTACCAGGAGACAGGCCAGTACATCAGGAGACGTGGAGGAGGCTGTAGGAGGGCAACAACCCAGCAGCAGGACTGCTGCCTCCGCCTTTGTGCAAGGAGGAGCAGGAGGAGCACTGCCAGAGCCCTGCAAAATGACCTCCAGCAGGCCACAAATGTGCATCTCTGCTCAAACGGTCAGAAACAGACTCCATGAGGGCCCGACGTCCACAGGTGGGGGTTGTGCTTACAGCCCAACACCGTGCAAGACGTTTGGCATTTGCCAGAGAACACCAAGATTGGCAAATTTGCCACTGGCGCCCTGTGCTCTTCACAGATGAAAGCAGGTTCACACTGAACACATGTGACAGAGTCTGGAGACGCCGTGGAGAACGTTCTGCTGCCTGCAACATCCTCCAGCATGACCGGTTTGGCGGTAGGTCAGTCATGGTGTGGGGTGGCATTTCTTTGGGGGGCCGCACAGCCCTCCATGTGCTCGCCAGATGTAGCCTGACTGCCATTAGGTACCGAGATGAGATCCTCAGACCCCTTGTGAGACCATATGCTGGTGCGGTTGGACCTGTGTTCCTCCTAATTCAAGACAAGGCATTGATGCTATGGACTGGCCCGCCCGTTCCCCAGACCTGAATCCAATTGAGCACTTCTGGGACATCATGTCTCGCGCCATCCACCAACGCCACGTTGCACCACAGACTGTCCAGGAGTTGGCGGATGCTTTAGTCCAGGTCTGGGAGGAGATCCCTCAGGAGACCATCCGCCACCTCATCAGGAGCATGCCCAGGCGTTGTAGGGAGGTCATACAGGCCCGTGGAGGCCACACACACTACTTGAGCCTCATTTTGACTTGTTTTAAGGACATTACATCAAAATTGGATCAGCCTGTAGTGTGGTTTTCCACTTTAATTTTGAGTGTGACTCCAAATCCAGACCTCCATGGGTTGATAAATTTGATTTCCATTGATAATTTTTGCGTGATTTTTGGTGTCAGCACATTCAACTATGTAAAGAAAAAAGTATTTAATAAGAATATTTCATTCATTCAGATCTAGGATGTGTTATTTTAGTGTTCCCTTTATTTTTTTGAGCAGTGTATATTACAAATCCATACTTGGAGTCAAGGATTGATATATCATCCAGAAATTATATTGCGATATGTAACTGTATCGATTCAGCGTGGAACCATGAGCTGCATTCAATACTCCTTACCCATGGCCATGATGACGACTCCACTATCTAAATTGGACATGCACATTTCCATCTAAAAAGGCTTAGTCTATTCCTTTATGGCATCCAGAACACATCATGCCTATGCTTATGAGACACATTGTGAGATAAACCTGTTTGGGCTGCTGGGATGCTTGGAGTTCTGCACAGACATCTGTGTGTACAGTGAACTCTGGCTATTTGTTTTAGAGGGTCTCAGAAAGCCTGCTGTGTTTCAGAAAGGCGTCACAGAAGTATCTGTCTGTGTGTAGATGTCTTCCATCAGTGGTAGAGTAGTTGCTATGTGATGTGTGGGGCCAGTGAGCATATTGTGATAGGAAGGACTAATGCCAGACTTCTGTATGTTCTTTTTAGACCACCTCTTAACCAAGGCTTCCTCCCATGTATAAAATGAAACGATGTTCAGCTGCCAATCTATCCTTTCAGTAAATCAACTCTTGGATTTAGGCTACTCCTGCGCTACTCTAAGTAAGTGTAATAAAACAAAATCAGAAGAAAATAGTGCTGATATAGCAGACTCTGTGTCTGGCTTGGATGATACATTTTGACTTGTGTGGATATTTGGCTAGAATGTATTGATTTGTTGAGATGACACATTATCGTGCTTAATAAGATTTTGAAGGTTGTCTTGTGGCTTTATTTGTCACTATGGAACACTGAAACTGGATAGGCTAGACTTTTGGTTTGGTTTAATGGTAGGAATATCAGCGGTTATAACTCCTATTGTTGCTTACACATGCTGCATCTTTTTTCAATTTAACAAACGATATTTTCCTGGTAAACAAGAACTTGGTTTGTATCTTTCAGTTACAAATGTAGTAGGTAGGAATTGTTGTTTGTCTGAAATGTAATGTTGGTTACATGCTCATCTGTATATTTGGTCAGAATAAGAAAGTAGCCTAATTAGGGCTGTGACGTTACCAGTATCGCAATATTTTTTCCCACGGCAGAAAAATGTAAACACGAAGCGGCCCAAACTCTTCGGTCCTTTCAAAACCTGCTGAATGTAAAATATTGAGATATACAGTACCAGTCAAAAGTTTGGACACAGCTTCTCATTCAAGGGTTTTACTTTATTTGTACTATTTTCTACATTGTAGAATAATAATGAAGACATCAAACCTATGAAATAACACATGGAATCATGCAGTAACCAAATAAATGTTAAACAAAATATATTTGAGATTCTTCAATGTAGCCACCCTTTGCCTTGACATCTTTGCACACTCTTGACTTTCTCTCAACCAGCTTCACCTGGAATGCTTTTCCAATGGTCTTGATGGAGTTCCCACATATGCTGAGCACTTGTTGGCTGCTTTTCCTTCACTCTGCGGTCCAACTCATCCCAAACCATCTCAATTGGGTTGAGGTCAGGTGATTGTGAAGACCAGGTCATCTGATGCAGTACTCATCACTCTCCTTGGTCAAATAGCCCTTACAGAGCCTGGAGGAGTGTTGGGTCATTGTCCTGTTGAAAAATAAATGATAGTCCCACGAAGCGCAAACCAGATTGGATTCCGTATCGCTGAAGAATGCTGAGATCATCCGTTCACCTACTCTGCGTCTCATAAAGACACAGAGGTTGGAACCAAAAATCGCACATTTCCACCGGTCTAATGTCCATTGCTTGTTTTTTTTGGCCTAAGCAAGTCTCTTCTTCTTGTTGCTGTCCTTTAGTAGTGGTTTCTATGCAGCAATTTGACCATTAAGGCCTGATTCCCACAGTCTCCTCTGAGCAGTTGATGTTGATGTCTTTTTTATTTATTTTTATTTAACCTTTATTTAACTAGGCAAGTCAGTTAAGAACAAATGTGTGTTTTATCACACACACATTACGACAAGAGACAACACTACATAGAGACCTAAGACGAAAACATAGCAAGACGAAAACATAGCAAGACGACAACATAGCAAGGCAGCAATACACAACAGCACAGCATGGTAGCAACATAACATGGTAGCAGCACAAAACATGGTACAAAAATTATTGGTCACAGACAACAGCACAAAGGGCAAGAAGATAGAGCCAACAATGCAGCCACAACTGTTACTTAAACTATGAAGCATTCATTTGGGCTGCAATTTATGAAGTTGGTAACTGTAATGAACTTATCCTCTGCAGCATAGGTAACTCTCTCTTCCTTTCCTCATGAGAGCCAGTTTTATCATAGCGCTTGATGGGTTTTGTGACTGCACTTGAAGAAACATTGAAAGATCTTGACATTTTCTGGATTGACTGACATTCATGTCTTAAAGTAATGATGGACTGTCATTTCTCTTTGCTTATTTGAGCTGTTCTTGACATAATATGGACTTAGCCCTTTTTGGTAAAAGACCATCTTCTGTATACTACCGCTTGTCACAACACAACTGATTGGCTCAAACGCATTAAGAAGGAAAGAAATTCCACATATGAACTTAACAAGGCACACCTGTTAATTGAAATGTATTCCAGGTGACTACCTCATGAAGCTAGCTGAGGGGATGCCAAGAGTGTGCAAAGCTCTCATCAAGATAAAGGGTTTCTACTTTGAAGAATCTCAAATTTAAACTATATTTTGATTTTAACACTTTTTTGGTTACTAGATAATTCCATATGTGTTATTTCATAGTTGTGATGTTTTCACTATTATTCTACAACCCTACCGTAGACGGGTAAACTAGCTCGACAGGAAATTGTTTTGTTACTGGCAGGATGGTGAACTTGTGGACTGAATTTCAGTTGGAGATGTGATGTACAGTGGGGCAAAAAAGTATTTAGTCAGCCACCAATTGTGCAAGTTCTCCCACTTAAAAAGATGAGGCCTGTCATTTTCATCATACACTTCAACTATGACAGACAAAATTAGAAAACAAATCACATTGTAGGATTTTTAATGAATTTATTTGCAAATTATGGTGGAAAATAAGTATTTGGTCAATAACAAAAGTTTATCTCAATACTTTGTTATATACCCTTTGTTGGCAATGACAAAGGTGAAATGTTTTCTGTAAGTCTTCACAAGGTTTTCACACACTGTTGCTGGTATTTTGGCCCATTCCTCCATGCAGATCTCTTCTAGAGTAGTGATATTTTGGGACTGTTGCTGGGCAACACGGACTTTCAACTCCCTCCAAAGATTTTCTATGGGGTTGAGATCTGGAGACTGGCTAGGCCACTCCAGGACCTTGAAATGCTTCTTACGAAGCCACTCCTTTGTTGCCCGGGCGGTATGTTTGGGTTCATTGTCATGCTGAAAGACCCAGCCACGTTTCATCTTCAATGCCCTTGCTGATGGAAGGAGGTTTTCACTCAGTCTCACGATACATGACCCCATTCATTCTTTCCTTTACACGGATCAGTCATCCTGGTCCCTTTGCAGAAAAACAGCCCCAAAGCATGATGTTTCCACCCCCATGCTTCACAGTAGGTATGGTGTTCTCTGGATGCAACTCAGCATTCTTTGTCCTCCAAACACAACGAGTTGAGTTTTTACCAAAAAGTTATATTTTGGTTTCATTTGACCATATGACAATATGATATTCTCCCAATCTTCTTCTGGATCATCCAAATGCTCTCTAGCAAAATTCAGACGGGCCTGGACATGTACTGGCTTAAGCAGGGGGACACGTCTGGCACTGCAGGATTTGAGTCTCTGGCGGCGTAGTGTGTTACTGATGGTAGGCTTTGTTACTTTGGTCCCAACTCTCTGCAGGTCATTCACTAGGTCCCCCTGTGTGGTTCTGGGATTTTTGCTCAACGTTCTTGTGATCATTTTGATCCCAAGGGGTGAGATCTTGTGTGGAGCCCCAGATCGAGGGAGATTATCAGTGGTCTTGTATGTCTTCCATTTCCTAATAATTGCTCCCACAGTTGATTTCTTCAAACTAAGCTGCTTACCTATTCCCAGCCTGGTGCAGGTCTACAATTTTGTTTCTGGTGTCCTTTGACAGCTCTTTGGTCTTGGCCATAGTGGAGTTTGGAGTGTGACTGTTTGAGGTTGTGGACAGGTGTCTTTTATACTGATAACGAGTTCAAACAGGTGCCATTAATACAGGTAACGAGTGGAGGACAGAAGTTAAAGAAGAAGTTACAGGTCTGTGAGAGCCAGAAATCTTGCTTGTTTGTAGGTGACCAAATACTTATTTTCCACCATAATTTGCAAATAAATTAATTAAAAATCCTACAATGTGATTTTTCTGGATTTTTTTTCTCATTTTGTCTGTCATAGTTGAAGTGTACCTACGATGAAAATTACAGGCCTCTCATCTTTTTAAGTTGGAGAACTTGCACAATTGGTGGCTGACTAAGTACTTTTTTTGCCCCACTGTACAATGTTGGATAATATCACAATGTGGCGTTTTGTTAATCTTTTTGGGATAATTGGCAAAAAACTGCATGTCGAATTCATTCTCCTGAACTTTCTCTTGTATATTGTTACTTTGTGAAGACTAGGCTGATTAATTTATGAAAATGTCTGTTTTCAGTACCCGTGACACATTTTGACTTCAGAGCTGGTTCCTGCAGTACTTCAGGACAATGACGGCCATCAATGCTCCACAGGACAAGTGAGTGCAGTGACTTTGCATTTTTTGCTTCTGCCTGCAATCATTTAATGCTATATGGATATATTTGATGGATACAATTGGTAAAGGCTACATATTAAAATTTCTGGTGTGTGACTGTGTATTTGTCAGGTATAATGCGGTGTGGATAATTTTCTTCATCCTTGGCTTGGGAACCCTCCTGCCATGGAACTTCTTCATGACTGCAACCATGGTAAATGTTCTGCATTCTTCACAACTGCTTGATTATAATAACCATGAGAAATCAGACTTACATGGAACCCAAACCGGCTGCTGCGCGCATTCGACATCGTGCATACATTTATTTTGTCCCCCTACACCAAACGCGATCATGACACGCAGGTTAAAATATCAAAACAAACTCTGAACCAATGACACTAATTTGGGGACAGGTCGAAAAGCATTAAACATTTATGGCAATTTGGCTAGTTAGCTTGCACTTGCTAGCTAATTTGTCCTATTTAGCTAGCTTGCTGTTGCTAGCTAATTTGTCCTGGGATATAAACATTAGGTTGTTATTTTACCTGAAATGCACAAGGTCCTCTAGTCCGACAATGAATCCACACATAAAACGGTCAACCGAATCATTTCTAGTCATCCCTCCTCCTTCCAGGCTTTTTCATCTTTGAACTTATATGGTGATTGGCATCTAAACTTTCATAGTATTACCACAACAACCAGCAACACAATTCGTCTTTCAATCACCCACGTGGGTATAACCAATGAGGAGATGTCACGTGGGTACCTGCTTCTATAAACCAGTGAGGAGATGGAAGAGGCAGGACTTGCAGCGCGATCTGCGTCAGAAATAGAAATGACTTCTATTTTAGCTCTTGGCAACGCAGACTTACGTGAGCGCAATAATTGAATAACACAGATTCATACATTTATTTATTTCAAAAAAAAAAATTGGTTGGAATTTTTACCCCTTTTTCGTGGTATCCAATTGTTTAGTAGCTACCATCTTGTCTCATCGCTACAACTCCCATACGGGCTAGGGAGAGACGAAGGTTGAAAGTCATGCGTCCTCCGATACACAACCCAACCAAGCCGCACTGCTTCTTAACACAGCGCCATCCAACCCGGAAGCCAGCCGCACCAATGTGTCGGAGGAAACACTGCAACTGGCAACCTTGGTTAGCGCACACTGCGCCCGGCCCGCCACAGGAGTCACTGGTGCACGATGAGACAAGGATTTCCCACCGGCCAAGCCCTCCCTAACCCGGACGACGCTAGGCCAATCGTGCGTCGCCCCACGGACCTCCCGGTCGCGACAGAGCCTGGGCGCGAACCCAGAGTCTCTGGTGGCACAGCTGGCACTGCAGTACAGCGCCCTTAACCACTGCGCCACCCGGGAGGCCATATATTTATTTTTGCAGCGCACGCGACGCGAGCAGTGTGGTTATTTTTGCTCATATTACTTTCTTTCTACCTTCCGAGACATTCTCTCCATAGGGTTTCACTGGATCGTTTCACACTAAATCGTATCGTTCCTGTATTGCATCGGAGCCCATATAGTTTCAAGTTTCGTATCTAGATACATATCGAATTGTCTTGAAAGGGAAAGATGCACATCCCGAGAAATCATTGACTCTCGTAAGCTTTGGTCATGAACCCCAAGTCTTTCGCTCCTCCACCCTGCTGCTTCCCTTTAGTACTTCACCAGCCGACTGAAGGACCCGGCCATCGAAGGCTCAGTGAATCTGACGGTAGTGGAGGCAGACACGAGGAATGTCCTGGAGTCCAAGTTCAACAATGTGATGACCCTGTGTGCCATGGTGCCCCTGCTCATCTTCACCTGCCTTAACTCCTTCATCCACCAGAGGTATAGTTAGAACTAATGGTAATGTTTCCACTGCAGGGATTGGTATTAAGGTTGCCCTATTCCCTGGGGCAATTAAACTGAGCAGTTTTTTATTTTACCTTTTGTATTTAACTAGGCATGTCATCTAAGAACAAATTCTTATTTTCAATGACGGCCTAGTGGGTTAACTGCCTTGTTCAGGGGCAGAACGACAGATTTGTACCTTGTCAGCTCAGGGATTCGAACTTGCAACCTTTCGGTTACTAGTCCAACGCTCTAACCACTAGGCTACCCTGCTGCCAGTTGCACAAGTTGAGCCTGCTCTGAGGTTGCACCTTTACTCCCAATTGTTCAATCACATTTATTTATAAAGACCTTTTTACATCAGCAGATGTCACAAAGTGCTATCAGAAACCCAGCCTTAACCCCCAAACAGCAAGCAATACAGATGTAGAAGCACGGTGGCTAGGAAAAACTTCCTATAAAGACAGGAACCTATGAAGAAACCTAGAGAGGAAACAGGCTCTGAGGGATGGCCAGTCCTCTTCTGGCTGTGCCGGGTGGAGATTATAAGAGTACATGGCCATTTAAAGCCAGATTGTTCACCAAGATGGTTTAAGTGGAAGATGGACAATTTATGGTAGGCAGGCAAGTTGAGCCTGCTCTGAGAATGTATTTTACTGATACAAACAAAATACAAAGAATTCCAGTAGAGATCTTCCTGGTTCCACCCCTATGTGTAGGTGAAAGGCAGGTACTTCTGCATGTAAATAGCTCATTAGCATAACCAATTAGCATTTTGGGGAAGGTTATGATAATCTTTGGGAAGACAAAAAAATATTCCTGCCTTGTCTGATGGTGAAGCACTTTTCAGACTTGAATGTCAATCCCTTTACTGTGACCTCGAGGAGACCCAGGACTCAAACTCCAAACCACACCTCATTCCTCTTAAACGCACCTTGAATTGATACCTCACTCTTATCCTCAAACATTGCCTGTTCACATGCCCCCCTAACCTCGCTCCATACATGTTCCTCAGTTTCCCCTAAGCTACCCTGAACGGTACCTTTCATGTAAACCTAAGTTATCTCTGCCTACCTAATACTCACTCCGTGAACCCCATCAGTTGTTTCCATAGGACATTGGTATATGGACTTTAATTATAGTTGGATATAGAGAGATCCAGCAAGGGCTTGTCCATCAATGACCCCCACTCCTGTCTAAACAGTCCTATGAATATCTCCTTCTGTTTTTCTCCCCTTTTCCCCTCACCTGTCCCCCAGGATCCCTCAGAATTGGCGTATCGCCGGCTCCCTGTCTGTGATCCTGTTGGTGTTCCTGTTGACGGCGGTGCTGGTCAAAGTGGACATGAGCCCTCTCCCCTTCTTCTGTCTCACCATGATCAAAATTATCTGCATCAATTGTAAGTGGACCCCACCCAAACTACAAGACTCTTACCTAACATACCAAGCTCACACAGTTCAACTCACTCACCTTCACACCATCTGCTACGGAGTTGGCTTGTTTAAAGTGGGATGTTAAACAGCAGGGATATGCTCTCCTGTTGCTTTGATCCTGGCCCCCTGATGCCTGATGAGGACCAGCTTCTCTGACGGTCCAGGTTCCACTAGAGTGGAGGAGAAGGTGACCCAGTTGGAACGCTTTGATGTTGACATCCACACTCTCCCTGTAAAGACTTCCAGTCTGTCTATACTAGGAAGACGGGTGAATTAAATAATGTTTATTATGTAAAAAAAAAACCTGTGATGTTCTCATTGGTTTTGCTTTATTTTTCTTGTGTTGCTGATATAAACCTCTTGCCCTCTCCTTTGCTTTTAAATGTATTACTCCCTCCTATATCCAACATCTGTAATCACTCGTTCTCTCTCTACTTTGACTTAATGACATTTTTTCTCTCCCCAGCGTTTGGGGCAGTGCTGCAGGGCAGTTTGTTTGGTCTGGCTGGGATGCTGCCGGCCTCCTACACTGCACCTATCATGAGTGGACAGGGCCTCGCCGGGACCTTCGCTGCCTTCTCTATGATCTGTGCCCTGGCCAGTATGTCTGACACACACTCAAAACACACACACCACTGCTCTCAACACTTTCCATAACACTCCCACTCCCACCAGGTCCATAACTCATATCCCAGGATGAGAATAGTAAGCACTTCCAGGTCATGACCCTGTATTCTCTTTGTGTGTGTTTAGGTGGCTCGGCCCTACAGGACAGTGCCTTTGGCTACTTCATCACAGCGTGCGTGGTCGTCTTCCTGGCCATCTTGTCCTACTTCGCTCTGCCCAGAATGGTGAGACTTCAACTAACACACTATTGACCCATACTAGTGTGTTCTGCCTAATGGAATGCTCTGACCTCAAAATGCTAGTTCACTCTGTCAGACAAGTTGTCATTGGCTCAACAATGTTATCTGAGGGAAGCCTTTAGTAGTGTGTAGCATTGTATAGCCTCCCTGGCCTGTATCCATAATGTGTCCTTACATGCAGCTATATAGATAGATGCAGTAACCTGATAATAGTATGTTGGGGTGTTAACCCCCATGTCCTGGCTAAATTCCCAATCTGGCCCTCATACCATCATGGACGACACCTGATCCCCACCTTCCACTTGGCTTCATTCATCCCCTCTCCTCCCCCCTGTAACTCATCCCCAGGTCGTGGCTGTAAAAGCAAATGGTTCTTAGTCAACTTAGCTACCCTAAAGTAAGGGTAAGTAAAACAAATGTGCTGATTTTTGTTAATGTCTCACCCAACATCGCAGGACTTTTTCCAGTACTACCTGGAAAGTAATGGATCCAGGCCAGCCGGCAGAGATGAAGAGAACAAGATGGACCTTTTGGAAAAAGGTGCAGATGGAATGTAACGTTGAGAAATGTTTCTCATTTGCTGTGTAGTAGTAGTGTACTCTAAATCTGCCCAGGGATCACTGGGTTTATACTACAATACATATTTTGCTTGTTTATCTATGCTCTTTGACCTAATTCTCAGTGATTTTTCTTCCAAGTTGTGCATTTCTCTTGCATATCTACCTGTGTAAAGCTAACAGCAAAAGGGGATGTTGTGTGACAGACAGCCCAGCACAGAAGAGGCCGGTGGTCAGTCTGACAGAGGAGGAAACCAGGTCCAACATATCTGTGTTTGCCATCTTTAAACGGGTAAGGGACCGGCACAAAGATGATATAAACAAAGTAGTCCTCCCAAGTGAGGGAATTGGCGGTGGGGCCTAAAACCCCCTACCGATGTCCTGATGTTGTGGTCTCCTGTAGATCTGGGTAATGGCCCTTTCTGTGTGCTTCGTGTTCACCATCACCATCGGAACATTCCCTGCAGTCACAGTTGACGTCAGGTCCACCGTGGCCGATGGGGGAGCCTGGGGTGAGTGTCTTAAGGGAAAGTCTTTATTTACTGTGTTTTGCTGTATTAATGGCTTGTGAAAAGCCAGAGACCAGCATACAGGCTCATAGCATTAATCCTCTCAAAACTGGCAAGGACAATGCCGAACATCTGCCTTTCTGACGATTTTGCTGTAATGGGTTCCAGTAGGATTTAAGAGTCTGTGAGGACTGTAGTCTTATTCGCCATGCGGCTACTGCTGTTCCTTTGTCTCCACAGATAAATACTTCATCCCTGTGTCGTGTTTCCTGCTCTTCAATGTGATGGACTGGGCAGGCAGAAGTCTGACGGCCGTGTGTATGTGGGTGAGTCTGAAGCCTTAAGCACTTTCCACTAACACTGGCTCAAACAGACAAAGGTTTGTTGGTGTAGATTCCAACCTAACATCTGTGCTCCCCTGAAATGGTTCCCCCTGGCCTGACCAATTGTTCCCCTTGGCCGACTTCTTTTGCCGTTTCACTGGAACATGGATCAGAATGTCTTGGCGTCTCATCACTCTGAAGAGGAGAGGATTAGACTGACGAATCCCATGACAACAGTATCATACATGATGACACAACAAATTCATTTCTGGCTTTTGTTTAAAAATACCATCTCAAATGTGTTAAATCTAAATATTTAGCCCAAATCTGATCTGGATTACTGCCTGATGATGTCATGGGGTTGTAACCCTCTCCACAGTTGAAAACATATTGCCGAGACATCAATCGTTCAGAATTCTCTGGAAAATCTAGAACACTTTGATGTGTAGGCCAGTGGTTTGTATTGGGAAAAATCCCTTGTGTTTTTAGGATGAAGAGGTTGTGTGACTGCTGAAAGAAGTGTATTTGGAGGGGTAGGTGAGGAGTGGCTCGTGGTGACACTGAAGACCCCCTATTGATTTGGACTAGTTTCCTGTTGTAAATAGATCACATGACTGGGGCTGTAACAGCTGTGCGATTCACTGGCTGAGAGTTGCTGTAGAGATATACAGGTAACTGTCAAAATAAAGGAAACACTGACATAGTGTCTTAATAGGGTATTGGGCCACCACGAGTCAGAACAGCTTCAATGTACCTTGTCATAGATTCTACAAGTGTCTGGAACTCTATTGGAGGGATGCGACACCTTTCTTCCACAAGAAATTCCATAATTTTGTGTTTTGTTGATGGTGGTGGAAAACGCTGTCTCAGGCGCCACTCGAGATTTTCCCATAAGTGTCCAATTGGATTGAGATCTGGTGAGTGACACACACACACTTTAAATGCCCTATGCTTCTTTGAGACCCCTATGGTAGCCAAAATAATGGGGAACTGGGCATTTTTATACATAATGTTAATTGCTTAATTAACTCAGGAACCATACCTGTGTGTAAGCACCTGCTTTCAATATACATTGAACAAAAATATAAACGCAACATGTAAAGTGTTGGTTCCATGTTTCATGAGCTGAAATAAAAGATCCCCAAAATGTTTCACTTTATTTTATGGACAGTCATGCTACGGACAACAAACACAATTGCATTTTATCGATGGCAATTTGAATGCACAGAAATACCCTGACGAGAACCTTGAGGCCCGTTTATATATATTTTTTTTGGGGGGGGGGGGCTGTGATCAACAGATTCATATCTGTATTCCCACTCATGTGAAATCCATAGATTAGGGCATAATGAATTTCTTCATAGGAACTGTAGCTCAGTAAAATCTTTGAAATGTATGTGTTTTTATATTTTTGTTCAGCATACTTTGTATCCCTCATTTACTCAAGTGTTTCCTTTATTTTGGAACTTACCCGTAGAAGGTGTTTTATTTCATTCTGTGGGTTTCTAATTTAACCTCAGCCCCCCTTCCACCTCAATCCTATGATTACTGTATAATATAATGATGGGCTGAGTACACAGTGCACTGTTACCTTAACAGTACATTCAGTTGAATAGAGGTTCATTCCTTAAATTCTGATTAAGTGTACATTTGCATTGTGACCCATTTCTATTAAAGGAAATTGCTTTAATTCACTACAAGTTGGCACCCTCATAAAGTCAGCGGAAAACGTGGACGGAATCACAGAATCCCAACAATAAAATGAACAAACCATTTTTTTTTTAATTGAACATTAACAAAATGCATCAGTGATTCGTATTTTCCTGCAACTTTCTGAACCGGCACAGGAAAACCCGTCTGTGTGTACGCGGTGCGCGCTTATGTCTACACTCTGTCGAGCCGTTAGTGATGGTGCTAATGATAACCTTTTATTCTGGTAGAGATGGAAAGGCTTTCCCAAAAAACTTCTCAATTAAATGTTAACTACACAGTAGCCTCTGCCTGGCAGAGTATCATGATTATTTACGTCAATCAAGTGGCTTTGTTTTGCAAACTCTGCAATCACATGAGCGCTACAGAAACATTGCTAACCAAACAGTCTCTTGCTGGGGCAGGGTTGAGTTAAAGGGTAACTACACCCAAAAATTCAAATGTCTTACATTTCTTCCAGACCTCAAAATATGTCTCCTGATGTGGTTTAAGCGTTGTTGTGGACTTAGATTTTTTTTTATTAGAGAAGTGTGATTTTGAGAGCAATAAACAGAGTTTATTAGCTAGTTGAGAAGATGTTGATTTCTCTTGTTTTCTCTGAATTATGTTACTCATGGTTTCATTTGAAAGTCATTGCAGAATTTTGTGAGTTCACTGGCTCCTGGTCTAAGCTCTTTATTGGAATGTGTGTGTGTTAATATGATGCACAATATAATGGTGGAGTGGATCTGTATTATAATGTTGACGTGTACTGAGATGTCCTCTTTTGTCCCTTCAGCCCGGTAAGGACAGCATCATCCTGCCAGTCATGGTGGGTCTCCGTGTGGTCTTCGTGCCTCTCTTCATGCTGTGTAACGTCCAGCCCAGGAACTACCTGCCCGTGCCGTTCGCCCACGACGCCTGGTACATCCTCTTCATGATCTTCTTCTCCTTCAGCAACGGATACCTGGCCAGCCTCTGCATGTGCTTCGGACCAAAGTAAGGCCATCGCCAGTGGCAAATACGGCATAGTTCTCAACCCTCTGGTTCCTCAAATTGAAAGCTGACAGTAATTGCAGTCAGTACTCAAGCGGTACTCCATAGAAGGGAACCATAGCTTGCCGGTTCCTGCAAACACGTGTTGAGAAACACTGTACTACCACACGCTACTCACGACAAAGACATTGCACTGTTTCATCAAGGTGTGTACAGTCCTCTTTTCTCCTCCTAGTCATGTTGTTTTGTCCCTCCTGTGTTTCCATACAGGAAAGTGGCACAACATGAAGCGGAGACAGCCGGCGCCATCATGGCGTTCTTCCTGTCTCTGGGTTTGGCTCTGGGTGCAGCCCTGTCCTTCGTCTTCAGAATCATTATCTAGACCCAAAACACCCCTGAACACTTTCTTCTAACCAACCTGCCGTGGAGGAAGTGATGGGGGTTGGAGGAGGTGGTGAACTTTTCTGTTAATTGATTTGTTCTTCTCACACGGGAGCAACGCTAGTACACTCAAAGCAGCCAGCCTCTGAGAGTCCCCTCCTGCCACTGACTGATGATACTCTTTCATTATGAAAGAATGCAAAGTTCATCTAGTTAAGCTGCCTATGTTACTGCTCTCATATCTTGTTCTAGTTGCCAACATCTATAATGTCTCTCTCATCCTCCAAGGACCATGGTGGAAGACAGGAGTTCTCTCCACTCAAGGGATTATTTCAGTTTATTGATCAAAATGCCGCTATGAGCCGTGTATATTTATATGGATTGTGAAACTACCTGGATTCTTATGTCTTGGTGTGTTATCATTGAATTGTATAGGCATTCTAAATCTCAATGGAGTTTTACCAGCCTACGTCAGTGTGTAAATGCTCATTGTGGTATAGCCTTGCCATGTAAAAGTATTTTATAGTATTTGAATATCTTTACCACAGTGACATATGTAGCTATTAATTACATGTTGTGCTAGTGAACGGCGAGGGTAGGAGAGTTTGTAAAACTCACCTCATTTGTTCTGCCAGTTTGCCATTTTGTTTTTTTATTATCAAAACATTTTGTATCAGATCTAGTTCTGAGTGCTCTATTTTAAAACCGGATTGGCACAAGTTAAATTTGCCTGGTTCGTCTCAATCAGGTTGTTTTTATGAATAAAAAAAAAAAATGCACGTGCCGAGGGCTTTACAGTATGACAAAATATTTTGCTGTGCAACCTTTTTAATTTCGGCGCACCAGTGCAACAAACGTGTGTGTGTGTTCATAAAATGAATAAGGCTTTGCTCTACTGTTGTTTCCCAAGCGCATAATCGTTAGCGTCATGCTTGCACCATTACTACAGCGAAAACGCCTTGTTTCTAGCCCGAACAGTTCGAAATATCTTTGGCCCATATTACTGGTGGAACGTTTTTTAAATCTTCCTGTAAAGGACTGGGGGGCCGCATTTTATTCATAAACTGTTCTAAAACTCTTTGTGGGCCGTGTACCATTTGTTTTACACCTTGTTCAGTCATGGTTGTTACCTCATTAGCTAGCTAGCCAACAACCTGGTAACTTTACCGGTATAGCCAAACATTTGGGGGCACCGAAAGAAAAGGATAGCTTTTTCAGGAGTTCAATGATCATAGCAAAGAATAAATGGCCGATTTCTTACCTCATCACAAACTTGACATTTCTAAAGAGACCTTGAAAAATGTAATGTAATTCATCTCAATAGGAAAATGGTGCTTTTACATAATGTAGAAGCCTCTTTCCACAATTGACTTTAACATTTCAATGAACAGATGTATTTATAGGGTTACATACTGGGCACTAGGTATCCTAGCTGTTTAGATCATTCGGCCGTAACCAAGATTGCAAGTTCGAGTCCCTGAGACTAAGTGAAATCTGTCTGTGCCCTTAAGGCACTTTTGCTCATTTAAGTCACTCTGGATAAGAGCTTTGCTAAATTAGAGGTCAATGTGCTTCAGACTTAGCAAGAATTCATATTGGATAGATCTCAAATTATATATAAAAATGTTCTGGTGCTCCAGTGGTACTGAATGTTATTTTAGAGCCCTGAATGTGCCTGTTGCAATTGACTTATTTTTATAACCCATTCTCCAATATGCATCCTATTAACAGCAATTTGCATCCCAACAGCACAATGTCTTCTCATCCTGATTGGAATGAAAGTCTGATCCAGAAAGTTACACTACAAAATGAAGCAGTCCTGTAAAAACATTTGGTATTTAAGACACTCTACCTGCACTGAAATGTAAAATGATTGAAGTTTCAAAAACAGATCTAACCACATGTGTAGCATTTGTGAACATGAAAATATTGCATTGCAACAAGTGTTTGACTTCTTTAAAGCTTTTATATAAAATTGTCCAGTCTGCTGAATTTGTATACAAAACTTCGTGGAGCAATTGTTTTTTTGGGGCTCCCGAGTGGCACAGCACCTTGTGTGACAATCCTATCGTCAGCCTGGACAAGGACATCCCTTTTCAGGGTCTTGGGATAACGCTCTCTGGCTACTCTTACTGCATACACACACGTTTCATACAAGATCGTGGTAGTTAAACCATGCACTGAAACAGACAGCGGGTATAGCTGAGGATACCGGCAATGAATGTATTGGGGAGGGGTCTCCATCTCCACAGACCAACCTTAACTGGCTTATGATGCCATGTGTCTAGTAAACTGGGAAGACAAGATAAACAGTTATGGTGGGTATTACAACAAATCTGACTTTGATATTGAACTACTAGTGTGACTTAAGCTATAAAATTGAAGCTTTATACCCACTGTATTGACATCTATATTGTTGAATACTGCGGGAGCAAGCCGGGATGGTTTTGCCTTTGTTTCAATAAACAAAGGAGTCAACAGTAGATTATCGATTTTAATCAATAAGGTCAATGTACTTGTTTATTGAAAAATAAATTCCAGGAAGTGATTTAAAAAGACAATCGACCCACTCATCAAATTCCAGAAAGCTTTGTCCGGGGTGGAATCTAAATGCTCTAGCCTAGAGTTTGTTTACGTACCGGTATAGTAGATCACTGAAAAAGATGCAACTAAGACCAATCACAAAACATTCCTTAAAACCACACTAGGCCAATCAACAAAAAACACCCCGCCAACACTAGAATTTATACAAAGTGTAAAATGTGTCATACATCATTCCCTATTTTTTTTAAATGAACTGTAACAACTGCCGCGTTCCTAGGCGAGACAGTTGTGGATGGAATTGGTACAAAAGCGTTGACCTAACTGATATCATTAGTGCTGTATTGACAAAAAAACTAGATGTGCAATACCATTGATCACTCCCACTGTTCTGTGGGTTTTCAAGAAAGGCAAATTAATGAAACGGTCTGAATTACATTCCCCTGCTAAGCACAATAGATTGAGCTCTAGGGCCTATTATAGTGCTATGCTGTGTTTGTCTAATACCATGCAGTAGATAACACTGGTAGATAGACACTAAAGCAAGATTAAAAAGCAGTATCTTAAAACAACTAAAGAGGCTCAAAGGATTTCCAAATTCACCCCTGTTAACCAAACGGCATCAGGAGAGAGGGTAGGAACAACGGCTAGGCTATAGTATGCATGACTATACAGACAGTTCATCTTGCATCCAATGGCACACCAAAGAGCTGTGACTCCCTGAATTAACCTTGAAACCAAGCAAGTGCAATCTGCTTAATATGACAACACTAAAACCGGGTCAGCAAACCTAACTCTTAATAATTTAAAATCCTGACATAGGTGTGTATGGGGGGGGGGGTTGCGTGTGAATCAGTCAAATTGTGTTAAAGGTGAGAGCGGACCGGCAACTACTTCTTAACTCGCTGATTGTCCACCTTCCAACAGGGGGATCCAAGAGTAGAGTAGCCAGCAGTAAGACAGGCCACTACAGCAGACAGGGAGGCTGGCTGGGCCTGTGCAGGGTAAACTTTGGTTTGCACAGTGCCACAGTCCTAGGATTTAGCACTGAATGAAGGGGTGGGGTGAGTGGATGGTAGAGTAATAGCAAGAGGGGTCAGTGTGGCTTTAATTTTGCGTGCTGTGTGGCTTGTTCCGTCAGACTGGCTCTGATGGAGTTAACCACAGTCTGTCTAACGTTATCCTCCATATATTGCGCACTCAGTGGCTTCAACACCTGGAGAGGGAAGAGGAGAGCACAAAGGGACATGACATGAGATCAAATCAATAGAAATTAAAACATGAGGACAAAGAAGAGATTCTGTCCAACAGACTGAAAACACGCATGATCATTTAAAATGAATAGAAACGTCGCAAAAACTCAACTCCAATCATGGCAATTGAACAAATGGCTAAAACAAAAATCTATGAAAATTGTAGATTTAAGACTAGTCAGTAGTAGGCCAATTCCAGTTGGCCTGCTGTGATTACAATCAGAAGAGTAGGGAGAGTGCCAACCTGCATTCTACATGTAGACTGAACTAGGCAAACACAACCTCCCTGTAATTAAGACCAGCCCCATATGTCACAAGGAATGACAAGAGTGGACTGCAGATGCATTTGGAAATAAAGAGCCAAGCAGCTAGCCAGAAAAGTTAGTGAGTCTTCTTGTCATTGTTGTTTGAGGGGAGTCTCTTTCTCTGCGTTGCTGCTGATGGTAGGAAAGAGTGGCACGTGATTCGACTCCTGGCCAACTCAAAGAGTTTGGAAAGCACCTGGAGACATGGGAGGTGAGGAATTAGCAGAGAACAGCGGCAAAAATCAGGGAAACAACCAAACAGAGACAGAAAACAGTGCACTGAACCAGGAACATAGGCAGGAAGAGAAACCTCCACCTCACCTTTCTGGCAGTCATCTGAGGCGGAGAGGAGAGCAAGATCAGATTAAAAGAACAGATCGGGCAAGCTGATTGGATGGTAAAGGAAAAAGGCTGGTAGCTCATTGGATAGGGCTGGTGAAGGATAATGCGATTGAGTTCAGGGCTGATGGGGAACTAGAGCCACTAGAAATCTGGACTCTGAGGGGAAGGAATCAACATCACAGACAGTGGAGAACATGAAAAATTCTCAGCTTCACATGGCTTTGAGTCACACATGCTAAACAAACATACTTCCTGTATCCATACTTCTATCCTTAATAGAAAAATCTATGAAAACACAAAACACATTTATCCACAGACATATCAGCACCCACCTGTTCCCAGAGTGTCTCTGCCAACAGGTCTATGATGGTGCCCACATCTCTGAACTCCCCTGAGTATTTGACGTAGGCCCACATGCAGAGGGTTATGAGAGCCACGCCCATGACCAGGTTGGCCAGCAAGGCAATAGTGTTCATTCCAATGAAGCCGGTCAGCCCTGAGACGATGTAGGTGGTGAACATGACAACGAAGAGCGTGGCGGGTGTGCGTGCAGCGTAGAAGATGTTCTTGCCCTCGTTGTGCTTATGGAAGTTAGAGTAGGCCTCATCCAGCTCGCCCTCCAGCTGCTCCTGGTATTTCTTGCAGAAGTCCTCCCCTCCCATCTTCTTCACAGAGCGGAACTGACGCACCGAGCACTCCTTGAACTCCTCGTGGCAGCGTTCCAAGTCTGCAGGGGCGATGTAGGGCTTGTCCCCTCCACACACCTAGTAGGGAAACACCACATTTCACAAACCAAATAGATTACTACACTGACTAACAAAGACTAGTGGCAAAAATATTACCTCTACAAATGACCTCATTGGTTACATTTGTATTATGACAATTTGTATTTTATTAGGATCCCCAATAGTAACAGCTAGTCTTACTGGGGTCCAACACAACAAAAAATACATAAGAATTTACAGTTCACATACATTTAAAAACATTAACATGTAGTGTGCGTGAGTACAACAGCAATAGTAAACCAATCTGCTTGGAATGTGTGTAGATACAGTGCATTTGGAAAGTACTCAGACCCACTCATTTTTCCCAAATATTGTTACAATACACCCTTATGCTAAAATGGATTAAATTGCCCCCCCCCATCTACAAACAATACCCCATAATGACAAAGCAAAAACAGGTTTAGGCATTTTTGCAAATGTATTAAACTAATCACAGTTCCAGTATTCAGACCCTTTACTAAGTACTTTGTTGAAGCACCTTTGGAAAAAATTACAGCCGAGTCTGGGTATGAGGCTCCAAGCTTGGCACACCTGTATTTGGGAAGTTTCTCCCATTCTTCTCTGCAGATCCTCACAAGATCTGTCAGGTTGGATGGGGAGTGTTGCTGCACAGCTATTTTCAGGTCTCTCCAGAGATGTTTGATCGGGTTCAAGTCCGGCCTCTGGCTGGGCTACTCAAGGACATTCAAAGACTTGTCCTGAAGCCACTCCTGCGTTGTCTTTGCTGTGTGCTTAGGGTCATTGTCCTGTTGGAAGGTGAACCTTTTCCCCAGTCTGAAGTCCTGAGCACTTTGGAGCAGGTTTTCATCAAGGATCTCTATACTTTGCTCCGTTCATCTTTCCCTCGATCCTGACTAGTCTCCCAGTCCCTGTCGCTGAAAAACATCCCCCACAATATTATGCTGCCACCACCGTAGGGATTGTGCCAGGCTTCCTCCAGAAGTGACGCTTGGAATTCAGGCCAAAGAGTTAAATCATGGTTTAAATCAGACCAGAGATTCTTGTTTCTTATGGCCTGAGAGTCTTTAGGTGCCTTTTGATCAACTCAGGTCTGTCATGTGTCTTTTACTGAAGAGTGGCTTCCGTCTGGCCACTACCATAAAGGCCTGATTAGAGTGCTACAGAGATGGTTGATCTTCTGGAAGGTTCTCCTATCTCCACAGAGGACCTCTGGAGCTCTGTCACAGTGACCATCGGGGTCTTGGTCACCTCTCTGACCAAGGTCCTTCTCCTCTGATTGCTCAGTTTGACCGGGTGGCCAGCTCTATGAAGAGTCTTGGTGGTTCCAAACTTCTTCCATTTAAGAATGGAGGCGGCCACTGTTTTTGGGGACCATAAATTCTGCAGAAATTTGTTGGTACCTCTCCAGATCTGTGCCTCGATCCCGTCCCGGAGCTCTACCGACAATTCCTTCGACCTCATGGCTCGGTTTTTGCTGACATGCACTGTCAACTGTGGGACCTTATATAGACAGGTGTGTGCCTTTCCAAATCATGTCCAATCATTTGAATTTACCACAGGAGGACTCCAAATCAATTTGTAGAAACATCTCAAGGATGATCAATGGGAAACAGGATGCACCCGAGCTCAATTCCGAGGGTCTGAATACATTCGGGTGGCCAGAATACATTCGGGTGAGTATGGTGGAGGGGGTGGAAGGGGTAAATAAGGTATCAGTTTTTGTATTTTTATACATTTGTAAAAAAATCTAAAAACCTGTTTTTGATTTGTCATTATGGGGTATTTTGTGTAGATGAGGAAATGTTTTTATTTAATCCATTTTAGAATAAGGCTGTAACGTAGCAAAATGTGGGAAAAGGGAAGGGGTCAGAATGCACTATACATTGTTCGTGTAACAAGCCAGGGGTGAACAAACCTACCATTTCCATGCTTTTGCTGTAAGTGTCTTTTCCTCCAGCAACTGCTGTAAGGTTGTTGGCTTCAGCAGTTGCCTAGGTAACAGAGCACAGTCAAATACAAAGAGGGTTTGAGCAAGATAAGAGAAAACCCCCACAAGCTTGCTCAAAATTTATCAATGTGGATCAAACCAGTACATACCTGTAACATTGATTTAGGATGAGGAAGCTCCTCCCCTTGATAGATCTTTATATAGGCCTGGGAAGAAGCCGTGGAGAAAATGTGTTTTCTATAACTTCAGTTGTGACGAGAAGCTAGGAAGTTTCAGGCATTTAAAGTAGTTTATAAGCCATGGGAGAACATAGTGCTCACCTTAAAGTACTCCACTAGATCTCTGCAGGTCACTTTAGCCCCTCCTATCTCCTTCTCCACCAGGTTCTCAGGAGCCAGCAGTAAGGGCACCAGTTTGCCCAGTGCCTCCTTAAAGTCACCATCAATGTCTACACAAAGAACACAGCCAGAAGCATAGTAAAGCCAAAGAATGTCTCCTCCAGGGGTTAACTATTTTCTTAAACTGCCTCTCCACCTCAGTATTAAGAAAAGGGTCTGGGAGTCACTGAGGATGGGATAATATAAATAATAATAATAAATGCCATTTAGCTGACGCTTTTATCCAAAGCGACTTACAGTCATGTGTGCATACATTCTACGTATGGGTGGTCCCGGGAATCGAACCCACTACCCTGGCGTTACAAGCGCCGTGCTCTACCAACTGAGCCACAGAAGGACCACACGTCAGGTGGAAGGAAAGGGTCGGTAGAGTTTGAAGGAGGTTAGTAGTGTATGGAGCGGGTTGGTGGAGGGGTTAGTAGAATATAGAGGATGAGTGGAAGGGGGTTAGTAGAGTATGAGTGGTAGGGGGTTAGTGGAGTATGGAGGTTGAGTGAAAGGGGGTTAGTGGAGTATGGAGGATGAGTGGAAGGGGGTTAGTGGAGTATGGAGGATGAGTGGAAGGGGGTTAGTGGAGTATGGAGGATGAGTGGAAGGGGGTTAGTGGAGTATGGAGGATGAGTGGAAGGGGGTTAGTGGAGTATGGAGGATGAGTGGAAGGGGGTTAGTAGAGTATGGAGGATGAGTGGAAGGGGGTTAGTGGAGTATGGAGGATGAGTGGAAGGGGGTTAGTGGAGTATGGAGGATGAGTGGAAGGGGGTTAGTGGAGTATGGAGGATGAGTGGAAGGGGGTTAGTGGAGTATGGAGGATGAGTGGAAGGGGGTTAGTGGAGTATGAGGGGGGATGGAGGGGGTTAGTTGAGTAGGGAGGATGAGTGGAAGGGGGTTAGTGGAGTATGAGGGGGGGTGCAAGGGGGTTAGTTGAATATGGAGGATGAGTGGAAGGGGGTTAGTGAAGTATGAGGGGGGTGCAAGGGGGTTTGTATATAGTATGGAGGGTGGAGGTGGAAGGGATTATTCTCTGCAATGGGAGGCCTCACCTTTTAATCTGCCGTCAAACATGGGGTTAATGGCCACTTTGAGGCCGGGGTGGGGCAGTAGGAAGCAACCGATGTTGGAGAAGCAGGAGTGGATGTGTTTCCTCACGGTCTGCAGTTCCTCGTGCTGGTTCTGTTTCACCTGTAGAAAAACACACACAGCTGTTACATAATATCCAAGACACTGGTCTGTTGTCTAAAGCACAAGTTTAAAGGACAATTCCGCCACTTTATAATCAGTTATGCTGTTTGTATATATGTACTACTGTAAAATTTAACACACAATATGATGTTATCATTTGTTAGTCATACTGCACAATCCTCATTTCAGTCATTTAAAAAGTTTCTGCATTGTCCTCTTCTACTATAATTCCCAGGGTGCATTTCATCTCCATGACTTCCTGACGGGCCGTTCCCGGGTGGTGAGGGTAGGTAGCAACATATCTGCCACGCCGATCCTCAACACTGAAGCTCCACAGGGGTGTGCTCAGTCCCCACCTGTACTCCCTGTTCACCCACGACTGCATGGCCAGGCATGACTCCAACACCATCATTAAGTTTGCAGACGACACAACAGTGGTAGGCCTGATCACCAACAACGGCGACGAGATGGCCAGGTCTCTGACCTCCCTATAGGCTGTGTGGTGCCAGAATAACCTATCCCTCAGCGTAACCAAGACTAAAGGAGATGATTGTGGATGACAAGAAAAGGAGGACCGAGCACGCCCCCATTCTCATAGACTGGGCTGTGATGGAGCAGGTTGAGAGCTTCAAGTTCCTCGGTGTCCACATCAACAAACTAGAATGGTCCAAACACACCAAGACAGTCGTGAAGAGGGCATGACAAAGCCTATTCCCCCTCAGGAAACTAAAAAGATTTGGCATGGATCCTGAGATCCTGAAAATGTTCTACAGCTGCAACATCGAGAGCAGCCTGGTACGGCAATTGCTTGGCTTCTGACCGCAAGGCACTACAGAGGGAAGTGCATACAGCCCAGTACATCACTGGGGCTAAGCTGCCTGCCATCCAGGACCTCTATACTAGGCGGTGTCAGAGGAAGGCCCTAAAAATGGTCAAAGACCCCAGTCATAGACTGTTCTCTCTACTACTGCATGTCAAGCGGTACCGGAGTGCCAAGTCTAGGACGCAAAAGGCTTCTCAACAGTTTTTACCCCCAAGCCACAAGACTCTTGAAAACGTAATCAAATGGCTACCTGGACTTTTTGCATTGTGTACCCCCCGCCCCCCTCTTTTTACACTGCTGCTACTCTCAGTTTATCATATATGCATTGTAACTTTAACTACACATTAATGTACATACTACCTCAATTGGGCCGACCAACCAGTGCTCCCACACATTGGCTAACCGGGCTATCTGCATTGTGTCCCGCCACCCACCAACCCCTCTTTTACACTACTGCTACTCTCTTTTCATCATATATGCATAGTCACTTTACCATATCTACATACTACATCAGCCTGACTAACTGGTGCCTGTATGTAGCCTTTCTTTACTTACCCATTGTTCACCTAACACCTTTTTTGCACTATTGGTTAGAGCCTGTAAGTAAGCATTTCACTGTAAGGTCTACTACACCTGTTGTATTCGGCGCACGTGACAAATACACTGATTTGATTTTGGAATGAGATGTTCGAGGAGCAGGTGTCCACATACACTACAAGGCCAAGAGTATGTTCATGTCATTGGTGGCAATCAACTGCATTACACACAAAAAAAATGAAATTAAGTTAATGTGTCTGATGCTGGTTAGCTAGCATGCTATTAGAGCCAAGTTGAATCTTAGCGACTCTTAAAACAGTCCAAAAAACATAAGATTTACAGGCAAATCACTAAGGAATCCTAGTCTCATGATTGAAGCCTGCTCTACATTAGCCAGCCAAGTAGCTAACAGTGCTGCATCTGAAATAAAATTGTAAAAAAATAACAGCCAAATACAGCCTTAGCAACTATCCAACAACACTGTAGGTCTTCTGGAACTAATAAAAAAAAAATGTAGGTTTACAAGTAATTCACCACGAAAACATAGGCTATTTGGAAAGAGTGCAATGGCTGCAACTTCTGATGGTGGGAGTGGTTTTGCCAAATGGAATCATGGGAGTTGGAGCCTTGAACAAAAAAAAATATTTTGAGCATCCATTAAAAATATTTAATGTAATTCGATGAAGACAACCAGACCAACATATATCAGGGAGTCCCAATATGATCAGAAAACTACAGACAGGTTATATAGATGACTGAAAATGACCATCCATAATCAGGAATCCTGCTTGAAAACAGCAGAGAAGCAAATGCATTTGATGGACCCTTCTTGTCTTCTACTAATGCCTCAAAGTAAAGATTCACCCATTTTGATTGTTATATTGCTTTTGTACATCTGAGCGATGTTCTATCAATTCCCTTGGTCATTTAATGTGTATCGGAGTTATTCGGCTGGTATTTTTTATTTTATTTAACCAGAAAGGGCTCATTGAGATTACAATCTATTTTTCAAGAGCGCTCTGGCCAAGATAGGCAGCACCAAGTCATTACAAAGAAAATAAAGACAGACAACACGAAAAACTACAAGTAATCCACACTCCAAGACTGCTTCCATCACGTGGACTGGGATATGTTTCGTATGGCGTCAGACAACAACATTGACGAATACACTGATTCGGTGAGCGAGTTCATTAGAACGTGCGTTGAAGATGTCGTTCCCATAGCAACGATTAAAACATTCCCAAACCAGAAACCGTGGATTGATGGCAGCATTCGCGTGAAACTGAAAGCGCGAACCACTGCTTTTAATCAGGGCAAGGGGACCGGAAACATCACCGAATACAAACAGTGTAACTATTCCCTCCGCAAGGCAATCAAACAAGCTAAGCGTCAGTATAGAGACAAAGTAGAATCTCAATTCAATGGCTCAGACACAAGAGGTATGTGGCAGGGTCTACAGTCAATCACGGATAACAAAAAGAAAACCAGCCCCGTCACGGACCAGGATGTCTTGCTCCCAGGCAGACTAAATAACTTTTTTGCCCGCTTTGAGGACAACAGTGCCACTGACACCGACCGCAACTAAAACATGCGGACTCTCCTTCACTGCAGCCGACGTGAGGAAAACATTTAAACGTGTTAACCCTCGCAAGGCTGCAGGCCCAGACGGCATCCCCAGCCGCGCCCTCAGAGCATGTGCAGACCAGCTGGCTGGTGTGTTTACAGACATATTCAATCAATCCCTATCCCAGTCTGTTTTTCCCACATGCTTCAAGAGGGCCACCATTGTTCCTGTTCCCAAGAAAGCAAAGGTAACTGAGCTAAACGACTACCGCCCCGTAGCACTTACTTCCGTCATCATGAAGTGCTTTGAGAGACTAGTCAAGGACCATATCACCTCCACCCTACCTGACACCCTAGACCCATTCCAATTTGCTTACCGCCCAAATAGGTCCACAGACGACGCAATCTCAACCACACTGCCCTAACCCATCTGGACAAGAGGAATACCTATGTGAGAATGCTGTTCATCGACTACAGCTCGGCATTTAACACCATAGTGCCCTCCAAGCTCGTCATCAAGCTCGAGGCCCTGGGTTTCGACCCCGCCCTGTGCAACTGGGTACTGGACTTCCTGACGGGCCGCCACCAGGTGGTGAGGGTAGGCAACATCTCCACCCCGCTGATCCTCAACACTGGGGCTCCACAAGGGTGCGTTCTGAGCCCTCTCCTGTACTCCCTGTTCACCCACGACTGCGTGGCCACGCACGCCTCCAACTCAATCATCAAGTTCGCAACAGTGGTAGGCTTGATTACCAACAACGACGAGACGGCCTACAGGGAGGAGGTGAGGGCCCTCGGAGTGTGGTGTCAGGAAAATAACCTCACACTCAACGTCAACAAAACTAAGGAGATGATTGTGGACTTCAGGAAACAGCAGAGGGAACACCCCCCTATCCACATCGATGGAACAGTAGTGGAGAGGGTAGTAAGTTAAGTTCCTCGGCGTACACATCACAGAAACTGAATTGGTTCACCCACACAGACAGCATCGTGAAGAAGGCGCAGCAGCACCTCTTCATGAAGAAATTCGGCTTGTCACCAAAAGCACTCACAAACTTCTACAGATGCACAATCGAGAGCATCCTGTCGGGCTATATCACCGCCTGATACGGCAACTGCTCCACCCACAACCATAAGGCTCTCCAGAGGGTAGTGAGGTCTGCACAACGCATCACCGGGGGCAAACTACCTGCCCTCCAGGACACCTACACCACCCGATGTCACAGGAAGGCCATAAATATCATCAAGGACAACAACCACCCGAGCCACTGCCTGTTCACCCCGCTATCATCCAGAAGGCGAGGTCAGTACAGGTGCATCAAAGCAGGGACCGAGAGACTGAAAAACAGCTTCTATCTCAAGGCCATCCGACTGTTAAACAGCCACCACTAACATTGAGTGGCTGCTGCCAACACACTGACTCAACTCCAGCCACTTTAATAATGGAAATTGATGGGAAATGTAAAATATATAACTATCCACTTTAAACAATGCTACCTAATATAATGTTTACATACCCTACATTATTCATCTCATATGTATATACTGTACTCTATATCATCTACTGCATCTTTATGTAATACATGTATCACTAGCCACTTTAACTATGCCACTTTGTTTACATACTCATCTCATATGTATATACTGCACTCAATACCATCTACTGTATCTTGCTCATGCCACTTTGTACCATCACTCATTCATATCTTTATGTACATATTCTTTATCCCCTTACACTTGTGTCTATAAGGTAGTAGTTTTGGAATTGTTAGCTAGATAACTTGTTGGTTATTACTGCATTGTCGGAACTAGAAGCACAAGCATTTCACGACACTCGCATTAACATCTGCTAACCATGTGTATGTGACAAATAAAATTTGATTTGATTTGAATCTCGTAAAAACCATTGAATTCACAAGAGTATAAAACAGCAAATTAAAAACATTGACAGATCAGGGAATCAGCTTCAAAATCCTTCATCAGTGATTTAAAAACACCAAGCGAGACAAGTTCTTCCAGTTTAAAAGTATTTTGTAAGGCGTTCCAAGACTATGGCACAGAGGACATAAAAGCCCTTTTACCAAATTCAGTTGGGACATTTGGAACAGTTAGCAGGATAAAGTCCAGCGAACGAAGAGACATTTCTAAACAATAAAATGCACAAATAAAAAGGCAGTAAACCCAAAATGGCTTTGGAATAAAAAGTATACCAGTGACTGAGCCTACGAGTGACTAGAGAAGGCCAGCCAACCCTGGTATACAAAGTGCAGTGGTGCGTAAGGGTTTTGCAGTTTAAGATAAATCTCAAAGTGCCATGGTAAAGAGTGTCAATTGATCTCAAACACCGAGCGGAAGCAATCATATACGACGTAGCATTGTGATAAAGCCGCTCTCACATCACTGGAAGTTGAAAGGAATACGACTTTTAGATCGCAAAAACGTCAATCATCATATGTGTGAGTTCAATACTGGCCAATGTCATAACACGGGAGGTTGTCTTCTCTCGAATTAGCCACTGATCATATTTTTGCGATATTTCTACCACAAGAAATGTGTAATTTAACAAAGGACACATGTATCCTATTTGTCTGCCTCTTCAGTCCAGGGTGCATTTCATGGTGCGGTTGCAAATGACAGACTCCACTCTTCAAGGCACACTGATCTGCAGGTTGAACATGGTGAGACTGGAGACTCCTAAACTGATAGCTGTAAAATAATTTAAACAAACTGCACTAACTAGCTACTTCACATGCAGATAGACTTGTGTGTAGCTACGTTTGCTAGCTAGCCCATAGAGCATTTCGGGTTTTGTAGTCGACTTGAGCTGCAACAGATTTCCACAACGATTTTCATGTTGCCACCAACCTTGTTAAATGGACAAAATGAAACATTTCTTCGCCAAAATAAAAATCTCACATGTTAGTGTTAAATAACACTGTATATTATACGAAGTGGTTTTGGGTGGATTTGTCCTTTAAAAAGGGAATACAATCCAAAAATAACCGTAATCAGATTTGTTAAATCCAAAAGTTACGTTTGATGACAATTTGACAGTAACTAATGTATCACATTTAGAAAGTAACCTTACAGATCATCCACTAAAACTGATACTGCACGCCACAGGAGGTTGGTGGCACCTTAATTGGGGAGGACGGGCTCTTGGTAACAGTTGGAGAGGAATAGGTGGAATGGTGTCAAACACATGGTTTGACGCCATTCTATTCGCTCCGTTACAGCCATTATTATGAGCCGCCTTCCCCTCAGCAGCCTCCACTACTGCGAGCGTCCTTCCATTCACAGAGACACTGAACAAAATTCATATTACAATTCTGCTGAGATAATTTAGTTCAAAACTGTAGTGGAAATTCCCCTCAGAAAAAGCCACACTGGACTAGATACTAGGTTTAAATATGGAGGAGCCCATTCTAAATGATCCATCATGGGCCCCATTCTCTTCTCCAGACCTACCTGCAGTCTCTTCTCTAGAAAGCGTTTACCTCCCTCCAGTCCATAGTTGTGCTCATATGGATAGCTCCAGTCTCTGATGAGGAACATGAGAGACTGGAACACAACACAGACAGGGTTACTGAGAGAATGTGCTCAGGGAGGACAAATGTGCACAGCCAAACTTTGCATGTTGAATATATTGAAGAAACAATATCCATTTTCAGGACAGTAACACACCTGGAAGGGTTTTAGATAGATTTCCTCCAAAGCAAGCCGGCCGTATTCTGTGAAGAGCTAAACAGATAGAGAAAATACAATGTTAGTCATAGCCTTAATATTGTTTTCAAACACACCAACAAATGTCTAATGTTTTCATTAAGATGGGGCGGAATAGTGTGTATACCTGGAGATGCTGAAGATCATCCTCCTGAATATTCTGGGACAAGTTATACACCTGAAAAGAATTAGACCATGAAATATCCTTTGTACGTAGGCCAGTTCTTGACATCAACCAGCCCTTTCCATCCACAACACACCATTAACTCAACTGGCACGATGTGTGCACCTTTATGGGTATGTAATCAAACAGTGAGAACTCAGTCAGATCCATCATAGACTCACCTGTACAGAGCTGGTCATGGTGCTCAAGGCAAAAACCGTTGCACAGTCCTTTATGGTAGACTGGCTGTCGAAGGCTCCTTGTGTATCCACTAGCAGAACAGCAACCTGTCAAGGGTTAGGATATTACAGGTCACCTTTAGGTCATTAACATGATGGAAATCCACTTGAAGACAGTACAGCCAGTATGAGCGGCAGGGATGGACATAAGACCATACACAAAACACGACTGTGCCACTGTGGTGTTCCTCTCAATGTTAATAACAGTGTGTGTGTCACAGAGTAGGGCTCACCTTGCTCCCATCCGGCTTGTTGACCACAAACACTTGACTCCAGACCTGGATCCCTGTGGTCTCCCTCTCACTGCCTCCTCTCCAGCTGAACCCTGTCAGCGGCTCATCATCAGCCCCAACCCACGATTCTGACTGCTCCTGCTGCTGTGACAGGAGAGGGGGGGTCAGTATAGGAAACAAGTTATTGATTCCCGTAGGCAAGTGTGTGTTTCATATGGGCAATGTGGAAAGAGTCCAACAGTAATCAAAGGAAGGAGTAGGCATACTGCTATTTCTTACATGCATTTGCAACTTACTACCACTGGGGGTCCCTGTGGTATCACATTCAAACCACTGGTGTCCTGAGATCAGGGTAATTTTACACAGCCTATGCAAAACGCAACATCATGTCAGACTCATTTCAGTGTAGGCAGTAAAAAAGACAAAGAAACTTAAGTCTGAAGAACACCTTACATACAATGAGCTGCTGTTGTGAAAACAAGTCCGTTAGAAGTGTGCGCGCATTACTCTACTACTTCATTACAGGGCTGGTCTTAATTCCAGGGAGAGCGTGGCCTACGGGGCTGGTCTTAATTCCAAGGAGAGCGTGGCCTACGGGGCTGGTCTTAATTCCAGGGAGAGCGTGGCTTAATTATACAAAATGGTATGCTATATTTCATGCCTAAAAGGTATTACTTAACAAGTGAACCTGGCTCTGTCTACTGGCAGCGTTCCGAAGCAGAAGAGTAGCTTAACCTAACCATGCCTGGTGGTGATAGATCTCACACAGCTATTAAAATACACATCCTGCAGCAGTGCTAATACAGAGATAATAATCAAGTGCTATTAAACAAGGATTCTACGGCGCTATTAAACAATTTATTTTATATTTAACTGGGCAAGCCAGTTAGGAACAAATTCTTATTTTCAATGATGGCCTAAGAATAGTGGGTTAACTGCCTTGTTCAGGGGCAGAACGACAGATTTTTACCTTGTCAGTTCGGGATTCGATCTAGCAAACTTTCGGTTACTGGCCCAACGTTCTAACCACTAGGCTACCACGGCGCTATCAAACAAGGGTAGCCCGGCGCTATCAAACAAGGGTAGCCCGGCGCTATCAAACAAGGGTAGCCCGGCGCTATCAAACAAGGGTAGCCCGGCGCTATCAAACAAGGGTAGCCCGGCGCTATCAAACAAGGGTAGCACGGCGCTATCAAACAAGGGTAGCACGGCGCTATCAAACAAGGGTAGCACGGCGCTATCAAACAAGGGTAGCACGGCGCTATCAAACAGGACAGGCTTCAGATAACAAGCTTTAGTTCTGTCTCCTCCCTCTGAGGACATTAACCAAACAGTCCAGTCAGTCAGTCAAACTGCCACACACACACAGAAGAGCAGACTTCTCTATCCAGCAGGAAATGTGACTGGAATGGAGTGTTCAAATTCTAGGCTGTAAAAGAGAGTGATCAGCACCAGGAGGAAAATTAGGTTGGCCAGACCAAGACCCCAAAATAGCACCTGCCTGGGACGTAATTACAAAGATATCTAAAGGGTATAACTAACCCGCTGGAGACTAACATGGGGGGAATACTCAATCTCTGAAGTTCATTCTGTTTTATCGGGACTGGAGTTGTTGCTGTGAAAGAACTTAGGCAACACAATCAGAGCAATCCTGAATACCTGACCCTAAAGGCGATGGAGTGCATCGTCTCTCAGAACAACACTAGCAATCACTGCTCCTCTGACCCCACTGTAACCTCAAGTTTACTTCTCCTATCCATCTGTCCTCAGATCATTCAGTGAGTCAGATAGTGCTTTTTGAAGTTCAGTAACATAATAAAACCATTAATAACAGTTCCATAATGGTAGTGACTTCCCATTAATGCTTATCACTTAACCACTTATTAATAACCATCATTTATTTCACAACTTTAATAAATATTTCAGGTGTGTGTATTACATGTTTTATTTAATGACTTTATTACTTCAGTCCAAGTCATCATCTTAGCTCTATAGTGCTGCTGCCTATTTTGTCTAACAAAAATCACTATTTTGGAGTTCTTCAAATAATACCAACTATAAAATCACTTCGATCATGAAATCTCAGATAGAGATACCATGCAAAGTAAAAGACCGGACAAGGATACGTGCAATGGATTATGGTCATTGTAGTTAATTACCACATTGTGTGTGCTAAACTATGTAGAATATTGGCCTGTTGGAAACTACAACTCCCTACTACATCGTTCAGGCTGGATCAGATTTATCTTTAGAGAAACTGATGTGCGCATTGAGCTCACAGGAAAACACAATGGAATTCAAATAATTGAACAAACATTGGTCAATTGGTTGCTTAAAAAACAAAACAGAAATTTCAGTTCATTGCTCAGCACTAGTGACAGACCTTGAGAGGAACAACAGACCCAGGCAGGCAGGGAAACTAGCAGCAGACTACAGTGAGAATGAGTTTGAGGCAGCTATAACTATATAAGATAAAGCTTTCCCAAGCTTCCAGACCTATAATAACACTGTGGTCTGTAAAGTGATACTGGCCCTGCAATCGCTGGCTGCTGCTTGGCTGCCCTGATGGAGGGCATGACTGACTGTCCTCTTCCTCACTCTCTCACTCAGATTCAAGTCATCGGTAGAAATATTGATTATACGTCCATGTTTATTCAGTGCCGAGAAAACACCAGACATTCCCAAATCTAGGCCGATAGCTACATAAATATTTCTCAAAGTAAAAACAAAAAAACAATATTTCGACACATGGTTCAAGCCAAATCCTTGACAGTGGACACATTAACATAACCCTGGAGGCTGATTAGAAAGTTGCACTGGAAGGTAGTGATGCGGCCTTGGAAATGTATGCCCTTCCCTTGGGAAGCTCTTGTCCCAGAAACTGGCAGAGAAATTCATATTTCAGCAAAAGGAATGCTAATGAGACAAATTGCTTTTGAACTACAGAGTATGTGAAATGACCTGAAGACAAGGCTAATTATCTAGCAGTCTAAGAATGGAAAATGCATTTGGCTAAAAATAAAATGTCCTGAAGGAATTTCACACTACTAAATTAATCCCAAAGGAAAGAATAACTACTAACATCCATTTAGAGCCATTAGCAGACTTCCTGTTTCATCAACCCCTAGATGGAGGACATTATGTAAAACCAGCCAGGTAACACAATCAGGTCAGTAGGTGGATAATTCATCTGGGAATCCAAGACTAATACAGGGTTTATTCAGGATCTCCAAACTGTTTTACAAATGTTGGTACTGAACCAACAACCCAGAGATTTACCCTGAAAAGGTTAGCAGCGTTACTCAACACCTTAGAATTAACCCTACACCCAGGGGTGTGTTAATGACGTGATAATAGATTGTTGATCTTGATGCTGCCAGAAAGTGCTTTTAACCACAGTTTTTCCAGCTAACAGACAGTTCAATTGGTTCTTCCTTTTAGCGCAGCAAAACCTTCATTCAACCTGATCTGCCCAATGAATGATTCAGAGAAATATCAGTATTTTGTAGTGAATTGTCTGTACTGTAGGTACAGTGCCTTCAGAAAGGACAATTGATTAAATTCCTTTTCCTTTAAAAAAAAGAAAATATCTACACAAAATACTCTGTCAAAGTAAAATAAAATGTGGTACACTTATGAAAAATAAAACTCATATCTTGATTAGATAAGCATTCAACCCCGAGTCAATACATGTTAATCACCTTTGGCAGCCATTACAGCTGGGAGTCTCTGGGTTGTTAATCATGGTTGTTGGTTGGTTGTTAATCATTGTTAGACAGCAATCAAGTCTTGCCATAGATCATCAGTCTGAACTGTAACTAGGCCACTCTGGAACATTCAATGTCGTCTTGGTATGCAACAGTGTAGATTTGTCCTTGCGTTTTAGGTTAATTGTCCTGCTGAAAGGTGAATTTGTCTCCCATTGTATGTTGGAAAGTGGACCACCACGTTTTCCTCTACTTTACTCTAATATATAAAAACTCCCTAGTCCTTGCCAATGACAAGCATACTACCCATAACATGATGCAGCCACCACCATGCTTGAAAATATGAACAGTGGTACTCAGTGATGTGTTGATTTGCCCCATCACGGGTATTAAACTCTGTAGCGGTTTTAAAGTCACCATTGGCCTCAAGGTGAAATCCCTGAGACGCTTTCTTCCTTTCAGGCAACTGAGTTAGAAAGGACACCTGTATCTTTGTAATGACTGGGTGTATTGATACACCATCCAAAGTGTAATTAATAACTTCACCATGCTCAAAGGGCCTTTTTTTAACCCATCTACCAATAGGTGCCCTTCTTTGCAAGGCATTGGAAAACCTCCCTGGTCTTTGTGCTTGAATCTGTTTTTGAAATTCACTGCTCGATTGGGGGACCTTACAGATAAGTGGGTGGGGTACAGAGTCATTCAAAAATCAGGTTAAACCCTATTATTGCATGCAACTTATTTAGCACATTTTTACTCCTGAACTTATTTAGGCTGGCCATAACAAAGGGGTTGAATACTTATTGACTGAAGACAATACAGCTTTATATATAATAATACATTATATTATGGGGTATTGTGTGTAGAGTGCCAATTTTTTATTCTATTTAAAACATTTTAAATTCAGGCTGTAATAACAAAATGTTGAAAAAGTCAAGCGGTTTGAATATTTTCTCAAGGCACTGTATATGTGCACCGGTTCTCACCTGGTTGAGCATGTATCGGAGCATGAAATCCAGCAGGAAGGACTTGCCCTTACGGAAGGCCCCAGCCACTGACACCACCACCACATTAAGGTCTCTGACATCCTCCTGCAGTAAGAGCTTCTCCAGAGCAGCGGTGTCCAGCTCAAATTTGTGGTAGTCTTCGTGAGCCAGGACAATCTGGATGGGCCGAGCCTTCTCCTCTTCTACAGGTTGCTCCTTGACAGGACTTTGATAGGCAGCAGTCAGCTCTGGGGCATGTTCCCACTCCTCGTCTGTCTCGCTATCCGCCTCTGCCCGAGGCGCCATCCTGGGAGGAGGCTTCCGATCTGGCAGGGACAGAGGAACATCTTCCACACCACCCGCACCTGAGAGAGAGAGAATAGGACACTGTGTCATGACCTTAAGAGCAGGGAGAGAGTGCACATGGTGCAATTCAAACTTTACACATCACAAGGACAATACAGAGAAGTGTCAGGGTCCTCTTCAATTTGTTTTGCCAATATTCTTATAATCTTAGAGGATTCCAGCATCTGAACTTCCATCAGGCATTGTAAATATTATAGGCCATTCCATGACAGTTCCTGGCCATGATATTTGTTGCCTGCTGCAGAGGTTGACAAGAGAACAGGACTCCAGCGGGTCTTACAAGTCCTGCGGGATTGCAGCAGGAATAGGTGGGAAGTTCTTAGTCATTTTGGGACAGGAGAGGAATAGCATGTATTGTGTGGAGCATTTAATAAAATATATATATTAAAAAGAGCCTACTATACACCGAGTGTACAAAACATTAGGAACACCTGCTCTTTCCATGACAGATTGACTAGGTGAATCCAGCTACAACCAGGCTTGCCCTGAGAACAGTATTGGTTTCTGCTAACGCTATGCAGCCACAGAGCTAGGACAGACAGGCCAGTAGCTAATGGAGGAAGTTATTTCTGATTTCTGAGCATTAAAAATGAACATGGGACGGGAGTGATTTTTATCGGGATGGGACCGGAAAGTTCCGGGGTTATATAAGTGTACGTGAAAAAAACGGTACAGGACAGGAACGAATTTGCACTCCTGTGTCAACCTCTAGCATGACGCCAGTACATTGCCACAGGCCTGCAGTGCACACACTTGGGTATTAGGAAACATATCTGAGAAAGGGGGACAAAAGACAGTGGTATTATGAGATGAAGTACTAGGCCTACAGATGGGTTATATGTGGGTCAATGTCTATAGCATCTACACTGTGCAGTAGCCTCTTTTCTATGTCCAAGCCTGTAGGTATTTCACTGTTAGTACACACCTGTTGTTTACCAAGCATGTCACAAATACAATGATTTTTTAGGGCTATGCCATCAAGGAGCTCAAAATCAAAATAAGCAAAAGCATTTCAAAAAGCTTTGTTTGGTCTTTTAATCTTTCGATGAAAGGGTGTCTAAAGGTAGGCGTTCCCCTCCAGGTGTGGGAAATGTCCTCTACATCAGATGTCCCTCCCCATCACACTAGACAGACACCCTGGGAACTGGTATGACAAGTATCAACCAAAAACTGTTGTGTCAAGGAGACCCTTGGAGAGGTATGGTTCACAACACCAAGAAGATTCCAAGGAAAAACCTTATTCTCCCCATTATGACATTTCCTTCCTGAGCTGACAGTCCTACAAGACATGTGACTTCAACATATCAAAGAACAAACACTTCGTACCAAAACTCAGAGTGAGAATTTGGTCTAAGGCAGGTGAGGGCTTGCCGCAAGGTTGTTGTCTGCCGACGGCAAACAGCAGTGGGCTGACTGGGCTCTATGGCTGATGCCAGGAGAGGGGTTGCCGAACAGAAGGTATGAGAGAACAGGGAGCAGAGCTTACACTGGAGAGGCATCCTGCTGATTCTGGTATAATGACTGTCTGGTCTGTCAACAGACATAATTCACTGTGGGTTTGAGACTGCTAGATAAACACTACCAAAAAATAAGTTTAAAAAAGTAAACAAAATCACAACAAGACAGGTTATGAATTTATTCTACAGCTAGACGGACATCCATGTCACAGACAACAATGCCAGAGTTCCTTTTTAGCCGCAGTGACACTAAAGCTGAATTTAAATACCCCCAGCTCCTGACACCTCAGAATGTCCCCCACATGGGCAGATGTGAAGTTCACACCAGTCCAAATAATGATAAGCTGCAACACGCGCATATTAGCATGATAGCAGGTAGCAGGACAGGAAATGGAAGAGTCCCTGTGTTAATCGGGTAAAACGGTAATCTACTGTAACTCGTGGCCAGACTGCTCCTAACTTTACTCACATATAGACATCTGTACTAAACATCCAACATCAGTCCAGTGTAAAATAGACCATAACCCACACATAGGCCCCTCTATGCAAAGTGTCCAGCAAAGCAGGGAATACGAAGCAGTAGTCAGCAAAATTAAGTGGCAGTGGTGCCATAGGAGAGAGACTATTCTGCAGGGACTGGGCTGGGAAGTCCAATCCCCTCATCCTTGGAGAAAACAGAGCCAGATCTAAAATTGGCAGGCTTATTTATCATTCCTTATCTTGCCATAGTTCTCTCCTGTTGTATCTGAAACAGCCCTGATCCGGGTCTCTGGCAGGCCATGTATGAAGCCAGTCTAGATCTACATCTGAAACAGCTCTCTTTACTCTGTCCATCCTCTCCTTCGTCGTGACACTGCGGACCGGTGCCAACTCCAAGAGACGACTCCCTCTCTGGACCGGAGTCAAGCAGGGCAAATGTTAAACTGCAACAAGGGATCTGCACACCAAGGACAAAGTGCAGCACCACTGAGTGTTAACTATTGCCACACAAACAAACCCAGCTGTATTTTGCACTGATACAAGAGTCATGTCACAAAGCTAAAGGATTTGAAAGAACCCCTTTACTAAAGTGATGTCAAAAATAACACCTTCCATTTTCCTGTCGACTGATTTCTGTATACATTAACATTCCAAAAACAACATTATTACCCAAATAATTGTACCAGACTGCAACTGTTGTTCAGTGAGAGATGTTAGCTAGGGGTGTTGGGTAGAGGTGCAAGGGAATTTCCCCATGTGAAACCAAGACTAGGCCAGCTGAGGAAATGGAAGGCTACACATAGCTAGCCTATATCACATTACAATAGAGTTGATGATGGCTGTTGCACCTGACCTGACAGAGGGAGAGAAAAAGCATCTGGTGTTGTTCGTTCCTTGCATGAGTCTGATGCAAGGATACAGCATGGGCATGCAAAACCACAGGAGCAAAGAGTTTTATTTTCGATATATTAACATTAGGTCTAGTTTTCTAAATGGGTTTGGAGGGTTTCAGTTAATCTGCAAGAAGACAAAAACGCTATTCCAAGAGTGGAATATTGGTTTCAAGGAAAAGCCATAAAGTTGAAGTTCCTAGCTAACGTTAAAACAATAAGAGGCTCCTGGTTGTCTAAATCCAAAAATTAGAGTTCAAACATGCGCCGCCGCCAAGTCTGCTAAATCCTTCTCCTGATTCTGCCTCGACCAAACTCTCCTCCCTTTCCACATCCTATGACTCCTCCTGTCTCCTTTCCTCCTGGCCGGCTTGGCTCTGCCCATCTACGCCATGGCTGAGTGACTCATTGCCAGCTTACACAACAGGGATGCGCAGGCAGCAGACCGAAAATGGAGGAAAACTAAACTTCCAGAGGACCCATCATCCTTTCACGCCCTCCTCTCTACCTTCTCTTCCGCTAAAGCCAATTCTATCAATAAATGTCAAGCTTCTTCCTCTAACCCTAGGAAACTGTTTCCACCTTCTGTTTCCACCTTCTCCTCCTTAATCCTCCCCTGCGGACAACTTTGTAAACCACCTTGAAAAGAAGGTTGACGACATCCGCTCAATTCGACCTTTGCTTTAAAAAGCAACTCAAACACCACATGTAAGAATGAACTAAAGCTATTGAATTGTACAGTGCCAATATACTGTGTTATTTAAGCAATAAGGTACGAGGGGGTCTGGTATATGGCCAACATACCACGGCTAAGGGTTGTTCTTAGGCACAACGCAAACTGTGCCAATATATCCTCAAAGCACCAGCTTCCAGGGAATTATCCAACTGGGTCACCAACATATTTAAATAATGATTTACATATTTTAATTGAAAACGTTATTTACGACTAGTTCGCGTCCATAGATGCAGAACAAAAAAGACTGAACGACTGGATCGAGTATATGGCAACCGAACCGATAGAACTAACGACCAGTCGGCTTTGGTAGCAACCCTACATTTGTGTCGGGACTATCTTGTTGTAGGATGAAATAGTATGAATACCATACTGGCTGGCAACGTTCTTATCCCTTGCTTGCTAGATAGCCAACTATGGTTAACTTACAGTCACGTCAAACTGTGCCAGAATAACATTGAAGTAGTCGCATTTGCATAAGCTGTTTTCTAGTGACATTTATGTGGATACAGCCATAACAATGAGCTAATGATGCGCGATTTCACCTGGCATAGAAAATGTGCTCTCTCGTCAGGACACTTGTTCAGAGGAGTTAACCAACAACACAGCTCACACAATCACTTCAAACTGAAGCTGGAAAGACTTTAAACTAGCTGCACGTCGGTTCGTTTTACCTGTTGTTTTCTATTGATAGTTATTTGTATATGTCCATAAAAATTATGTTGATTCATGATTTCGACTGGCTGAGAAAAGCTGCCGACCTGTCTCTCATCCCAACTCGTTCATTACTATGGGACAGCCGGAACTCCAATTTGAATATTGAAACAATGTTGCAAATGTTGAGACCGACAGCAATCGGTTGAAAACCAAATGTTAAACGAAAAAAAATGCGAGATAATGTCTAGATGTTTTTTATTAGTAGAGATTAAGTTGATAAATTGCCTGGCTGGGTTTATGAGACAGTGGATTGCTTAGTCAGATGGAAGAGAGTATAGGCATTTTAATGTCATAGATTTAGACGGTGGTAACTTGTGGAAGAGACACCGGCTGGAATGCGGTTTTAACCAATCAGCATTCAGAATTGAACGGACCATGGGATAGACGCAACTCAACAGCGAGCAACACTCGCGGTCCGAAAATGACAGATCCGGCCAGGTGAGAGTAAGGGCTGACGGGCGAGAATTAGCCAGCGAAATTAACTACACAAAAACGTTAAACCCTTCACTGGCTGGGTCCCTGTAAAAGTAAACACATACGTTACGATCTTGGCTACTGGAGGTTACGGCACGCCAAACGAGGTTCATGTAACAGTCAGTCTCAATATTACTATCCAGTTCCACGTATTCTCCTTAAATTTAAAATTACCTTCGTCACAGACGTGTCTTTTGCGGTTTTGTTCGAAATGATTCCGTTTCCTCAGCCCGCTAACCTCGGCCATCTTGTCCTATTTAAAATAATCCCACGTAGTTGCGTCAAAGAACCCTTCTTCTTCTTTGGGATTGTGTTGTTGGATCGCATCCAATACACCGCCACCTACTGTACTGACTGGAGTGTTTGGCCGTTCACGGTCTGCCTACATTTTTGTGATAAGGTACTATACAATTGGGGGAAAGGAAAAATGTGCCCTATCTAAGAATATAAATAATAATAATGATTTAAAAAACACCACCCCATTCCACTATTTACCCTTTAAAATCCTACTCAAGTGGCCTAAAGAACTCTTATTTTTCTTCTTCTATGGTATATTGGAGATCACACAATTTAATGTGCATCCCACCACCTACTAGGCGGGATGGAAACAGGATTCCCACCAAAACTGAACAAACTACCCAAAAAATGACCAAAGAAATACATAAATAATTTGAACAAATTTTCCAGTAAAAAATACACCCGATCTGAGTCCACAAAAACTTTTCTGCCGCAGCCACAATAATGTCCAGTTTCTTAGACTTCTTTGAGACTTGTGCTGTACAGTTTATCACTGTGGCAATGAACACAACAAAATCCACACCGGGTATCTTTTGTCTGGAAGCAAACATTAATATAATAATATAATATATAAATATATGCCATTTAGCAGACGCTTTTATCCAAAGCGACTTACAGTCATGTGTGCATACATTCTACGTATGGGTGGTCCCGGGAATCGAACCCACTACCCTGGCGTTACAAGCGCCATGCTCTACCAACTGAGCTACAGAAGGACCACATTTACTACAGGCTGTGGTGTATCCACTACCATATCTTCACTACCATCACTTGTTTTCTCAATTCTTTTCTTCGCTCCTGCATAGGAGATTCGCTAGACTGCTCTAACTTTTGCCACTTTAATCTCCTTCACCCTTACGGGGCACTCCAGGAGCTCAGAATCATGATCCCCACCAGAATTGCAACACTGTTGTCGTTCTACACATCGTTCTTTAGTATACTCTGTTCGTCTGCACACACTTGAAACATGGCGAAATCCTTTTACAATTCTTACACTGCAGTGGTTTGGGGACGAAAACTCTTACGACGTATCTTACATAACCAAGTTTCACATGAGTAGGTATTTGCTCTTTATCAAAAAACATCAAGACTGACAGACTTTCTTCTTTTTCTTCATTCACCCAGCAGGTCAGACACTGGGCACCAACCATGGCAGGAATTCTCTTCATGTATTCAACCTGAACATCCGTCATCACCCCTGAGATTACTCCTTTGACACGTGCTCTACTCTGAAGTTCAAAACACAAAACTTCTGTTGTCCGGATTCTTTTGAGGCCCACTGTAATCTTCCTCTGTTCTTCAGAAATATAATGAATCAAAATATCAGTCACACACTCCACTCCAATTTTAGACCATTTCCCTTTTGTCCCAGTTTTCAATACTACTGTCCATTCAGAACATTAATCTTCACCAAATTTACTTGACCCGCTGCTTGATTCGAACTCAGCATCCAATTCTACCATTTTTCCACGAGCCTCCTCCTCCTTCTTCTACCAAAAATATGCATTTCCGCCACCAATTGGACTGGAGTGTAAATCCATTACACTGTGATGAAAAGGGGAAAATGATGAAAATGACCCTGTCTACTTTACATTCATTAAAAAAAAACCTCCCCTTTACACTACTTGACCGACAGCCAGGGAGGACGGGACACTACCATTCAACACACCCTGTAACTCCTCTGCAGTAAAATCTTGTAAACCCAAGTACTTCTCTGCAGCTGCCACCATAACATCTATTTTTGTGATGAATGTTTAATTTCTGCAGTACAGATTATAATCATGTCAATGTACTCTAAAAAGCCAACTTTACTGAATTGCATTTCATTCGTACTGGCAAAGGTCTACTACTCACCGGGAGCCTCTTAGGATACCTCACCCTCAACCCATCTTCCTCTACTTTCTTCACTGCCTCAGTATACGACATCTTCTGTACAACTCCGACGCTGTCAACCTCAACCTGCCTCTCTCGCACCGGACACTTCTGATCCCCAGCAACAAGGGCACCCCTATAGTTCACTTCTTTCACCGACACTACACATTTATTCGTCCAATGCCCTTCTGCACATCTAGGAATCTCCCTCCTACATACTGCTGCAACATGACCATAAGCTTGGTACCTGAAACACAGTAGTGTGTTCTGCACAAAAGCTCTTATAGGATAACTGATATATCCTAACATTACTTTGTAGTGGAAACGCTCGCTACTGGGTCTGCGTTGCACCAAATGACGGGCTTCACAGACACCGGGAATCTTCCCCCTGCTACTCTCAGTCCAGTGATCCCGCCGACCAAGGCCGGGTCTGAGAAGCTATTTGGTGTAGGAGCTAGCCTAGCTGCTAGTTTTCTTGAGAGCTTGAACGCAATTTTTGTGGCAGGGATCACAGATTGTCCCAGGTTTGTGGCTGTCTAAATCCCTGCTGTTATTTTTGTTCAATCTTCCCTGTGACCTGCCCTGCCCAAACAAAGACCAAAGCCTGCGGTAGCACCATTGAGGACAGTGGTGTCTCACTATCACAGGTGAAGGATCTTTCAAACAAACAAAAGTAGTTCTACCATCAGGTGTTACAACAAGAATATACAGTAGCTTCGTGTTTTGTCCGAATACTGCTCAGTTCAACTAATAAAATAATGGACGACCTGACCAGAGAGGTCCAGGACCTGAAGAACAGATTGCAGTTCTTCCGGGTCAGCTCAATGAGTTGAAACAGTAGAATGGCAAGATGACAGTAATCTGTAAGTCATTGAGAGAGGACATCAGATCTGTGTGTGAATCCATGATAACAATGACTGAGAAATCAGACTCGAGGGACAATCAAGGCGGAACAACATGGTTGTGGATGGAATTGCAGAATCTCCACATGAGACCTGGATGGAATCTGAAGACAAAGTGAGTGAAATGATCTCTGAGAAATTGAAGATGGACCACAGGAAGATTGAGGTGGAGTGCGCCCACAGGACTGGAAAACCCATCATAAGCCCAGGTGACAGGCCCAGGCCGATAGTGGTCAAGTTCTTGAGGTTGAAGGACAAGGTAGCTGTTCTGGAAAGAGCCAAGAACTTAAGAGGAATGTATATCTTCCTCAACAAGGACTATCCTGAAACTGTGTGCCGGAAGAGGAAAGATCTTATCCCAGCCATGAAAGCTACCAGAGCGCGTGGGGACATTGCTTACATCTGCTATGACAGGCTCATTGTCCACCTTCTCTCCCAGAAGCCTGGAAGGGATGAAAGAGCCAAGCCTATGGGTTCATATCTTAAACCCTGCAGCGCACACACACACACACACACACACACACACACACACACACACACACACACACACACACACACACACACACACATTGATTCATGGATTGCTGAATGTACATTTTTTTCTCTTGCTTTGTTTGCTCTTTTACATATCATGTCTCTCTCTGATACACTACCCAGGAAGGGGCTAAAAATGGCCCATGTTAATATATATAGCCTTAGAAATAAGGTTCATGAAATCAATAACTTGCTAACATCAGATAACCTTCATATATTTGCCATTTCTGAGACTCAGATAATTCATTTGATGATACAGCAGTATCAGTACAATGATATAACATCTATAGAAGATACATAAATGCTTTTGGGGCAGATGTTGTTGTATATATTCAGAGCCATATCCCTGTAATGCTTAGAGAAGATCTTATGTCAAGTGTTATTGAAGTGTTGTGGTTGCAGGTTCACTTGGCACATCAAAAGCCTTTTCTATTGGGGTGTTGCTATAGGCCACCAAGTGCAAGCAGTCAGTATCTAAATAATATGTGTGAAATGCTTGATATTGTATGTGAAGTAAACAGAGAGGTCTACTTTCTTGGGAACCTGAATATTGACTGGTTTTCATCAAGCTGTCTGCTCAAGAGGAAGCTTCTCACTGTAACCAGTGCCTGTAATCTGGTTCAGGTTATTAATCAACCTACCAGGGTGTGTACAACACTACAGGAACAAGATCATCCACAGTTATTCATCACATTTTTACTAATACTGTAGAACTCTGTTCTAAAGCTGTATCCGTACCCATTGGATGAAGTGATCACAATATAGTGGCTATATCCAGGAAAACCACAGTTCCAAAAGCTGGGCCTAAAATAGTGTATATTTTGCTGTGACTCTTATGTGGATGATGTTAACATATTTGAATGGTGTGATGTGATTAATAAGGAGCATTCAGATGCTGCACTTGATGAATTTATGAAATTGCTTCTTCCAATTATTGATAAACATGCACCTATTAAGAAACTGACTGTTAGAACTATTAAGGCTCCATGGATTGATGAGGAATTGAACACCTCTATGGTTGAAAGAGATGGGGCAAAATGAGTGGCTAATAAGTCTGGCTACATATCTGACTGGCTGATCTACTGCATATTGAGACTAATGTCATGACGTGCCCTGGGGGTATCATAGGCGCTTATAATTGCTAGTTATAATTACTAGTCTGTAGCTAAAAATTACGTAAATCTAGAACGAGAATACCGACAACCGCCGAAGCATCTATTCTATGACAACATGTCTGAATGGTACTCTGAAGTATCCTTCTAACCACTTACAACCACAAAAGACATGACTTCTGGTAAAGTTAACCAGAGACTCTGATGAACCCTACAGGACGATCAAGGTTTCCAACAGAGAAGACAACCACTACATACGGGCGTAATTATATAAATTGCAATTATTCTCGAATGAGCGGCCGTTCATGTACAAAGGATTAGCATTTCAATGAATATAATTATAGACAGTGTGTAGTGAATCCATTTAGTTTTTCCCGCTTTTTCTCAGCCCCCCCCCCCTTCCTTTTGTCCACCAAGCCGTCATATCGGCTTAGCCACCTAGGGACTTATCAATGCATTGTGTTAGTAACCAATGTATTTCTGTGATTAGTTAGTTAGTTAGTAAATAAATAATTAAGCCAATTTGTATATTGCTGATTCATTATGGAAACTAGGGTTCGTGCAGATAACCAAGAATTTTACGACATTCAGATGAGACTGATAGAAGGTAAAGAATAATTAATGACTGTTGATGACTGATCAGATCTTTAGATCTCTAAGAGTTCATTCGTAAGATGGAACTCGTTAAATAAACTTCTCCGTGGTGCCCCAGGTTATTAATGAATTAATTGTTGCATGATTTAATTCAATCACGTAATCAATTAAACGTTAGGTAATCGATTTGATAAAATAGCATGTCATCACATTAAGGATACTAACGACACAACACTAAACTTAACAAAAGGAAGAAGAAACTGTATTATGAAGCCAAGATCAATGATGAAAGAATGATGGAAAAAAAAGACAAATTCAACTCTATATTTCATCGATTCAGATGGCTTATTCATCACAAAACCATTTGATGATAATTTTTTATAATGACTTCATTGGCAAAGTGGGCAAATTTAGGCAGGAAATGCCAACAATGAACAGTGAGCCATCATATTAATCCATAAAAAAACAAAAAATGAAAGAAAAGCATTACAAGTTCGATTTTTTTTAGTTAGTGTGGGAGAGGTGGAAAAATTACTGTTATCGATCAATAATGACAAACCTCCTGGCATTGACAACTTAGAATGAGAGCTACGGAGGATGGTAGCTGACTCTATAGTCTCTCATATCTGTCATATCTTTAACTTAAGCCTAGGCGTCCCGCTATCGGGACAACTTCTGGTGAAACTGGAGGGCGCGCAATTCAAATAAATAATCATAAAAATTGTGGATATTAAACATTTAGGTACATATAAGTGTCTTATATCGGTTGAAAGCTTAAATTATTGTTAATCTAACTGCACTGTCCGATTTACAGTAGATATTACTGCAAAAACATGCCATACGATTGTTTGAGGACGGTGCCCCACATCAAACTTTTTCCACCAGCACAGGTTTCAGAAATTCACAAATGGTGATTAAATATTCACTTACCTTTTGAAAATCTTCCTCTGATTTGTCATCCAAAGGGTCCCAGCTATAACATGTAGTGTCATTTTGTTAGATAAAACCATTTTTTATATCCCAAAAATACTGTTTTGTTGGCACCATCGATTTGAGTAATCCACTCGTTCAACATGCAGAGAAAGGAATCCGAACATCTACCCCTAAACTTTGATTCAACAAGTCAAAATACATTTCTATTTACTCCCCAGATCCCCTAAAATGTAATCAAACTATAATATTTCTTGCAGAAAGAAGTATGTTCAATAGGAAACTAATTTTAGCAGGTGTGTCCTGTCTTCATGGCGCACGCAAACACACATTTCTTAGACTGTCCCCATACTAAAACTGATATGTCTTATTCGTTTTCAAAGTTACAAGCCTGAAACCTTGAACATAGACTGCTGACACCCTGTGGAAGCCATGGGAATTGAATCCATGGAGCTAATTCTCAGTATGACCTTATACTTGCCATTCTAAATCCGGTTGGTTTTTCTTTGGATTTACTCCTTCCATATCTATTGTGTTATATTCTCCTACATTATTTTTAACATTACCAAAAGCTTCAAAGTGTTTTCTTTCCAATGGTACCAATTATATGAATATCCTGGCTTCAGGGCCTGAGCAACAGGCAGTTTATTTTGGGCACGGCATTCAGGCGGAAATTGAGAAAAAAGGGGCCTAGCCCTAGAAGTCTGAGCCTAAAGGAATGTCTTTATCCTCAGGCCTGGAGGGAAGCCAAAGTAATTTTGCTACCAAAGAGTGGTAAAGAGGCTTTTACTGGTTCCAACAGCAGACCTATCAGCTTGCTGCCAGCTCTCAGCACACTGTTAGATTTCAGTGCACCCTTTGATATTATTACCATAACCTGTTGTTGAAAAAACATACAGTACCAGTCAAACGTTTGGGCACAGCAACTCATTCAAGGGTTTACTTAATTTTTGTACTATTTTCTATATTGTAGAATAATAGTGAAGACATCAAAACTATGAAATAACACATATGGAATCATGTAGTAACCAAAAAAGTGTTAAACATATCAAAATATATTTTAGATTCTTCAAAGTAGCCACCCTTTGCCTTGATGACAGCTTTGCACACTCTTGGCATTCTCTCAACCAGCTTCACCTGGAATGCTTTTCCAACAGTCCTGAAGGAATTCCCACATATGCTGAGCACTTGTTGGCTGCTTTTCCTTCACTCTGCGGCCCAACTCAGCTCAAACCATCTGAATTGGGTTGAGGTCGGGTGATTGTGGAGGATACACCACTCCATCACACTCATTCTTGGTCAAATAGCCCCTACACAGCCTTGAGGTGTGTTAGGTTGTTGTCCTGTTGAAAAACAAATGATAGTCCCACTAAACGTAAACCAGATGGGATTGCGTATCGCTTCAGAATGCTGTTGTAGCCATGCTGGTTAAGTGTGCCTTGAATTCTAAATAAATCAATGACAGTGTCACCAGCAAAGCACCCCCACACCATCACACCTCTTCCTCCAATGCATCACGGTGGGAACCACACATGCAGAGATCATCTGTTCACCTATTCTGCGTCTCACAAAGACACACACGGTGGTTGGAACCAAAAATCTCAAATTTGGACTCATCAGACCAAAGGACTGATGTCCACCGATCTAATGTCCATTGCTCATTTGTCTTGGCCCAAGCAAGTCTCTTCTTCTTATTGGTGTCGTTTACTATTGGTTTCTTTGCAGAAATTTGACCATGAAGGTCTGATTCACGCAGTCTCCTCTAAGCAGTTGATGTTGAGATGTCTGTTTCTTGAACTCTGTGAATCATTTATTTGGGTTGCAAATTCTGAGGCTTGTAACTCTAATGAACGTATCCTCTGCAGCAGAGGTAACTCTGGGTCTTCCTTTCCTGTGTCGGTCCTCATGAGAGCCAGTTTCGTCATAGTGTTTGATGGTTTTTGCGACTGCACTTGAAGAAACTTTCACTGACTGACCTTCATGTCTTAAAATAATGAAGTGCTGTCATTTCTCTTTGCTTATTTTAGCTGTTCGTGCCATAATATTGACTTGGTCTTTTACCAAATAGGGATATCTTCTGTATACCACCCCTAATTGATTGGCTCAAACGCATTAACTTTTTTGGTTACTACATGATTCCATATGTGTTATTTCATGGTTTTGATGTCTTCACTATTATTCTACAATGTAGAAAATAGTAAAATGAAAGAAAACCCTGTAATGAGTAGGTGTCCAAACTTTTGACTGGTACTGTATCTGTTATGGCTTTTCAACTTCCGCCATATCATGGTTTCAGAGCTATCTATCTAATAGAACTCAAAGGGTTTTATTTAGTGGAAGCTTCTCTAAGGTCAAACATGTAAAGTGTGGTGTACCGCTGCGCAGCTCTCTAGGCCCTCTACTCTTTTCTATTTTTTCCAATGACCTGCCCCAGGCATTAAACAAAGCCCGTGTGTCCATGTATGCTGATGATTTAACCATATACTGTCACGTTCTGACCTTTATTTCCTTTGTTTTGTCATTATTTAGTATGGTCAGGACGTGAGTTGGGGTGGGCAGTCTATGTTTGTTTTTCTATGATTTGGGTATTTCTATGTTTCTACCTAGTATGGTTCTCAATCAGAGGCAGGTGTCATTAGTTGTCTCTGATTGAGAATCATACTTAGGTAGCCTGGGTTTCACTGTGTGTTTGTGGGTGATTGTTCCTGTCTCTGTGTTTGTTGCACCAGATAGGGCTGTTTTGGTTTTCCACGTTTTATGTTCATGTTTAGTTGTCTTATTAAAAAACATGAATAGTAACCACGCTGCATTTTGGTCCTCCTCTCCTTCAAGTCAAGAAAAAACGTTACATATACGCAAAAGCAACCACAGCTAATGAAGTCACTGAAACCCTTAACAAAGAGTTGCAGTCTGTTTTGGGATGTATTGTATTTGGCACAATCATTCCCTAAGTTTTGGACCTCAGATGAATCTGGTAATAAATGGTGTGGCTGTTGAACAAGTTGAGGAGACTAAATTACTTGGTGTTACCTTAGATTGTGAACTGTCATGGTCAAAACATATAGATTCAATGGTTGTAGAGGTCTGTCTTAAAGAGATGTTCTGCTTTTTTGACATTACACTCCAAAAAGCAAGTCCTGCAGGCTCTAGTTTTGTCTTATCTTGATTATCGTCCTGGCGTGTGGTCGAGTGCTGCAAGGAAAGACTTAGTGAAGCTGCAGCTGGCCCAGAACAGAGCGACACGTCTTGCTCTTCATTGTAACCAGAGGGCTGATATAAATATGTCAGTCTATCTTGGCTAAGAGTTGAGGAGAGACTGACTTATTTTTTACTTCTTCTTTATATGAGAAACATTAATGTGTCGAAAATCCCAAATTCTTTGCATAGTCAACTTACACACAGCTCTGTAACACACACTTACCCCACCAGACATGCCACCAGAGGTCTTTTCACAGTCCCCAAATCCAGAACAAAATGTAGAAAGCATACAGTATTATATAGAGCCATTATTTCATGGAACACCATTCCATCTCATATTGATCAAATGAACAGGAAACCTGGTTTCAAAAAACAGATAAAGCAACACCTCACGGCATTCCCCAAAGACTGGAAAGCTGCCGTGGTCATCCCACTCTTCTGAAGGGGAGACAATCTAGACCCAAACTGCTACAGTCCTATATCTATCCTACCCTGCCTTTCTAAGGTCTTCGAAAGCCAAATGAACAAACAGATCACCGGACCTCTGGCAGTCTCTATGGGGGTGCCACAGGCTTCAATCCACAGGCCGACTCTTTTCTCTGTACATTTACATTTACATTTATACATCAATGATGTCGCTCTTGCTGCTGGTGATTCTCTGATCCACCTCTACGCAGACAACACCATTCTGTATACTTCTGGACCTTCTTTGGACACTGTGTTAACTAACCTCCAGACGAGCTTCAATGCTATACAACTCTCCTTCCGTGGCTTCCAATAGCTCTTAAATGCAAGTAAAACTAAATGCATGCTCTTCAACCGATTGCTGCCCACACCTGCCCGCCCGTCCAGCATCACTACACTGGACAGTTCTGACTTAGAATATGAGGACAACTACAAATACCTAGTTGTCTGGTTAGACTGTAAACTCTCCTTCCAGACTCACATTAAGCATCTCCAATCCAAAATTAAATCTAGAATCGGCTTCCTATTTCGTAACAATGCCTCCTTTACTCATGGTGCCAAACATACCCTCGTAAAAGTGACCCTCCTACCTATCCTTGACTTCGGCGATGTCATTTACAAAATAGCATCCAACACTCTACTCAGCAAATTAGATGCAGTCTATCACAGTGCCATCTGTTTTGTTACCAAAGCCCCATATACTACCCACCACTGCGACCTGTATGCTCTCGCTGTTTGGCCCTCGCTTCATATTCGTCGTCAAACCCCCTGGCTCCAGGTCATCTATAAGTCTTTGCTAGGTAAAGCACCGCCTATCTCAGCTCACTGGTCACCCTAGCAGCACCCACCCATAGCACGCGCTCCTGCAGGTATATTTCACTGGTCTCCCCCAAAGCCAATTCCTCCTTTGGCCGCCTTTCCTTCCAGTACTCTGCTGCCAATGACTGGAATGAACTGCAAAAATCACTGAAGCTGGAGACTCATATCTCCCTCCCTAGCTTTAAGCACCAGCTGTCAGAGCAGCTCACAGATCACTGCCCCTGTACATAGCTCATCTTTAAATAGCCCATCCAACTACCTCATCCCCATACTGTTGTTTATTTGATTTATTTTGCTCCTTTGCACCCCAGTATTTCTACTTGCACACTCATCTTCTGCACATCTATCACTCCAGTGTTTAATTGCTATTGCCTTGTCTCCCTTGTCCGACCTCATTTGCACACATTGTATATAGACTTAAATAAATTAATAAAATAACTCCTCTCCCCTATTTGACCTACATAGTTTGTATATGTATTGATATGTTAATTGTATTGATGTAATTCTGTTCTTGTCTATTAATGTTCTGTATTATGTCATGTTTAATGTTTTGTGTGGACCCCAGGAAGAGTAGCTGCTGCTTTTGCAACAGCTAATGAGGTTCCAAATAAAATACCAAATACCTAGAAACACAAAAAAATTATCACCTTCACCAATTCAACAGCACCCAACCCGAAACCACACATGGGCCAGCCAAAAGGTAGGGATCCACTTTCTCCCAAAATGTCACCCCTACTGGACCAGAATAATCTTTATCATGACCATCACCACACCTGCCACCTCAGTTCACCTCCAGTGCTACTGGAGTACGGCTCTGTTTGTACTTGACGCCAAAATTCCTCGACACACTCCTTCCTCACTGTCCTAAAGGAAGGTCAAGTCCATCAGTGGGCTGATGTCCATTGTCCACTTTTTTCTGTTTTCCAGTTCCAAAATCCTCTTTAGATTTCTCTTTTGGGTCTAGAAAATGTACAGATCTTGTACACTACTGAAATTTGGTCACTGATGGTGAAATGTCATCACATTTCCTAAGGATATGCCTGCTCTATGTGGCAGAGTTAACTTTGAAAATGAGGCATGATACAACCGACCATTATAGCCATTACAAGCAATGTGATTAAAACAAAAATAAGTAGTGAGTGAAGTAGTCTGATCAATAAATCATTGTCTCCTCTCTCTGCTTCCTACTCTTTTCTCTCTCTCCTTCTCATGGTTTGTGATAACAGGCTACAGCTACTCTACTGTATTAACAATCTAGAACTGCCTGGGAGTGCAGTCTGTATCAATTATATGATTCTATTACTTAATATATAACTCAGGAGCCAAGCCTCTTTTAGCCCATTGCCAGAAATCCTCTTCCACAGTAGTCCTTTATTTGTTTTCATTTTATTAGCTTTAATTTTAGATACCTAATTTCTAATATATTAATGTTTATGTCAATAGTAGATTCTCCTAAAAATAAATAATGTAGACGCTACACAGCTTCTAGCTTTCTGTGGCTAAGATAGAAACTAGTTATGCAAGTTTCCAAACGCCTTTCTCACATTCATAAATATTAGACGTGGAGGTGTTTCTCAAATGAGAAGTTGCAGAAGAGACCGGGTCGTTCAAAATAGGCCACACAGAAAGGAGGTCTCAGTTTGGTTGACTAATGCCTCAAGCTTAGCAGAGCATTTTTAAAGCCAGAAGAGGGAAATACAGTATGGTGTTCCTGCTGGTTATAAGCCCAGAGAAGTTGTCTCTGATTATACCCATATTTTGTACTTTGCCTATTGATTCTAGAAGGAGTAGCAGAGGTGAGGGGGAGAGAAAAACCCTTTTGTATTCCTCAGAGGAGAACAGGCTTGCCACTACCCACATTGCACTTGAGAGAAACTGCTAGATCTATTTACATAACTATCCTCTACCCACACTGCTCTCTAGACAATTTGAGGAGAAAAGGAGGTCAGAGAGGATGAGGTGGGAACTTGAGATGCCTTCAGCAACTGTAGATCCACCATAGAGTGACTAAGGAAATCACACAAGCTACTGAAAAATGTGTATATACAGTATTGCCCATTGAGCTGAATGGATTCTGTGTCGGTTTATCTTTGTCTAGCCGTTATGGTTAGTACTTAGGGATCATTGAGGCACTTTAAAAAGCAATAAACATATTCAGTGCAATAACATTCTGTTATTTACCTGACGTCATATCATCTGCTGCCTACTATCACTATTTGGATAAGAGCAGTAAACGTATAGTGATGTTGATTGAGGTAATGGTCTCCTTATGGAACAGAACAAACACAATAAAACTGGAGTAGGGCCCTCGAGGTATGGAGGCTTCAGACTAGTCTAGATTGCTCAGGTCTTCACCAACTTTTGTTTCAGTTGTTTGAAAGTCGACAAAGTCATGGCATCGCATCAATGATTGCTACTGTTTGTGTTCATGCTCTAATAAAACAAGGCCAAGGACAAACCTCCACAGTAAATTCATTCTGAATAGGAGAGCGGACATAGAAGAGCATGCTAAATGTAATGATCAGTCACCATACAGTAAGTGCTTGATGTGGAGCTCCATAATGTAATAAATAGCAAACTGACTAGTTGTAAAATACGAGACATATGCATTGTAATCCTTCAACACAATTCAAAAAACAAGGACAGGACAAGCCTTTGTTTGACTATTTCAGCTAGTCAGACTTCTACAAACTTGCTTTCGTAGCCTAATTTCTCAGTTAGTGTGCTTGCATTGGCAGGGTTTGAACTTGGCTCTTTCCCCAGGGTTCATGGGAGTTATAAACTCAGCAAAAAAAGAAACGTCCTCTCACTGTCAACTGCATTTGTTTTCAGCAAAAAAAATGTGTAAATATTTGTATGAACACAACAAAATTCAACAACTGAGACATGAACTGAACAGGTTCCACAGACATGTGACTTACAGAAATTGAATAATGTGTCCCTCAACAAATGGGGGGGTCAAAATCAAAAGTAACAGCCAGTATCTGATGTGGCCACCAGCTGTATTAAGTAACCTGGCTGTGAGATGTTACCCCACTCTTCCACCAAGGCACCTGCAAATGGCCCTAGCCCTCACCATCCGATCCAACAGGTCCCAGACGTGCTCAATGGGATTGAAATCCGTGCTCTTCGCTGGCCATGGCAGAAGACTGACATTCCTGTCTTGCAGGAAATCACGCACAGAATGAGTAGTATGCCTGGTGGCATTGTCATGCTGGAGGGTCATGTCAGGATGAGCCTGCAGGAAGGGTGCCACATGAGGGAGGAGGATGTCGTCCCTGTAACGCACAGCGTTGAGGCTGCCTGCAATGACAACAAGCTCAGTCCGATGACACTGCCCCAGACCATGACGGACCCTCCACCTCCAAATCGATCCCTCTCCAGAGTACACGCTCATTCGACGATAAACGTGAATCCGACCATCACCTCTGGTGAGACAAAACCGCAAATCGTCAGTGAAGAGCACTTTTTGTCAGTCCTTTCTGGTTCAGCAACGGTGGGTTTGTGCCCATAGGCGACGTTGTTGCCAGTGATGTCTGCCTTACAACAGGCCTACAAGCCCTCAGTCCAGCCTCTCTCATCCTATTGCGGACAGTCTGAGCATTGATGGAGGGACTGTGCGTTCCTGGTGTAACTCGGGCAGTTGTTGTTGCCATCCTGTACCTGTCCTGCAGGTGTGATGTTTGGATGTACCGATCCTGTGCAGGTGTTGCTACACGTGGTCTGCCACTGCGAGGAAGATCAGCTGTCTGCCCTGTCTGCCCTGTCTCCCTTACCTCACCTCGCTCATCAACTCATCCCTGACCGCTGGCTACGTCCCTTCCGTCTTCAAGAGAGCGAGAGTTGCACCCCTTCTGAAAAAACCTACACTCGATCCCTCCGATGTCAACAACTACAGACCAGTATCCCTTCTCTCTTTTCTCTCCAAAACTCTTGAGCGTGCCGTCCTTGGCCAGCTCTACCGCTATCTCTCTCAGAATGACCTTCTTGATCCAAATCAGTCAGGTTTCAAGACTAGTCATTCAACTGAGACTGCTCTTCTCTGTATCACGGAGGCGCTCCGCACTGCTAAAGCTAACTCTCTCTCCTCTGCTCTCATCCTTCTAGACCTATCGGCTGCCTTCGATACTGTGAACCATCAGATCCTCCTCTCCACCCTCTCCGAGTTGGGCATCTCCGGCGCGGCCCACGCTTGATTGCGTCCTACCTGACAGGTCGCTCCTACCAGGTGGCGTGGCGAGAATCTGTCTCCTCACCACGCGCTCTCACCACTGGTGTCCCCCAGGGCTCTGTTCTAGGCCCTCTCTTATTCTCGCTATACACCAAGTCACTTGGCTCTGTCATAACCTCACATGGTCTCTCCTATCATTGCTATGCAGACGACACACAATTAATCTTCTTCTTTCCCCCTTCTGATGACCAGGTGGCGAATCGCATCTCTGCATGTCTGGCAGACATATCAGTGTGGATGACGGATCACCACCTCAAGCTGAACCTCAGCAAGACGGAGCTCCTCTTCCTCCCGGGGAAGGACTGCCCGTTCCATGATCTCGCCATCACGGTTGACAACTCCATTGTGTCCTCCTCCCAGAGCGCTAAGAACCTTGGCGTGATCCTGGACAACACCCTGTCGTTCTCAACTAACATCAAGGCGGTGTCCCGTTCCTGTAGGTTCATGCTCTACAACATCCGCAGAGTACGACCCTGCCTCACACAGGAAGCGGCGCAGGTCCTAATCCAGGCACTTGTCATCTCCCGTCTTGATTACTGCAACTCGCTGTTGGCTGGGCTCCCTGCCTGTGCCATTAAACCCTACAACTCATCCAGAACGCCGCAGCCCGTCTGGTGTTCAACCTTCCCAAGTTCTCTCACGTCACCCCGCTCCTCCGCTCTCTCCACTGGCTTCAGTTGAAGCTCGCATCCGCTACAAGACCATGGTGCTTGCCTACGGAGCTGTGAGGGGAACGGCACCTCAGTACCTCCAGGCTCTGATCAGGCCCTACACCCAAACAAGGGCACTGCGTTCATCCACCTCTGGCCTGCTCGCCTCCCTACCACTGAGGAAGTACAGTTCCCGCTCAGCCCAGTCAAAACTGTTGGCTGCTCTGGCCCCCCAATGGTGGAACAAACTCCCTCACGACGCCAGGACAGCGGAGTCAATCACCACCTTCCGGAGACACCTGAAACCCCACCTCTTCAAGGAATACCTAGGATAGGGTAAGTAATCCTTCTCACCCCCCTAAAAAGATTTAGATGCACTATTGTAAAGTGGCTGTTCCACTGGATGTCATAAGGTGTATGCACCAATTTGTAAGTCGCTCTGGATAAGAGCGTCTGCTAAATGACTTAAATGTAAATGTAAATGTAGCACTGTCTTAGGCGTCTCACAGTACGGACATTGCAATTGATTTCCCTGGTCACATATGCAGTCCTCATGCCTCCTTGCAGCATGCCTAAGGCACGTTCATGCAGATGAGCAGGGACCCTGGGCATCTTTCTTTTGGTGTTTTTCAGAGTCAATAGAAAGGCCTCTTTAGTGTCCTAAGTTTTCAGAACTGTGACCTTAATTGCCTAAGCTTTTAGTGTCTTAACGACCGTTCCACAGGTGCATATTCATTCATTGTTTATGGTTAATTGAACAAGCATGGGAAACAGTGTTTAAACCCTTTACAATGAAGATCTGTGAAGTTATTTGGATTTTTACGAACTATCTTTGAAAAACAGGGTCCTGAAAAAGGGACGTTGCTTTTTTTGCTGAGTTTATAAAGGAGTTTGTTTAGAGTTGGGCTGAGTGTTAGGAAGTTAATATAATAATATTGTGTATTGTAATGGATTTCTCAAGAGCTCATTTTCATAAAGGTTAATACGTTTACCTCGTAGGGGTATTCTTTTTACTGATGCCTAAGGAAGTGCTTGCAATTACACAGACATCAAATAAATAGCTAACTATAGCTCCCCCAAAATAACTCATTTTAAATGATGTATAAGGCCTTCGATCAAAGACCAAAATATCTTGCTGTAATTATGTTGTAATCAAATCCCGGTGGGGTAGCAGAGGATTATAACACACCTGGGGTGTGTTTGCCCAAAACGTTCTTCAACTTTCTAGAACAGACTTTGAGGTACATTTACTCCGTTTGGTGAATGTGGAGGGGTGTGGCTTGAAGCAATGAGTGAAAGTATTTCAGGCGTAGCGGCTATGCTGACAGCGTTCCCCAACCAACAACCCAACCCCTCACTGGTCGTTCAACTGGTCGTTCAGAACAGCACCGTTATGTTTCACACCATTTTTTAGTATTGAACGCATCCCTGTCATATAAATATAATGTGTCCTTAAAGCTGTATAAACACATTACCTTAGAGTACTCCTCATATACAATCTCCATTTATGCACACACTGTAAGACCCATGTGACAAGGTCTTGGCCAGAGTTCACTGGTCAGCGATGCTGGACTGGCGAGGTGTCACAGTTCGCCGGATGGCTCCAGGTGGGATTCACAGCTGTCCTCAAATAACCCCTCACATAGCCATAAGAGATTTACTGGACCTGAGAAAAAGACTGTGGTCGGATATCCAGGCAGGTGGCACTGGATCAACACACACACACACACGTGATAAACACACACAAAGGCCTGCGCATGCACAAACACATATGTCCAATTGCCAGGACTACTGAGCCAGGAGATCCCCCTTCCATCCCAGGATTAAATGTGACATTTTCGGTTCTCCCAAAGGACTTTTCCCCTGCGTGAGACATGTTCTTCTGCAGTTATAAAATGTCATATATGTGTCTTTCATGTACAGAGAATCAGAGGTAGCTGTCAGTTTACAGGAGAGCTGTCAAGAGTGACATGTGAGGCTAGAATCATAATGGAGTGGTTAGTGGGAATCGCACCTTTGAAGAGACAAGTATCTCTCTGGGTATCTCTGGGCTCAAGGGCACCTGTTTACATAGATCGGCCTGGCTAACCTAGAAAACTGGGACACAAAGAGCTGGAGGACGTCTGTGCTTATTCTGACTTTCTTATTACAGTCCCTCCCTCTCTGCTCATGTGAAGTCTGTGTAAATTCATATGAGCTACTATCTTCCTCCTAAATCCTTGCTGTTTTTTTTATCACCTTCAGTATAGCACTCATAATACTCTGATTAAGTGCTGACCATAAGACCCAGTCATGATAAAAACATGCATGCAGCCTTAATATGTTAATGAGCCTGTGACCTGCCCTCTGTTCCAAAGAGAAAAGAGGAACGGGTCAGTGGCTAAATAAAGAAAGCCAGGGAACTAGAAAAGGCCCCAGCAGAGAGAGAGGTACCCTCCTCGGCTCAGACTGGAGTAATCTGTGTCACAGCACTGCTATTATTAGTGTCGCAGCCGGCTAGAGAAATATGAGAGACCCACACAGGGAACAGCAACAGGCAGCTGTAAATTTAGAGAGAGGGTCACGAGAGACCAGCGTTCCCCAACGGATTACTGGGCACCAAGGGTGTGTGTAGGAGTGTGCAGCAAAGCTGGAGACCAGGCTGGAGTGTGAAAAAGAGAGAGATAGGAGAGAGAGGTGTTTGTCAGTGTGTGCCCACATGGGTTTGTATAAGTTTGTGTTTTTCTTAGTGTTAAGAGTTGAAAGAGCAAGTCATGTTTGTTATTCAAGTACATGTCACTAGCTGAGCACAGGGAAAATAACTATCACTAATAATGTTACTGTGTGTGTCTCAGTTTCATCCTCGCCTGTCCTTTCTCATATCCTCCCAACCAGCTCTCCCATTACAATGTAAAGTGCCTTCTTGTCAAGTCATGAAAAGTAAACTTTAGCTGTGGGAAGCTACCTTTATTGACAATAGGGACTCTGGAAAGCAAAGGCTGCAGTGTTCTATTTGAACAAGTTATACCCTCAGAGATACATTTGTGTGCAGAGGGATCCTCTGAAGTTTGTTTAAGGGAATTCATTGTCGTGTGTTCTCAAAGTTCATAGGGCAGGAGAATGCACAATCAGTAGTGTGCATGAGGATTCTATTCTGGTGTCACTCCAGTGACTAACACTGGCACAGATCTCAATACTCGATAAAATCCACCACAAAGCCATAGATACAACGCCATTTAATGACCAGTCAGACATGGAAGTCATGGGATCTACCCACCTGAACATGCGTGTAGTGTCTTACATTTGATGATAACATGAAACTTAAGCACAAGACTGCTGTTTATGGTAACTCCAGGCTTTTGAAATGGAAGTCGGAATGTGGAACAATTCTGGAATAATAAAATGTAAGAGGATCTGTAGACTGTTGAATGCTTAATGAATGTCACGTTCTCAGGATGCATCCAGAACCAATCAAACCTGATACTGTGCCTGGAAAAGCCTCCCCTGCAGTAGATACAATAGCAATTTGCTACTTGCAGAAAGGTTGATTAACACCTTAAGGTTTGTACTGTATGTAATTGCTCATGTTGTACAATAGTACATACAGAGTAGACCAATGGAATTAGGCTTTAACATGTAATTTCCTTATTTTGCAAGTCAAATGGAATTCCAAGTTTGTTGTGCTAAGAATTTGTAGTCATATTATTTGTTACACTCTTTGACAGGGCTGTTCCCAAATAACCTTAGGTATTTGAGGGATTAGGACATCTGAAAATGTCCATAAATGTTTTAAATATACAAATTAATATCAAAATATTTGCTAATTAATGAGGCAAAGAGCTAGGGGTGATGTATAATGATTCTGGATACAGCCATTTTGTGACCATAAGACATTGGCGTGTCACTGAACACTAAAACAGTCTGAATGTACAAAACTACTGACACTGAACCAGTGCAGGCGAGCCATGATACTACACTGAACCCAGTACTAACATTCAAACAGTGTGCCCCAAAACACTGACATACTACACAGACCATGGGCTCTTCATGTGTAAACATCGTACAAACACAGTGTCTAAAATGCATCATTAAACGGTCCACTCCAAATCAAAACACCTGCTGACACAATGACCTCAAATAAGATGAATAATATCACCCGCTCCCCTGTCCCAACCCTCTATAGCAGAGCTTTCATTTCAATTATATACACATTTACATGTTACAGTGCGATTTTTAATTCATATTGACACATTGTTCCACTGAAGTACCGACTGAGTTTCTGCTGCTCAGCTAAATAAGGTGAGCATAAATGCAGCACTGTCAAACCATAAATATGGCGACCATTTTGGATAGTCTTTACCAGCATGGATGCATATTGGACGTCCTCTATTCAGTCTTCTTACACAATGCAAAAATTGGCAAGTAATCACATTCTGTCCACAACAAGTCTTTTCAGGGGTCATCTGTTACATTACAGTACCATGCTCAGCCCCAATGGACGCTGGGAAGAGAGGGTGTCGTCTCTCTGTTCTTAGTTCTAATTGGCTCTCTCTATATAGAGACAACTTAAAAACTAACAGAACAGAAAATACTAGAAAATAAGAGGTACAAGAGAAAACCTCTTCAGCAATTTTCCAGTGTTTCACACTTGTGTGTTTCAGTAGTCTTCTCCACTTCAACGGGAGACAGTGAGTCTCAGTGTCTTGTTAGCTCAGCACTCTGTCCCTCCCAGCCCCATCCTTTCTCTCTCTCCATCTCCTACTGGGCTCTGGTCAGTCCTGCTGGTGCCCGGTCCTGAGTTCCTCAGAGGTGAGAGGACGTGGAGAAGCACAGCTTCAGGGTGTAGGGGTTAGAGCCATCTGGAAAAGGTCAGACACACTGGGTTAAACACCTACTATACACACACTCACACATATTCCTACACATAAACAAACACACATGCTCACATGGCATGCCCACACACATGTTCATCCTGTTGGGGGCATCGGCAGGGAGAATTCTGAACACAGCAGCGTTAAGTCTGGTCTGAGAAGAGAGAAAGGTGTGCAGCAGATGGTGCACAGACTCCGGTCCTAGTGTGCCCCCCCCAACAAAAAACCAACCACCTGCTTCTAGAACAGATAGCATTGACAGCATTCTCCCCTTGGATTTTATAACATGTCCCCCATGCTATTTCACTCAGGAATAATAGTGGGGCAATAAGACAGGCTAGGCCAGTGTGGTAAAGGGCCAGTGCAGTAAAGGGGCGGCAGGGTAGCTGGCCCTCTGAAATGTAGGGGGAGGGGCTTGTAATAGTGCAGCTCACAGGATGAGAGTCAACGCTAAACCCTACCCCATACAGACCTCAGAAACCCTTCTCTAGAGCGTTGGACTAGTAACCGGAAGGTTGCAAGTTCAAATCCCCGAGCTGACAAGGTACAAAATCTGTCGTTCTGCCCCTGAACAGGCAGTTAACCCACTGTTCCTGAAAATAAGAATTTGTTCTTAACTGACTTGCCTAGTTAAATAAAGGTAAAATAAAGGGCCAGTGAAGTAAAGGGCCAGTGCAGTAAAGGGCCAGTGAAGTAAAGGGCCAGTGCAGTAAAGGGCCAGTGCAGTAAAGGGCCAGTGCAGTAAAGGGCCAGTGAAGTAAAGGGCCAGTGCAGTAAAGGGCCAGTGCAGTAAAGGGCCAGTGAAGTAAAGGGCCAGTGCAGTAAAGGGCCAGTGCAGTAAAGGGCCAGTGCAGTAAAGGGCCAGTGAAGTAAAGGGCCAGTGAAGTAAAGGGCCAGTGCAGTAAAGGGCCAGTGCAGTAAAGGGCCAGTGCAGTAAAGGTCCAGTCCAGTAAAGGGCCAGTGCAGTAAAGGGCCAGTGTAGTAAAGGGCCAGTGAAGTAAAGGGCCAGTGCAGTAAAGGGCCAGTGCAGTAAAGGGCCAGTGCAGTAAAGGGCCAGTGCAGTAAAGGGCCAGTGCAGTAAAGGGCCAGTGCAGTAAAGGGCCAGTGAAGTAAAGGGCCAGTGCAGTAAAGGGCCAGTGCAGTAAAGGGCCAGTGCAGTAAAGGGCCAGTGCAGTAAAGGGCCAGTGCAGTAAAGGGCCAGTGAAGTAAAGGGCCAGTGCAGTAAAGGGCCAGTGCAGTAAAGGGCCAGTGAAGTAAAGGGCCAGTGCAGTAAAAGGCCAGTGAAGTAAAGGGCCAGTGCAGTAAAGGGCCAGTGCAGTAAAGGGCCAGTGCAGTAAAGGGCCAGTGCAGTAAAGGGCCAGTGAAGTAAAGGGCCAGTGCAGTACAGGGCCAGTGCAGTAAAGGGCCAGTGCAGTAAAGGGCCAGTGCAGTAAAGGGCCAGTGCAGTAAAGGGCCAGTGCAGTAAAGGGCCAGTGAAGTACAGGGCCAGTGCAGTAAAGGGCCAGTGCAGTAAAGGGCCAGTGCAGTAAAGGGCCAGTGCAGTAAAGGGCCAGTGAAGTAAAGGGCCAGTGCAGTAAAGGGCCAGTGCAGTAAAGGGCCAGTGAAGTAAAGGGCCAGTGCAGTAAAGGGCCAGTGCAGTAAAGGGCCAGTGCAGTAAAGGGCCAGTGAAGTAAAGGGCCAGTGCAGTAAAGGGCCAGTGCAGTAAAGGGCCAGTGAAGTAAAGGGCCAGTGCAGTAAAGGGCCAGTGAAGTAAAGGGCCAGTGCAGTAAAGGGCCAGTGCAGTAAAGGGCCAGTGCAGTAAAGGGCCAGTGAAGTAAAGGGCCAGTGCAGTACAGGGCCAGTGCAGTAAAGGGCCAGTGCAGTAAAGGGCCAGTGCAGTAAAGGGCCAGTGCAGTAAAGGGCCAGTGCAGTAAAGGGCCAGTGCAGTAAAGGGCCAGTGCAGTAAAGGGCCAGTGAAGTACAGGGCCAGTGCAGTAAAGGGCCAGTGCAGTAAAGGGCCAGTGAAGTAAAGGGCCAGTGCAGTAAAGGGCCAGTGCAGTAAAGGGAAAGGGGTAGATTGAATGTAAGATAGGATTTAGTCTTCATGTAAATTTGTTCTGAATCCAATTTCTCTGGGCATTTCTCTGACTATGTGACAAAATCAGTTATCCCGCTGAGAGTGACTACTAAAGGTGGAGTGTTTGGTGCTAGAGTGTTACTGTTGAGGAAAGCAAGGCCATCTGGTCACTTACTTGGTATTCTGATCTGGTAGTGGTTTAGGACGGTCAAGACCTCAACCGCGTGTGTCTTGGAGTCAAACTCTAACAACCCAGAGATAGTTTTGGAGGAGGCTGATGACAAGAAAGGACAGTAGGACAACTTAAGTATGGCAGTACAGCTAACTCCTTCAACAGCCTAACAAAATAAAAAAAAGTGAACAAAATGATAAACTTACGCTTTGCATCAAACATCTTGAACTTGGTGAAACCCGGCACATCATGCTCTGAGCATAGCTGTAAGAAATCAAACAACAGTCAACAAGGGCAGCTGAGACAATGCTCATGTTTTTCTAACCACATCCACAAGATGGCGCTCTTTAGTAACGGTCAAACTACAGAGATCATTGACAGTGAATGACTGGTAGATACATCAGTGGTCCGCTTCTTCTATGGAAGTAATTGTTCAGCAAAAGAGTTTAATCTCTTAGGCCTCCTATCAACCAAACATCAGATATCCACCCTCCTTCCAAGATCCAGCTGGCCCTCTGAAATGTAGGGGGAGGGGCTTGTAATAGTGCAGCTCACAGGATGAGAGTCAACGCTAAACCCTACCCCATACAGACTTCAGAAACCCTTCTCTATTCCCCAGAAACCCTGTCATTCCAGCCATAACCTCAGCAGCTGGTACTTTCAGATGGGACGTTGCAGTAGTGCAGCTTACAGGATGGGAGTTAACCATAAACCTTACCTATATCCCGTCCCCTAGACTTGACCCACAAACCCTCAGGCTTCTGCTCACATCCTATCGCTACCATTGACATCATTACAGCCCTACCCTCAGTAGCTGGTCCTCTGAGATGCAGGGAGGAACGTTGTAGTAGTGCAACACACAGGAGGGTGGCTGGATGATGTTCTTGGAGGCCTGGCCTTGGCTGGTGAAGCGGTTGTTCCTGGTCATGGCAAAGTCCTTATAGCTGCTGCTGCCGTCCTCCAGTTCAAACACCTGACTGGGTATGACCGCATGCTGCTTGGACACACTGGAGAGAGAGAGAGAGAGAGAGAGAGAGAGAGAGAGAGAGAGAGAGAGAGAGAGAGAGAGAGAGAGAGAGAGAGAGAGAGAGAGAGAGAGAGAGAGAGAGAGAGAGAGAGAGAGAGAGAGAGAGAGAGAGAGAGAGAGAGAGAGAGACAGACAGACAGACAGAGAGACAGAGAGAGAGAAAGGGAATGGAATACAAAGAATGAGTAAAAAGATACTAGATAATAACATTAATTCCGTGGTTGAATACTGCAGGTGTTAAGATATCCTCTAACATGCTAACAAGGACACTCACCAGACATTAAGCCTCTTGCCAAACACCTTGATGCTGTTGAGGTGAGTGATGGCCCTGTCCACTGCATACTCATCCCCCATCTCTACTAGGGCAGTGCCCGGGACACTCTTCATGAACTTCACCTGTCACACACACAGATTTAGACACATGATGTGCATAGCAAGCCTCAAATACTATATAGCGACATACACCATTAGCACAGTGGTTCTCAAACCTCTCCTCGGGGCCAGCCAGACATTTCACAATTTTGTTTCACCCTGAACTAGCTAACCTGATTGACTTAGTCAAGGGCTTGATAATTAGTTGACAATTTGAATCAAATCAAATTTTATTAGTCACATGCGCTGAATACAACAGTGAAATGCTTACTTACAAGCCCCTAACCAACAATGCAGTTTAAAAAATACTAATAAGATAAGAAATAAAATAAATAAAAGGAACAAGTAAGTAAGTAACAGCAGCAGTAAAATAACAATAGCGAGACTACACCGGTTAGTCGAGGTAATATGTACATGTAGGTTTATTTATTTATTTAATTTAACCTTTATTTAACTAGGCATGTCATTTAAGAACAAATTCTTATTTACAACGACGGCCTTGGAAAAGTGTGTTCACTGCTTTGTTCAGGGGCAGAACAACAGATTTGTACCTTGTCAGCTCAGGGATTCAATCTAGCAACCTTTCAGTTACTGGCCCAACCTTCTAACCACTGGGCTACATGCGTTATTAAAGAGTTATTAAAGTGACTATGCATAGATAATAACAGAGAGTAGCAGCAGCGTAAAAGAGGGGTTGGGGAGGCAATGGAAATAGTCTGGGTAGCCATTTGATTCGATGTTCAGCAGTCTTATGGCTTGGGGGTAGAAGCTGTTTAGAAGCCCCTTGGACATAGACTTGGCGGTCCGGTACCGCTCGCCGTGAGGCAGAGAGAGCAGTCTATGACGAGGATGGCTGGAGTATTTGACTATTTTAGGGCCTTCCTCTGACACCGCCTGGTGTAGAGGTCCTGGATGGCAGGCAGCTTGGCACCAGTGATGTACTGGGCCGTACGCACTACCCTCTGTAGTGCCTTACGGTCGGAGGCCGAGCAGTTGCCATACCAGGCAGTGATGCTCTCGATGGTGCAGCTGTAGAACCTTTTGAGGATCTGGGGACCCATGCCAAATCTTTTCAGTCTCCTGAGGGGGGGATCAGGCTTTGCCGTGCCCTCTTCACGACTGTCTTGGTGTTTTTGGACCATTATAGTTTGTTGGTGATGTGGACACCAAGGAACTTGAAGTTCTCAACCTGCTCCACTACAGCCCCGTTGATGAGAATGGGAGCGTGCTCGGTCCTCCTTTTCCTGTAGTCCAAAATCATCTCCTTTGTCTTGATCACGTTGAGGGAGAGGTTGTTGTCTCTGACCTCCTCCCTATAGGCTGTCTCGTCGTTGTCGGTGACCAGGCCTACTCTTGTTGTGTCATCAGCAAACTTAATGATGGTGTTGGAGTCATGCCTGGCCGTGCAGTCATGAGTGAACAGGGAGTACAGGAGGGGACTGAGTACGCACCCCTGAGGGTACCCTGTGTTGTGGATCAGTGTGGCGGATGTGTTGTTACCTACCCTTACCACCTGGGGGCGGCCCGTCAGGAAGTCCAGGATCCAGTTGCAGAAGGAGGTGTTTAGTCCCAGGGTCCTTAGCTTAGTGATGAGCTCTGTGGGCACTATGGTGTTGAATGCTGAGCTGTGGTCAATGAATAGCATTCTCACGTAGGTTTTCCTTTTGTCCAGGTGGGAAAGGGCAGTGTGGAGTGCAATAGAGATTGTATCATCTGTGGATTTGTTAAGGCGGTACGCAAATTGGAGTGGTTTCTGGGATAATGGTGTTAATGTGAACCATGATCAGCCTTTCAAAGCACTTCATGACTCCATACGTGAGTGCTACGGGTCGGTAGTCATTTAGGCAGGTTACCTTAGTGTTCTTGGGCACAGAGACTATGGTGGTCTGCTTAAAACATTACAGACTCGGACAGGGAGAGGTTGAAAATGTCAGTGAAGACACTTTCCAGTTGGTCAGTACATGCTCGTAGTACACATCCTGATAATCCGTATAGCCCTGCAGCCTTGTGAATGTTGTCCTGTTTAAAGGTCTTATTCACATCGGGCTGCGGATAGCGTGATCACACAGTCCTCCAGAACAGCTGGTGCTCTCATGCATGTTTCAGTGTTGTTTGCCTCAAAGTGAGCATCAAAGTAGTTTAGCTCGTCTAGTAGGCTCATGTCGCTGGGCAGCTCTCGGCTGTGCTTCCCTTTGTAGTCTGTAATGGTTTGTAAGCCCTGCCACACCTGACAAGCGTCGGAGTTGGTGTAGTACAATTCAATCTTAGTCCTGTATTGACACTTTGCCTGTTTGATGGTTCATCAGAGGGCATAGTGGGATTTCTTATAAGCTTCCGGGTTAGAGTCCTGCTCCTTGAAAGAGGCAGCTCTAGCCTTTAGCTCAGTGCGGATGATGCCTGTAATCCATGGCTTCTGGTTGGGGTATGTACGTTTGGTCACTGTGGGGACGACATCATCGATGCACTTATTGATGAAGCCAGTGACTGATTTTGTGTACTCCTCAATGTCATCAGAAGAATCCCGGAACATGTTCCAGTCTGTGATAGCAAAACAGTCCTGTAGCTTAGCATCTGCTACATCTTACCATTTTTTTATTGACCGAGTCACTGGTGCTTCCTGCTTTAATTTTTGCCTGTAAGCAGGAATAAGGAGGATAGAATTATGGTCAGATTTGCCAAATGGAGGGCAAGGGAGAGGTTTGTACACGTCTGTGTGTGGAGTAAAGGTGGTCTCAAGTTTTTTTCCCCTCTGGTTACACATTTAACATGCCGATAGAAATTTTGTAAAGCGGATTTAAGTTTCCCTGCATTAATGTCCCGGCCACTAGGAGCGCCGCCTCTGGATGAGCGTTTTCCTGTTTGCTAATGGAGGAATACAGCTCAATGAGCGCGGTCTTAGTGTCAGCATTGGTCTGCGGTGGTACGTAGACAGCTACAAAAAATACAGATGAAAACTCTCTAGGTAGATTGTGTGGTCTACAGCTTATCATGAGATACTCTACCTCAGGCAAGCAAAACCTTGAGACTTTCTTAGAATTTGTTTACAAATATACATAGTCCGCCCCCCTTGTCTTACCAGACGCAGCTGTTCTATCCTGCCGATACAGCGTATAGCCAGCTGTATGTTGATAATGTCGTTGTTCAGCCACGACTCAGTGAAGCATAAGATATTCGTTTTTAAATGTCCCGTTGGTAGTTTAATCTTCCTCATAGGTCGTTGTTTTTTTTCTTCCAGTGATTGCATGTCAGCTAGTAGAACGGAAGGCAGTGGGGGTTCATTCCATCGCCTACGAATTCTCACGCAAATTATGGGGATTTGGGCCTGTTCCCGGGAAAGCAGTATGTCTTTCACACCGACGAGGACTTGTTAAAGGAAAAAAAAGCTTTTGCCAGTTCATGGTGAGTTATCGCTGTTCTGATGTCCAGAAGTTATTTTCGGTCATAGCAACATTATGTAAGTTTAAAAAAATAAGTTACAAACAAAGAAAAAAAATGAGAAAAAGAAAACACAGTTGGTTAGGAGCACATAAAACATCAGCCATCTTCTCCGGCGCCATGAATCAGATGTGCTCTGGAATAGATTACATCCATGGAACAGTTGTGGGTCCCCAGGAGAGATTTGAGAACTACTGCTTTAGCACACCTACTTCAAACAGAAATACTTCAAACAGAATAACACACACTGACAACAACAAAAAATGAATTCATCAAAGAAATGTTCATTCACACTCAAACTATCACAAACACACACATGGATGCCCTCAAGTCCCTCCTAAGGTGGATCTCTGCTGCTGACCTTTTCGATGTTGCCATAGAGACAGAAAAGGTTGAAGATGCGGGTGCAGTTCATCTTGGTGGGGTGCAGGCCGCTCACCATGGCGACAGAGCTAGAGCCGTGGTTGTTGTAGGAGGAGCTTTGGGGCAGGGGGTAAGCCACTACCTCTGGGATGTCGTGGGAGCTCAGCTTGTACCTGCTGTTCCCTGGGAGAGGCAGCAGGGGGCAGTGTGACCCTGGAATACAAAACCCAAGGGGAAAGGAGGAGGGGTTACAACTTTCACTTCCAGCTGAGTTGTGTTCAGAAGGTGCTTCTACACCTGCATTGCTTGCTGTTGGGGTTTTAGGCTGGGTTTCTGTACAGCACTTTGAGATATCAGCTGATGTAAGAAGGGCTATATAAATACATTTGATTTGATTTAGGCATGAAACGGGATAAAACATTTTGAAATGGAGGAGGCCAGCTACTACTTTCGTATCCTGTTTGATCCTACTAAACACAACCCTGATGGTAAAAGTAGTCTGGAGGTGGGTTACATATGGGTAGCCTCTGGAGACAAAGCAGGGTGGGAGGTCTCTACTCTCTACTCCTCTCACCTTCAGATAAGGTTGGGAATCTATACCATCCGAGGCATAGAGGTGGTTGGGTAGGGTTTCACCTGAGGAATGGGGAGTGTGGATGGGGTGGATAATGTAGCAGTCTGTGTGGATAGAGTGGATAATGTAGCAGTTGTGTGGATAGAGTGGATAATGTAGCAGTCTGTGTGGATAGAGTGGATCATTTAGCAGTATGTGTGGATAGAGTGGATAATGTAGCAGTCTGTATGGATTGAGTGGATAATGTAGCAATCTGTGTGGATAGAGTGGATAATGTAGCAGTCTGTGTGGATAGAGTGGATAATGTAGAAGTCTGTGTGGATAGAGTGGATAATGTAGCAGTCTGTGTGGATAGAGTGGATAATGTATCAGTCTGTGTGGATAGAGTGGATAATGTAGCAGTCTGTGTGGATAGAGTGGATAATGTAGAAGTCTGTGTGGATAGAGTGGATAATGTAGCAGTCTGTGTGGATAGAGTGGATAATGTAGAAGTCTGTGTGGATAGAGTGGATAATGTATCAGTCTGTGTGGATAGAGTGGATAATGTATCAGTCTGTGTGGATAGAGTGGATAATGTAGCGGTCTGTGTGGATAGAGTGGATAATGTAGCAGTCTGTGTGGATAGAGTGGATAATGTAGCAGTCTGTGTGGATAGAGTGGATAATGTAGCAGTCTGTGTGGATAGAGTGGATAATGTAGCAGTCTGTGTGGATAGAGTGGATAATGTAGCAGTCTGTGTGGATAGAGTGGATAATGTAGCAGTCTGTGTCTAGAGATGGAGGAAGCCGATACACTAAGTAATATAGTAGTGTTTTGGAGCTGAGAGGCGGGATCTTACCGTATCCATTGTCTCCGTAAGAGGACGGGTGCTCCCCCAGTATGGCCTGCCTGCCCTTCCCACGCTCTGAAACATCAACACATTCACAACATAGGGAGAGAGTATGAGGTAAATGGCTCTGGGCTACAAATTGAAATAGGTGCTATTCACATAGACACACTGATAGAAAGGTCATTGGAAGTAAAGAAGCAGAATAATTAGAGGCGACAGAAACCCTGTGACATTACAGGTGAGTATGAGTACACCAACTGGGGAAACCCACTCTCTGTTGACATCTTACTTTACATTACATGTTCACATAGTAACATTGCAGGCATAGGGCACAACAGGGCACAATAATGAAGTCAAAGCTACATACGGAAAAAATGCTATTGATTAACACACATAATACTTTTTGGAGGTGTTTATATTTGTCCTGTTAACACAAGTGTGTAATGGAAATGTGCTTCTTGCATATCCCAACTCCCCCTGAGACACCCACAAAGAGTGGGGTCATCATTGTACAGCATCCCTAGAGCAATTAGGGTTAAGTGCCTTGCTCAAGGGCACAGCAACAGATTTTTCACCTTGTCGACTCCAGTATTCAAACAAGCAACCTTTCAGTTACTGGCTCAACACCTGCCGCTCTATTAGAGCATGCTCCTGGTAATAATTTGCATTAGGACTATAATGCATCCACAGTTGTACCTTTACCATAGTAGTAGCACTTTAAATAGTAGTACTATGTTGTACTAATACACACAGAGAGAAGAAGACGCCAATACATGTTTTAAAAAGTCCTACTGTTAACCCCAACTGCAATTCACTTTAAAAACAACAACAATTTAAATCCTTCACAACCTATAGACAAGGAACAGTAGAGAGAAAACACAAGAATAGAAAGAAACAACATAAAATATCACATTTTAAATAGGGGGAAAACATTGTTACATTTGTAATACAAAGATTGGTGGAGGAACAGTACCTGAATTACATCACTAGCGTGAACAGTCAGCAACCCTCTCACTGAGGTCTTGGCTTTATTGGCACAGGTTGTCTCTTTCAGCACAAGTGCACAACATCAACCTGTGTTACATCATCATACAGTCAGTTCACATCTGCCACAGAATCACAGTGAGACATGGAGGCACAGGATGGACAAAGAGCAGCTGCAGTCCCATCTCCCACAAGAACAGCCCCAAAGGAGCCCTCAACATGCCAAATAATAGTTCAAATCAAATATTCAAATCAAATGTTATTTGTTACGTGCCACATGCAACAGGTGTAGGTAGACCTTACCGTGAAATGCTTACTTACAAGCCCTTATCCAACAATGCAGTTCAAGAAATAGAGTTAAGAAAATATTTACTAAATAAACTAAAGTATCATTATCTTTTTAACCTTTATTTAACTTGGCACGTCAGTTAAGAACAAATTCTTATTTTAAAATGACGGCCTACCCTGGCCAAACCCTCCCCTAACCGGACGATGCTGGGACAATTGTGCACCACCCAATGGGAAGTAATAAATAAAGCAAAAAAACGAATCAAAAAGTAACACAAGAAAATGACACAAAAATAACGAGCCTATATACAGGGGTACCAGTACCGGATTATTGAGAGAGAGAAAGCTCAACAAACAGACAGTGACCTTCAGTCACAAATTAGGGATGTGCAGCAAGGTTCATTGTTTTATCTGCTGTGCAAGCATAAGTCACCTAACCCCCCCCCCCCCCCCATCTCACCCTACGGCCCCTCCCATCTCAAGCTACGACCGCTCCCTCAACAATCAAGTCACGAATACCCTCAAATACCCTCAAATCCCCCTATTTCCTCTACTCTCCTCGTCCTCTTGGTAGAAGGGAAAACTATCCATCATTAAGAACTCCCACGGAGAGACTGCAGACCCCTGCTGTACGCTCAGCTTTACACTGAGCAGCTGCCCATCCTCTAGCCTCCAGTTGTCTTGAACGCACCGCACAACACGGACCGCGGAACGAGGGGGAGCTCGGTTTGCTGTTGTTTTGGAAAGTTTTGAAAGTTTGGTTACTAGCTAGCTACCTTTTGAGTTTGGGTCCCGCGACACGGTTGGCATCAGTTGATGGGTCTGCTACTATCTGTCCAGGGATCCTGCCAACCAAGGCCGGGTCTGAGGAGCTGCTTGGTGTAGCAGCTAGCCTAAATGATAGCTGGCTGCCTATCAAGCTAGAGGTGTTTTCTTGAGAGTATAAACACAGCCAGCGATGCAGATAGCCATTCTGGCAGAGACCACGGATTGTCCCAGGTTTGTGGCTGTCTAGATCCCTCTTTTCAATCTTCCCTGTGACCTGCCCTGTCTGGAAATGCGAGGAGTAACAGCGTAACCTACATTTTATTTATTTAACTAGGCAAGTCAGTTAAGAACAAATTATTATTTTCAATGATGGTCTAGGAACAGTGGGTTAACTGCCTTGTTCCAGGGAAGAACGATTAGGCTACCTGCTCGAACCACTAGGCTACCTGCTCGAACCACTAGGCTACCTGCTCGAACCACTAGGCTACCTGCTCGAACAACTAGGCCACCTGCTCGAACCACTAGGCCACCTGCTCGAACCACTAGGCCACCTGCTCGAACCACTAGGCTACCTGCTCGAACCACTAGGCCACCTGCTCGAACCACTAGGCCACCTGCTCGAACCACTAGGCTACCTGCTCAAACCACTAGGCTACCTGCTCGAACCACTAGGCCACCTGCTCGAACCACTAGGCTACCTGCTCGAACCACTAGGCTACCTGCTCGAACCACTAGGCTAGGCTCGAACCACTAGGCTACCTGCTCGAACCACTAGGCTACCTGCTCGAACCACTAGGCTACCTGCTCGAACCACTAGGCTACCTGCTCGAACCACTAGGCTACCTGCTCGAACCACTAGGCTACCTGCTCAAACCACTAGGCTACCTGCTCGAACCACTAGGCCACCTGCTCGAACCACTAGGCCACCTGCTCGAACCACTAGGCTACCTGCTCGAACCACTAGGCTACCTGCTCGAACCACTAGGCTACCTGCTCAAACCACTAGGCTACCTGCTCGAACCACTAGGCTACCTGCTCGAACCACTAGGCTACCTGCTCGAACCACTAGGCTACCTGCTCGAACCACTAGGCTACCTGCTCGAACCATTAGGCTACCTGCTCGAACCACTAGGCTACCTGCTCGAACCACTAGGCTACCTGCTCGAACCACTAGGCTACCTGCTCGAACCACTAGGCTACCTGCTCGAACCACTAGGCTACCTGCTCGAACCACTAGGCCACCTGCTCGAACCACTAGGCTACCTGCTCGAACCACTAGGCTACCTGCTCGAACCACTAGGCTACCTGCTCGAACCACTAGGCTACCTGCCGCCACATTGGTATCATAACAAAGACCAAAGCCGGCGGGAGCACCGTTGATGACAGTAGAGTCTCTATCACAGGTGAAGGATCTTTTAAACAAACAAAAATAGTTCCACAAGCAGTTGTTACAACAACAAGAAAATAGCTTCAAGTGTTTTGTCCGAATACTGGTTGATTAATACAAGAATGGACGACCTGACCAGAGAGGTCCAGATCCTGAAGGACAGTTTGCAGTTCTCCCAGGGTCAGCCCGATGAGTTGAAACAGGAGAATGGCAAGATGACAGTAATCTGTAAGTCATTGAGAGAGGACATCAGATCTGTGTGTGAATCCATGATAACAATGACTGAGAAATCAGACGAGGGACAATCAAGGCGGAACAACATGGTTGTGGATGGAATTGCAGAATCTCCACATGAGACCTGGATGGAATCTGAAGACAAAGTGAGGGAAATGATCTCGGAGAAACTGAAGATGGACCACAGGAAGATTGAGGTGGAGCATGCCCACAGGACTTGGAAAACTCATCACCCGGCCCAGGTAACAGGCTTAGGCCGATAGTGGTAAAGTTCCTGAGGTTGAAGGTAAATCTTCCTCAACGAAGACTATCCTGAAGCTGTGCGCCAGAAAAGGAAATAACGCATCCCAGCCATGAAAGCTACCAGAGCGCGTGGGGACATTGCTTACATCTGCTATGACAGGCTCATTGTCCACCTTCTCACCCAGAAGCCTGGAAGGGATGAAAGCCTGTGGGTTCATAGCTTCAACCCTGCAGCACACACACACACACACACACACACACACACACACACACACACACACACACACACACACACACACACACACACACACACACACACACACACACACACACACACACACACACACACACACACACACACACACACACACACACAAATTGATTCATGGATTGCTGAATGTATATTTTTTTCTCTTGCTTTGTTTGCTCTTTTACATATCATGTCTCTCTCTCTGATACACTACCCAGGAAGGGGCTGAAAATGGCCCATGTTAATATATATAGCCTTAGAAATAAGGTTAATGAAATCAATAACTTGCTAACATCAGATAACCTTCATATATTTGCCATTTCTGAGACTCAGATAATTCATTTGATGATACAGCAGTATCAGTACAATGATATAACATCTATAGAAGAGACATAAATGCTTTTGGGGCAGATGTTGTTGTATATATTCAGAGCCATATCCCTGTAATGCTTAGAGAAGATCTTATGTCAAGTGTTATTGAAGTGTTGTGGTTGCAGGTTCACTTGGCACATCAAAAGCCTTTTCTTTTGGGGTGTTGCTATAGGCCACCAAGTGCAAGCAGTCAGTATCTAAATAATATGTGTGAAATGCTTGATAGTGTATGTGAAGTAAACAGAGAGGTCTACTTTCTTGGGAACCTGAATATTGACTGGTTTTCATCAAGATGTCCACTCAAGAGAAAGCTTCTCACTGAAACCAGTGCCTGTAATCTGGTTCAGGTTATTAATCAACCTACCAGGGTGTGTACAACACTACAGGAACAAGATCATCCACAGGTATTCATCACATTTTTACTAATACTGTAGAACTCTGTTCTAAAGCTGTATCCGTACCCATTGGATGAAGTGATCACAATATAGTGGCTATATCCAGGAAAACCACAGTTCCAAAAGCTGGGCCTGAAGTAGTGTATTAAGATTTTGCTGTGACTCTTACGTGGATGATGTTAAAAATATTTGTTTGTCTGATGTGATTAAAAAGAAGCATCCAGATGCTGCACTTGATTAATTTATTATTGATTAACATGCACCTGTTAAGAAACTGACTGTTAGAACTGTTAAGGCTCCATGGATTGATGAGGAATTGTAAAACAGTATGGTTGAAAGAGATGGGGGCAAAAGGAGTGGCAAATAAGTCTGGCTGTACATCTGACTGGCTGACTTACTGCAAATTGATAAATTATGTGACTAAAATCAACAAAAAGAAGAAGAAACTGTATTATAAAGCTAAGATCAATGATAAAAGAATGATGGAAAAAAACTTTGGAGTACTTTAAATTAAATTATGGCCCCTTCCCATCTATCTCTGAAGACCATCCAGTCCCAGCCTTCAACTGCCCTCAACCCCTCCCATCTATCTCTGAAGACCATCCAGTCCTACCCTTCAACTCCCCTCAACCCCTCCCATCTATCTCTGAAGACCATCCAGTCCCAGCCTTCAGCTCACCTCAACCCCTCCCATCTATCTCTGAAGACCATCCAGTCCCAGCCTTCAACTCCCCTCAACTCCTCCCATCTATCTCTGAAGACCATCCAGTCCCAGCCTTCAGCTCACCTCAACCCCTCCCATCCATCTCTGAAGACCATCTAGTTTAATTTCTAGCTGCCATATATTTTTCCACTGTGCTGTAATGTTTCACAAATGTTCTGAACCTTTCAATTTTCATAGTTTCTACAGATTGTAAAATTAAAGATAAACACCTTTGCTAAGAGTATTAATATATTATTGATCGATTGACTATGACTTATCAAATCACCCAGCAATGCTATTTGCAGTTAGCTCCAAGTAAAACATTCCTGAACCTGCAACCAAAAACAAGCTACAGTTGAAGTCGGAAGTTTACATTTAAACTCAAGTTTCTCACAATTCCTGACATTTAACCCTAGTAAAAATGTTCTGTCTTAGGTCAGTTAGGATCACCACTTTATTTTAAGAATGTGAAATGTCAGAAAAAATAGTAGAGAGAATGATTTATTTCAGCTTTTATTTCTTTCATCACATTCCCAGTGGGTCAGATGTCACCATACACTCAATTATTATTTGGTAGCATTGCCTTTAAATTGTTTATCTTGGGTCAAACATTTCGGGTAGCCTTCCACAAGCTTTCTACAATTAGTTGGGTGACTTTTGGCCCATTCCTCCTGACAGAGCACACGCTTTTTTAGTTTTGCCCACAAATGTTCTATAGGATTGAGGTCAGGGCTTTGTGATGACCACTCCAATACCTTGACTTTGTTGTCTTTAAAAAGCCATTTTGCCACAACTTTGGAAGCATGCTTGGGGTCATTGTCCATTTGGAAGACCCATTAGCGACCAAGCTTTAACTTCCTGACTGATGTATTGAGATGTTGCTTCAATATATCCACGTAATTTTCCCTCCTCATGATACTATCTATTTTGTGAAGTGCACCAGTCCCTCCTGCAGCAAAGCACCCCCACAACATGATGCTGCCACCATCGTGCTTCACGGTTGGTATGGGGTTCTTCAGCTTGCAAGCCTCCCCCTTTTTCTTCCAAACATAACAATGGTCATTATGGCCAAACAGTTCTATTTTTGTTTCATCAGACCAGAGGACATTTCTCCAAAAAGTACGATCTTTGTCCCCATGTGCTGTTGCAAACCATAGTCTGGCTTTTTTATTGCAGTTCTGGAGCAGTGGTTTCTTCCTTGCTGAGTGGCCTTTCAGGTTAGGTCGAAAAAGGACTTGTTTTACTGCGGATGCAGATAGTTTTGTACCTGTTTCCTCCAGCATCTTCACACGATCCTTTGCTGTTGTTCTGGGATTGATTTGCACTTTTCGCACCTAAGTACATTCCTCTCTAGGAGACAGAATGCGTCTCCTTCCTGAGTGTTATGACAGCTGCGTGGTCCCATGGTGTTTATACTTGTGTACTATTGTTTGTATAGATGAACGTGGTACCTTCAGGCATTTGGAAATTGCTGCCAAGGATGAACCAGACTTGTAGAAGTCTACAAATGTTTTTCTCAGGTCTTGGCTGATTTCTTTTGATATTCCCATGATGTCAAGCAGAGGCACTGAGTTTGAAGGTAGGCCTTGAAATACATCCATAGGTACACCTCCAATTGACTCAAATGATGTCAATTAGCCTATCAGAAGCTTCTAAAGCCATGACATAATTTTCTGGAATTTTCCAAGCTGTTTAAAGGCACAGTCAACTTAGTGCATGTAAACTTCTGACCCACTGGAATTGTGATACAGTGAATTATAAGTGAAGTAATCTGTCTGTAAACAATTACTTGTGTCATGCACAAAGTAGATGTCCTAACCGACTTGCCAAAACTATAGTTTGTTAACAAGAAATTTGTGGAGTGGTTGAAAAACGAGTTTAATGACTCCAACCTAAGTGTATGTAAACTTCCGACTTCAACTGTATATATGGGCAGTACCAAAACCAATTATCTAATTATTCTGTCTCTTCACAGCTAAATCTGCAGAGCTGGGATCGTTTTATCCCCCATATATATAACATTCTATTGGTTGTAAGAATTTTGTATAACAATTGAAATGGAATGTTTTGAATCCGGCTGGTTTTGTGTTTCAGTTCATAAACCATGTGCCATGGAATCGGTACATCTAAAATCTACCAACTATTTTGCAACCTATATAGTGCAGCTGACAATTGTTTAGTAATTTTGGTCTTTAATGCAGGGCCAACAGACAAGTTCTTTACCTTCTCCCATTTCCACTTGCCTTCCCTTTTTTGCTGCAGCTGGTTGTAATTTTGGATAGAACAGACATTTCCATATATTTTGGTTATTTGCGTGTGTGACATAACTCCACCATTCCTATTTATGATACAATTTACAAAGATTATACAGTTTCTAAAAATGTTCTTCCAAAAATAATGTTTTTTTGTCAATTAGTATATTTGAGTTTAACCATAATATTATTTGAATGATTATTCATTGGCAAAGCAGGCAAAATGTAGCAGAAAATGTCAATAGCAAACACTGAGCCATCGTACTCATGCATGATAAAACTAAGAATGAAAGAAAAGCTAGTGTGGAGTTAGTGTGGAAGAGTTGGACAAATGATTGTTATTGATCAATAATGACAAACCTCCTGGCGTTGACAACTGAGATGGAAAGCTATTGAGGAAGGTAGCTGACTCTAAAGCCACTCTTCTCTGTCAAATCTTTAATCTGAGTCTAGAGGAAAGTCTTTGTCCTCAGGCCTGGAGGGAAGCCAAAATCATTCCGTTACCGAAGAGTGGTAAAGTGGCCATTACTGGTTCTAACAGCAGACCTATCAGCTTGCTGCCAGCTCTTAGCAAACTGTTGGGGAAAAATGTGTTTGACCAAACACAATGCTATTTCTCTGTAAACAAATTAACAACAGACTTTCAGCATGCTTATAGAGAAGGGCACTCAACATGTATTGCACTAAGACAAATGACTGATGATTGGTTGAAAGAAATAGATAATAAGATTGTGGGAGCTGTACTGTTAGATTTCAGAGAAAACGTACGTGTTATGGTTTTTTAACCTCTGCCATATCATGGATTCAGAACCATATATCTAATAGAACTCAGAGGGTTTTCTTAAATGGAAGCTTCTCTAATGTCAAACATGTAAAGTGTGGTGTACCGCAGGGCAGCTTTCTAGGCGCTCTACTCATTTCCATTTTTACCAATGACCTGCCTCAGGCATTAAACAAAGCATGTGTGTCCGTGTATACTGATGATTAAACTATATCCGCATCAGCAACCACAGCTGGTGAAGTCACTGAAACCCTTAACAAAGAGTTGCAGTCTGTTTTGGAATGGGTGGCCAGTAATAAACTGAACATCTCTAAGACTAACAGCATTGTATTTGGTACAAATCATTCCCTAAGTTCTCAACCTTAGCTGAATCTGGTAATGAAAGGTATGGCTGTTGAACAAGTTGAGGAGACTAAATTATTTGGTGTTACCTTGTATTGTAAACTGTCATGGTCAAAACATATAGATTCAATGGTTGTAAAGATGGGGAGAGGTCTGAGGACTCCACAAAGCAAGTCCTGCAGGCTCTAGTTTTATCTTATCAAGATTATTGTCCAGTCAGATGGTCCAGTGCTGCAAAGAAAGACCTAGTTAATCTGCAGCTGGCCCAGAACAGAACGGCACTTTTTGCTCTCCTGTTGCAGGAGAAGTTTCCTGCAATGCAGGAAATGTAAAACTTGTACTGTATTTCAGGCTTCTGAAGTTTGTAATTTATCAACCCCTACAAAAAAGCCATTAATTATAATCCACATACTATTTCACATTTGCTATTGCTGCAGGATTATTTTCTTGCTGTAGCAAACTGGCTCAAATTAAGATCTTTGCTGTAGGCTACAGCAATATGAACCCTGCTGCGGTTAAAGCATCTCAGAGGGGACGTGATGTCACAGAGAGCCTCCCTGGCTGGTCCCCTTGGGATGTAAAACAGACACTCTGTTGTTGCAGTTGGTAGAGCATCAAGCACTAACATGTAACACCATGTTTACACCTGTTCCTCAATGCCAGGGAAATGGGTTCTGTATGAGAAGGTGCTGCAGACCAGATGATAGATAGAGTAGAGGTCTGGGTTACTTCATTCTAGCTGATAGAGCTATGACTTATCAGCAGAGCTTGACTTGGGCAGGAGCTCACAGGAACTGAGTACTGCTTGAGTTCCTGCAACTCTTATAGAATATTGGATTAAAAGTATTGGGGAGTTCTGGCACCTAAATAATAAACAGTACCGGTACCCAAAATGAGTACCGACACTATTTCAGTCCAAGTTAAGCACTGTTTTATTAGCTCACTTAAATGGGCTGATATACAATCCAACACCCAGTATAATAAAGGTGTGAAGGTGCTTCAAAGTGAATCAAATATCAGTTCCTCTCAGGTAAGCATGTTACTTAAGCAGTCTGTCCCGAGGTAATAGCTGTCCACAGAGGACACTGGAGGAATAAATTAGAATGCTGTGAGAACGCCACAGCAGGAGGCTAACGCACTCTCACTGGGGTTTCAAATGAGTTAGCGTCTTGCCTGAGTTTTCTAATTTAGCCACGCAGTAAAGGGAGATGTTCATCGTAAAGTAAACCTCCTAAGCAGGTTACTAATGTCCCCTGGTTAGTCTGAATATATAGATGCACTTTAAGAGACAAGGGGCTATGACATTCACAGAGCTGGGACTTTCAGATGGAGATAGAGAAGTTGGACCTCTGATAGAGGGACTCCAGGTCTCACTGAGATGGGTCTTTCAGATGGAGATAGAGAAGTTGGACCTCTGATAGAGGGACTCCAGGTCTCACAGAGCTGGGACTTTCAGATGGAGATAGAGAAGTTGGACCTCTGATAGAGGGACTCCAGGTCTCACAGAGCTGGGACTTTCAGATGGAGATAGAGAAGTTGGACCTCTGATAGAGGGACTCCAGGTCTCACAGAGCTGGGACTTTCAGATGGAGATAGAGAAGTTGGACCTCTGATATAGGGACTCCAGGTCTCACTAAGATGGGTCTTTCAGATGGAGATAGAGAAGTTGGACCTCTGATAGAGGGACTCCAGGTCTCACAGAGATGGGACTTTCAGATGGAGATAGAGAAGTTGGACCTCTGATAGAGGGACTCCAGGTCTCACAGAGCTGGGACTTTTAGATGGAGATAGAGAAGTTGGACCTCTGATAGAGGGACTCCAGGTCTCACAGAGATGGGTCTTTCAGATGGAGATAGAGAAGTTGGACCTCTGATAGAGGGACTCCAGGTCTCACAGAGATGGGACTTTACTAGGGAGTTGAGACAATCATAAAAGGAACTGTGACTCTCTTCATCCACACAATGTGCTTCCATTAACAATGCATGCAATAATTATCTAAACATTTGTTTTCTAAACTTTTCTCTCTGCTAAAATAGGCATTGCAACATATTGACATTGTCAGAAATACTAGAATATAAAGTAGAGCTTATAGAAGAAGATAGTGTCAATTTGGTATTTAAATAGATTACAGAGCATAGGTGTGTATCTTATTTGACAGATTACAGGCTTTCTCTACAGGCTTGAAGACAGAGAGAAATGCACTCTCTGTCTCTAATATTCCCATGTCCAGACTAGGGATTGTATCCACTAATACATACATATTTCTACTGCTGGTCATTTGGTGAGGGGATAGAAAGGGATTTAGCCAGTCAGAGCACTGACTGAATAAGATCAGGATGCAAGCAAGAGAAGAAAATAGGTCCAGTCTAAAAGCAGTCAGTCCTCCAGCCAAGAGGTGGCACTGGCGGGTTCTCCTGGGCGTGTTGATGTTGAGGTTGCATGAGGTCAGGGTGAATGAGTAGTCTCTCTCCCTCTCTCTTGAGGTTTGGGTGAAGATGGATGCATGTTGTTGTGCAGGGTCAGCCTGTCGTCCATCCCTCTTTCTCTCTCTCTCTTTATTTCCATGGGTGGCAGGTGCAGGCTTGTGAAAGACGGATGTGAGTGTGTGTTGCTTGGAGAAGGACGTGCAGTGGGTCGATCTTGTGTTGGCTTGGTTGACTGCAGGTCTGTGGTCCATACTGGTCCTTAAACACCTTCCAATAGGTGCGCTACAGTGACAATGTTGACTTCACATAGACAGGGCCATATCTCTGCTCTTTTTTCAAACAGCATCTGTGCTACTGTAACATTCCTCATACAATGATAAAACCACTGTGCCCACATCAGCCTGACTCAGTATCTCTCTGTCTCACATTTAGCAACGTTAGCGAGGATATAGAGAAGTATCGCCAAGTATCTGTTTCATTTTAGCTGATGCAGACTAAACTCAAGACAAACAGTCTTTCTCTCTCTCTCTCCGTCGCTCTCTCTCCTCTCTCTGTCGCTCCCTCTCCTCTCTGTCGCTCTCTCTCTCCAACAGCTAAGATCTGACTTATCTACAGCCTGCAGGAATGAAAAGAGAGAAAGAGCCACACTTATTTGATATCCTTACTGCTTCTTTCCTGCTGTTCTGTTTGCAGCCTGGACAAATTTGAGTTACTGTGCCAGGGGGAGGAAAACCTGACTCTGCCCTGCAGGCTGAAAACCTGACTCTGCCCTGCAGGCTGAAAACCTGACTCTGCCCTGCAGGCTGAACACCTGACTCTGCCCTGCAGGCTGAACACCTGACTCTGCCCTGCAGGCTGAACACCTGACTCTGCCCTGCAGGCTGAAAACCTGACTCTGCCCTGCAGGCTGAACACCTGACTCTGCCCTGCAGGCTGAACACCTGACTCTGCCCTGCAGGCTGAAAACCTGACTCTGCCCTGCAGGCTGAAAACCTGACTCTGCCCTGCAGGCTGAAAACCTGACTCTGCCCTGCAGGCTGAACACCTGACTCTGCCCTGCAGGCTGAACACCTGACTCTGCCCTGCAGGCTGAACACCTGACTCTGCCCTGCAGGCTGAACACCTGACTCTGCCCTGCAGGCTGAAAACCTGACTCTGCCCTGCAGGCTGAACACCTGACTCTGCCCTGCAGGCTGAACACCTGACTCTGCCCTGCAGGCTGAAAACCTGACTCTGCCCTGCAGGCTGAAAACCTGACTCTGCCCTGCAGGCTGAAAACCTGACTCTGCCCTGCAGGCTGAAAACCTGACTCTGCCCTGCAGGCTGAGAACCTGACTCTGCCCTGCAGGCTGCCCATGGACTCTCTGACAGCCCGATATGGCAGGTTTTAGTCCTAACACAGCAGCTTCTACACAATGAGAGTGCTCCATAGCCTACAGAACAAGAAGCAGATTGTTACCTCTTCGGACCAGGTAAGGCTTTGTGTAGTCCCAGCTCTCGTTGTCATTTCTGATCACGTTCAAGCGAGTTGGCTAAAGGGGGGAAACAACAGATATGTTGTTGCATGCTGAGGCTGATCATCAGGAAGTGCTCTGCTGTTTTAAACAAAAATCTATTTGCTAAGCATTATATATGTGATTGCGTGTGGTGAATATAGACTTACCCTTGCATATTCGATTTTTAAGGTGCAGCAGCCGGCATAGATGTCGGCTCCATTGAGAGCAGCCTTAGCTTTCTGAGCACACTCGACGGACTCAAATGTGAGGAGGGCAAGTTAAGGACAAAAGCAAAACAACCAACGAACCTCAAGCCTCAATTCACAATTACAAGTCCTCAGATAGAAGTTATAAAACCTCTAAACCCATCAACAAAAACAAGCCTATGCTTGTTGAATAATTTGACTTGGGGATACCTTTCTTATTGGCTCACCCTCCACCCCTAACACTGATACCCTAACAGACAGACAGACAGACAGACAGACAGACAGACAGACAGACAGACAGACCCGACAATCAGCCTGCCTGCCAGACAGACAGACAGAAAGGATATTCCACCATGGCCTGGATGCCGTTGCGTTTGAAGATGACGATGCGCATCACACTGCCGATGGGGTTGCAGACGGTGTAGAGAACGTCCTTGGAGACAACAGAGGGAGACAGAGAATGTTTTAGTCAGCTCTCACCAAGGCTGCAGACGGAAGATAAAAGTTCCAATCAAATCAAATTCTATTTGTCACATGTGCCGAATACAACAGGTGTAGTAGACCTTACCGAGAAATGCTTACTTTACAGGCCCTTAACCAGCAAAATGCAGTTCAAGAAATAGAGTTAAGAAAATATTTCCTAAATAAACTAAAGTAAAAAAATATCTAAAAGTAACACAAGAAAATGACATAACAACAATGAGACTATATTTATTATGTTCCTTGCCTCAAAGCAAGTCTAAAAGGCATTTAGCTCGTCTGGTATGCTCGCCTCACTGGGCAGCCCTTTGTAGTCCGTAATAGTTTTCAAGCCCTGCCACATTCCACGAGCGTCAGAGCCGGTGTAGTATAATTCAATCTTAGTCCTGTATTCACACTTTGCCTGTTTGATGGTTCGTCTGAGGGCATAGCGGGATTTCTTATAAGCGTCCGGGTTAGAGTCCCGCTCTTTGAAAGCGGCAGATCTAGCCTTTAGCTCGGTGCAGATGTTGCCTGTAGTCCATGGCTTCTGTTTGGGATATGTACGTACGGTCATTGTGGGGACGACGTCGTCGATGCACTTATTGATGAAGCGGGTGACTGAGGTTGTATACTCCTCAATGCCATTGGATGAATCCCGGAACATATTCCAGTCTGTGCTAGCAAAATAGTACTGTAGCGTAGCATCCGCGTCCTCTGACCACTTCAGTGTCTCTCTAATCAGACTCTGTTTGACTCAATAATAAGACAATTCAACCCTATCCATGACCAGCGTACATACTTCCTGCTTAAGTTTTTGCTTGTAAGCAGGAATAAGGAGGATAGAATTATGGTCAGATTTGCCAAATGGAAGGCGAGAGAGATCTTTGTATGCGTCTCTTCCTCTTCAAGGAATACCTAGGATAGGGTAAGTAATCCTTCTCACCCCCTAAAAAGATTTAGATGCACTATTGTAAAGTGGCTGTTCCACTGGATGTCATAAGGTGAATGCACCAATTTGTAAGTCGCTCTGGATAAGAGCGTCTGCTAAATGACTTAAATGTAAATGTCTCTTTGTGTGGAGTAAAAGTGGTCTGGAGTTTTGTTTCCTCTGGTGGAATTAGGTAAAACGTATTTTAGTTTCCCTGCATTAAAGTCCCCGGCCACTAGGCGCGCTTGCTTCTGGATGAGCATTTTCTTGTTTGCTTATGGCCTTATACACCTCATCGAGTGCGGTCTTAGTGCCAGCATCGGTTTGTGGTGGTAAATAGATGAACATAGATGAGAACATAGATGAGAACTCTCTTGGTAGATAGTGTGGTCTACAGCTTATCATGAGGTATTCTACCTCAGGTGAGCAATACCTCGAGACGTCTTTAATATTAGACATTGCGCATCAGCAGTTATTGACAAATAGACACACACCCCGCCCATGATCTTACCATAAATAGCTGCTCTGTTCTGCCAATGCACGGAGAAGCCAGCCAGCTCTATATGATCCGTGTCGTCGTTTATCCACATCTTGTGAAACATAAGATATTACAGTTTCAAATGTCCCGTTTGTAGGATAGTCTTAATCGTAGATCGTCTAGTTTGTTTTCCAATGATTGCACGTTGGCCAATAATACGGAGAATAGTGGTGGTTTACCTACTCGTCTGCAAATTCTTACAAGACACCCCCCCTTTTTCTCCGTCTTTTCTTCACACGGATGACGGGGATTTGGGCCTTGTCTCAACAAAGTAGTATATCCTTCGCGTCGGACTCATTAAAGAAAAATCTCTGTCCAGTTCGAGGTGAGTAATCGATGTTCTGATGTCCAGAAGCTCTTTTCGGTCACAAGAGACGGTAGCAGCAACTTTATGTACAAAATGGGTTACAAACAATGCGAAAAAACAAACAAAATAGCACTGTTGGTTAGGAGCCTGTAAAACGGCAGCCATCCCCTCCGGTGCCATTACACAATTATACAATAGCGAGAGCAATCTGGATGCAGGAACCTATATGTTATACATTTTAAAGTTCCATTGGTCTTGATATAAGACACTCTAGTATGGCATTGCATGTCTATCTATAAGAGTGAGTGTATATCTATGTGCATACATCTATCAGTCCTTTAGTGTGTGTTCATTCTTCCATAATGCTTGTATGTTCTAGCACAGTGACTGTGTCTCTCTAATCAGACTATGTTTGACTCAATAATAAGACAATTCAACCCTATCCATGACCAGCGTGCATATCTATTGTATTTCCTCTCTGCTCAGCTGGAATTAGACACAGGGAAGCAGTGCTGGATGCTTTCTCAGCCTAGTTGTTCATCCATATCTGAGGAAGACTGATATACGTGAGCTTCCAGGTATTCTAATCATCAGACACATGCTATCTGAACACATCTACAGACGCCCCGCTGAGATCCCTCTCTATCTATCAGCACCTGAGAGGGAGAAAGAGAGAAAGAGAGCAGGGGGAGATGAGAGAGAGAGCAACGGGGAGGGGGATATGCAAACTCCGGGAGAAATAAACCTTGAAACAGCCCCAGGATGCTATAAAACACGACTTTCTAAATGCAGCCTGTCGGCTCACATTAGGAGCGAGAGGGAGACAGAGAGAGATGACATTGAGATATAGAGGAGTGAGAGAGCAAGAAAGAGTACAAAAAATGATAATACACAATGCTTTAGATTCATATATTTTTTTAATTTGACTACTGTTAATATGGGCAATAATCAGGGACTCTCGTTAGCTGCTGTTACCATGGTGAGAGAATAGCATACATACAGTACCAGGGGGGTGGCACAGAGCGACTTAATAACTGCCGCTGTGGTAATGGTTCTTTGTCGCTCAGTTGATAGAGTATGGTGCTTTTAATGCCTGGATAGTGGGTTTGATTCCTGGGACCACCCGTACGCAAAATGAACGAACACATGACTGTAAGTTGCTTTGGATAAAAGTGTTTGCTAAATGGCATATTATACATATATTTGATCATTGTAATGTATAATACAGTATGTATTTTCAGCACTGATTACCGTGGTGATGGGGTAGAGGGGATTCTGGATAGACAGGAGCAGGACTTTGTTGCCACTGTTGGGGTTGTCTGAGTTGGTGGGGCGAGTGATTCTCTTGCTGGTGGAATAGTTGAAGAAGGCCTGCTGGCCTGCGATGTAGACGGCCTCGCTACTCCCACACGCCACACACTTATCAGCACTCTCCACCATCTCAAACTCCACCAGCGCCTGCCGCTTAAAGGGCATCATCATCACATAGCTGCCATCAACACAGAACAACAAGGAAGTCCATTAGAATTCAATTGACTGAGTGGAAAATGTGTCCATTACTCTGAATGGACTGAGGCTCAAATTACACCCTATTCCCTGCTGACTACTGTAATGCCATATAGAGAGAGCACTATTGGGAAGAGGGTCTCTTTGAGATTTCCCCAATGAGAACTCATGTCCTGAACTGACAGAATTTAAACTGCAAGTTTGGATTGTAAAACATTTCCTAGTCAAATTGTGAGGTTTTGGTCAACTGTCAAAAAATTCTAGCAGAAAGGAAACTGCTCTATCTACTTCTTGTTTAAATTACCTTCAAAAAATGTTCATAGATGCACTGGGCCTAAAGTGGCTCAACACAAAAGCACACAAAACAGAGGAGGGGAGAAACTGCTGCTGTGACAATACTGTGGGCAGTGCTGGTCTAATTGGACAGTTACCATAGTTTCTACAGTTACCATGGTACGGTAGATTGTCCCTATGTTGTGGGTTACCCATGCTGTCGTATGCTGTTTCCACAGCTCTCTTAGGGTTGATGGGATGTTAATGAATATTGCACCACATAAGGAGCCTAAGTAACACTGAGATCTCTCTGTTACTCAAGGTCTCTGTGAGGTGGGGGAGAGTGGGGTAATCTGAGCAATTCTTTCCATTCAGCATCACTCCGTCAAGGGAAACATATTATTCTTTCTAACAAAGAAATCTACATATTTCAGGGTGTTGTTTATACCTGGAAATAATCAGAATTCATGTAACCGTTACAGTTTTGAGAACATATCTTGTCCAAAAAAAGTGGTCTCTTGGCACAATTTACACCGGGTATAGGGTAAGTTAAGCGGCCTACACATCTTGGTACTGTATGACATATTACCACTTCTTTTTTAAAACCATTTCTATCTCTTAAATATTTGGTAAAACGACTTTCTGTGCATATTTTCCTATGTTAACAAAAGGATGGGATAAATTACTTTTCATTATTAGGCCTAACAATGAGGAAAACAAGGGGTTAAAGGGGTGGGGTGCATATACCACCCAACACATTTGGGTGGATTCTTACCATATGGGTCCAAACTTCTCCAGGGCCTCCACCAGGTCAGCCTCCACCACAGCCTCACACAGCCCCCTGACATGGACGACTGGGGACTGGGCAATCCTGTGGGAGTCCTCCCCACTGTCCTGCAACACACACAAACAACATTGGTTAGAGACTAGAACACACAATACCTGGAATAGCGGTAGAGGTTATGTTGATCATAAATCAACTGTATTAAGTCATATAACAACTGAAGTGCAATGTCCTGTATAATACCTATCTAAAATAGGAGTCATTTTGAAAAGAGCGTATGTAGGGAGGAGGTTTCAGGTTGAATCATTTAACTGTAGCTAAAAATGGATGACCTCCAGTACAGGTTACCTTTCCCTAACTGGGACTGTACCCCTCTATGTGAGAGCGTTTAAATACATCTATGAATGAGAGGATGGGTCGCTTCAAGGATTCCCGACTGAAATGTTATTTTTTATTACTTGTCATTTTTACCCATTTTTCTCCCCAATTTCGTGGTATCCAATTGGTAGTTACAGTCTTGTCTCATCACTGCAACTCCCATACGGACTCGGGAGAGGCGAAGGTCGAGTGCCGTGCATCCTCCAAAACACGACCCTGCCAAGCCGCACTGCTTCTTGACACTATGCTCGCTTAACCCGGAAGCCTGCCGTACCAATGTGTCAGAGGAAACACCATACACCTGTGTCAGCGTGCACTGTGCCCGGCCCGCCACAGGAGGCGCTAGTGCATAATGGGACAAGGATATCCCTGCCGACCAAACCCTCCCCTAACCCAGACGACGCTGTGCCAATTGGGCGCCGCCCCATGGGTCTCCTGGTCGTGGCCAGCTGCAACGTAGCCTGGACTCAAACCCAAAATCTCTAGTGGCACAGCTAGCACTGTGATGCAGTGCCTTAGACCACTGCCCCACTCGGGAGGCCCTGGCGTGAAGGGTTTGCAAGTCAAGTCCCATTAGTGCCAAGGGTGCAAGAGGGACAGATTTTGGGGGGAGGTGGGCAGGAGATTTGGTTTAAAACTGATAAATGTTCTCTCAGCCTCATGGTAAAATGTGTAGAATAGCAGGAGATTTGGTTTAAAACTGATAAATGTTCTCTCAGTCTCATGGTAAAATGTGTAGAATAGCAGGAGATTTGGTTTAAAACTGATAAATGTTCTCTCAGCCTCATGGTAAAATGTGTAGAATAGCAGGAGATTTGGTTTAAAACTGATAAATGTTCTCTCAGCCTCATGGTAAAATGTGTAGAATAGCAGGAGATTTGGTTTAAAACTGATAAATGTTCTCTCAGCCTCATGGTAAAATGTGTAGAATAGCAGGAGATTTGGTTTAAAACTGATAAATGTTCTCTCAGACTCATGGTAAAATGTGTAGAATAGCAGGAGATTTGGTTTAAAACTGATAAATGTTCTCTCAGCCTCATGGTAAAATGTGTAGAATAGCAGGAGATTTGGTTTGAAACTGATAAATGTTCTCTCAGACTCATGGTAAAATGTGTAGAATTGCAGGAAATTAGCTAGCTTGAAACTGCAACATTTTATATCAGTGTCATGACAAAATGTGTAGAAATGCAGAAAGTTAGCTGGGTGTGGTGGGGGCACCAAATGCATGGGCAAGATAAAATATTTAGACGAAAAACCATGGCGTGCTCGGAGAATGTCCGATGGGTCTCTATTTCAGGCTTTAGCAACAGAGCGATGTTTACACGAGCTCTGTGATCTAATAGGCGCAGGATGTAACTGGGTGGGGCTTCGCTGGCTTTCTCCAGCAGTAGTGGGTGGGAATCCTTCTCTCTGTGATAATAATATGAATATGGTTACATTCCCATTCAATATATGACATGCAGGAATAATGGCCAAGACCTATGCCCAAAGGACAAGGTGCTTGTGGAGCATAGAGTCAGTGGTGGAAAAAGTACTCAATTGTCATACTTGAGTAAAAATAAAAAGTAAATGTTAAACATCAAACTCATTATATTAAGCAAAACAAAACAATGTTTATTTATAATTTAATTTACGGACGGCCAGGAGCACACTCCAACACTCAGACATAACTTACAAATGCAGTATTTGTGTTTAGCTAGTCCGCCAGATCAGAGGCAGTAGGGATTTCATTGATGGTTGCGTGTTTTGAACTGTTCTGTCCTGCCTGAGCATTCCAAAAGTAACTTTTTGGTGCCAGGGAATATTTTCTTTAGGAATGTAGTGAAGTAAAAGTAAAAGCTGTCAAAAATATAAATAGTAAAGTACAGTACTTTTAAGTATTTTTACTGGAGTACTTTACAGAACTAAGCATAGTGTTAAAGCTCATCCTTCTCTTTCAAACACCTCCATCTGTCTGCTGTGGCAATACAACATCTCCATCCCTATAGTGCAACATCTCCATCCCACTCTGCCCTTTCAGATGTCCTATTCCACTCAGTCTGTAAGGGAGAGCCAGGCAGAGAAAGAGGAAAAGAGGCAGAGCGGGTGAGGTTGAAAGTCAACAGACAGCACTAAGAGAGAATGCAAGAAAAGGGGTGAAAAGGGGCCATGCAGATGGAGTTAAAGGTCCAATGCAGATGTTTTTATCTTATTATGAAATCATTTTGGGGTAAAAATGAAGTACCTCATTGTGATTGATTTCAATTCAAATGGTCAAAAAGAAACAAAAAATGCCTCTTAGCAAAGAGCAATTTCTCAAGCAAGAATTTAGCTATGGCTGTCTGGGATTGGTCTGAGTTGAAGTTGGATGGGGAAAATGGAAAAATAGCTGTTACTGGCAGAGAGGTTTGGAACTCTTTTTTATTGGTCCATTAACTCATTTAATTGTAACTAATTGCACAGTATTTCTCCAACCTCACAGTGTGGAAATATACACTGAATAAATATCTAAACACAAAATGTAAAGTGTTGGTCCCATGTTTCATGAGCTGAAATAACGCACAAATAGCTTAATTCTCTCAAATTTTGTGCACACATTTGTTTACATCCCTGTTAGTGAACATTTCTCATTTGCCGAGATAATCCATCCACCTGACAGGTGTGGCTTATCAAGAAGCTGATTAAACAGCATGATCATTACACAGGTGCACCTTTTGCTGGGGACAATAAAAGGCCACTCAGTGGGGAAATGATCACCTTCGATGGCCACTGACACGCTGGAGAAGTGTGCTCTTCACACACTTCTTGTGAACAGAGTACCCCACAGTGGCAGTGGGGTTATGGTATGGGCAGGCATAAGCTACAGACAACAAACACAATTGCATTTTATCAATGGCAATTTTAATGCCCAGGGATACCGTGACAAGAACGTTGTGCCATTCCTTCGCCGCCATCACGTCATGGTTTAGCATGATAATGGACAGCCCCATGTCGCAAGGATCTGTACACAATTGCTGGAAGCTGAAAATGTCCCAGATCTTCCATGGCCTGCATACTCACCAGACATGTCACCTATTGAGCATGTTTGAGATGCTCTGGGTCGACGTGTACGACAGCATGTTCCTGTTCCTTCCAATATCCAGCAACTTCGCACAGACATTAAAGAGGGGTGGGACAACTTTCCACAGGCCACAATCAACAGCCGGATCAACTATATGCAAAGGAGATGTGTCACGCTGCATGAGGAAATGGTGGTCACACCAGATACTGACTGGTTTTCTGATCCATGTCCCTACTTTTTTTAAGGTGTCTGTGACCATCAAATGCATAGCTTTATTTCCAGTCTTGTGAAATCCATAGATTAGGTCCTAATGATTTTATTTCAATTGACTGATTTCCTTATGTGAACTGTAACTCAGTAAGATCTTTGAAATTGTTGCATGTTGTGTTTATGTTTTTGTTCAGTGTATATCAAACACAGGAAAATCATGTTTTTGACTTTAAAGAAAGAGGGTCAAAGAGAGACTCTGGACAAGGTAGGAAGATTAAAATACTTGCCAGAAGTGTCTGTCTCCAAAATGAGGTTAATTTCAAATGGCCCACAGTTCAGTCCCTGCAGACTCTGATAACGCATCATTTCCATCACATGTTCAACTCTACTCATGGTTTTCTCACAAAAGAATGTTGCGGTTTATAGAGCGAGTGTGCCCACTCTGGTATGGACATGGGCACTCTAGCAAACAGCTCGCAGACACAGTGTGGGTATAGCCTGCCTACCTGCAGTACATGATGAGATTATTATCGACAAGAGAACGCAATTATTTTCATTTGTCAAACGGAAGCCAAGCATCGATGATCATGTCATCAGAATAAGACCCTCAATGTTTATTGGAAAGGAGCATCAAGATCGTCACCTTGCACTTTCACCACCCTGTGAAGTTCATCAGCATGTATTTAATCTGTAGCCTAATAAACATGCTTTCCCAACGAGTCATAGAGGGAGGACCACAGAAGATGTCACCGCGTGACTCCAAGTTGATTTATTATATAAATATTTGCTCATATAAGCAGTTCCACTGACATTTCTCACATCATTTATTTTAACGACACATCAAAATCCCACTTTGTCGTATTTTTTGGGGTCGACGATTGGAAAGTTTACTGACACTTTCTCTTTCCATCAGGCCTGTCGTGACATTTTCTCTTTCCATCAGGCCTGTCGTGACATTTTCTCTTTCCATCAGGCCTGTCGTGACATTTTCTCTTTCCATCAGGCCTGTCGTGACATTTTCTCTTTCCATCAGGCCTGTCGTGACACTTTCTCTTTCCATCAGGCCTGTCGTGACATTTTCTCTTTCCATCAGGCCTGTCGTGACATTTTCTCTTTCCATCAGGCCTGTCGTGACATTTTCTCTTTCCATCAGGCCTGCCGTGACATTTTCTCTTTCCATCAGGCCTGCCGTGACATTTTCTCTTTCCATCAGGCCTGCCGTGACACTTTCTCTTTCCATCAGGCCTGTCGTGACATTTTCTCTTTCCATCAGGCCTGTCGTGACATTTTCTCTTTCCATCAGGCCTGTCGTGACATTTTCTCTTTCCATCAGGCCTGTCGTGACATTTTCTCTTTCCATCAGGCCTGTCGTGACATTTTCTCTTTCCATCAGGCCTGTCGTGACATTTTCTCTTTCCATCAGGCCTGTCGTGACATTTTCTCTTTCCATCAGGCCTGTCGTGACATTTTCTCTTTCCATCAGGCCTGTCGTGACATTTTCTCTTTCCATCAGGCCTGTCGTGACATTTTCTCTTTCCATCAGGCCTGTCGTGACATTTTCTCTTTCCATCAGGCCTGTCGTGACATTTTCTCTTTCCATCAGGCCTGTCGTGACATTTTCTCTTTCCATCAGGCCTGTCGTGACATTTTCTCTTTCCATCAGGCCTGTCGTGACATTTTCTCTTTCCATCAGGCCTGTCGTGACATTTTCTTTCCATCAGGCCTGTCGTGACATTTTCTCTTTCCATCAGGCCTGTCGTGACATTTTCTCTTTCCATCAGGCCTGTCGTGACATTTCTCTTTCCATCAGGCCTGTCGTGACATTTTCTCTTTCCATCAGGCCTGTCGTGACATTTTCTCTTTCCATCAGGCCTGTCGTGACATTTTCTCTTTCCATCAGGCCTGTCGTGACATTTTCTCTTTCCATCAGGCCTGTCGTGACATTTTCTCTTTCCATCAGGCCTGTCGTGACATTTTCTCTTTCCATCAGGCCTGTCGTGACATTTTCTCTTTCCATCAGGCCTGTCGTGACATTTTCTCTTTCCATCAGGCCTGTCGTGACATTTTCTCTTTCCATCAGGCCTGTCGTGACATTTTCTCTTTCCATCAGGCCTGTCGTGACATTTTCTCTTTCCATCAGGCCTGTCGTGACATTTTCTCTTTCCATCAGGCCTGTCGTGACATTTTTTTTTATCTGACGTGTACTTTATTTGCATAAAAAAATTGGATGGAAACCTGGTTAGAGACAGATATTAGGTGACAATCAGGTAAATAGAATGAGGTGGCTTTAAGATGGAAATAGTGGAAAAACTTGTTCCTTTCTCTTTCCTGGGCTTTCTAACTTAGTCGCTCCTCTCCCGTTGTGGGATTTCAACATTCCTCATCACTTAGGGAAATACTAATAACCTAGTGTGCAAGGATCAGTTGGCCACACAAGTGTGTGTGTCTGTATGTGTTTGTGTGTGTAGGCATGGGCAGATGGTTGCGCAAGGTTAAGTGGCAGTCCAATCCATCAGCAGACTCATTTTCCCAGAGTGCTGTTTTTTCAGTGTTTGTTAAAGTGGTGTGTGAGAGTGGCCTAGTGGCCTTGTATTCCAGCTCATTCCTCACTCTAATCCTGAATAATCCTCACTACAGCACAGGTGACCAGGGCTAAAATGAGGTTAAATGACTTCTCAGTCTCTCTACACTACATTACATTTCTCTCTCTTCCCTCTCTCAGTTATGATGTGGTGGTGAACTACACTTCCTTGTTGAGCTGATGTCCTCAGCCTATTGTGTGTGTCAGTGTTTTACTGTCTGTGCTGTTCACGAAGACCCCGACAGTCTCGGAGGGAGGTGACCCCCCTGGCACAGACAGCAGCACCTGCCGTTTAGGGAGAGCAAGGCACCAGTTTGAGCATTGAGAGACAGAATAAATGGTACTTCCCATGCATACCTTCACTGTGTGTACTCCTCTCACAACATCCCTGTGTTCTGCTATGCTGCTCTGACTGAGTGTGTTCCTCTCCCCTCTCTGATATTTATAGAACACTGCTGACATTTCAGAGTGGCTGCAGTAAAAATGTAGGCCATGCAGGAAAAGGGCTGGTGCAGTGTATTGTGATAGGTGACCAATTAGCTTGCAGTATGGTAGTTGGTACTGGGAGGTGGGCGTGGTGAGTGTATATCGGTCTGATGAAAACCTCATACAAAATGTATTTACTGTATGTATTTATTGAAGGTAGTAACTCCCTCAATGTACTCTGAAATGTCATGTATTCATAACAGATTCTGAAGTTTCAAAATGGTATGTTTCTTTATGGTAAAATATGTCAGTTAGGGACAATATTTTTGTATGTGTGTACATATTTTGTGTGTGTGTGTGTGTGTGTGTGTGTGTGTGTGTGTGTGTGTGTGTGTGTGTGTGTGTGTGTGTGTGTGTAGCTGCTAATAAAAAAACTGCCATCAATTAAATGACTATGTGAAGAGTACTACAGTATGCTAATAAACCATACAGCAAACATTTATTGAAATTTCATTGACTTAGAAACACCTTAGTATTATATTAACAATACTGAAAGGTCTGCACAATTGCTGATGTATTCCTAGTTATCTTAGCTATAGAATAGCTTTGGTTATTGCCTGATCTACAAGCTTCAATTGTTTTATTAAAGAGAATTACCAGAGTATGAGCAGTAATTAGGAAAGTGGCAATCACTAATGGTATATTTGAATATATTTCACTTAATATAAAGAATAGGAATACATGCATGTGATTTGATGACATTTCTTTCAACCACATCTTGTGTAGTAAGCAACAATCAACTCTAAAACCAAATAATCTAACACAATTTACAATAGCAGTAGCCAGTAGCCAACAGCAAAACAATTCAGCACGCTTATTCAAGTCCAGCATAAACTCAAACATTAAAGGTCAATGTCTGGAAAACATCACACACAGGTCAATGTGATAGCAGAGGAAAAAGGTGTTAGGCCTGTCTTTGGTTTGTTGCCATAGGTCTTCAGTTCAGGTTCTATGGTGATTCTCTGTTAGGAATAGTATCGTACACCGAGCGGCGAGGGTCTTTCTGAAGGGCTGTGTAGGTGTCATCCTGTAGGTCATCATGCTCATCAGGTTCATCCTGTATGTCCTTGAACTCAGCAGCGTCAGCGTAGATATGATCTATGCTCTCCTTCTCACACACGTCCACGTTCAAGGTATCCTTACTGACATACTGGACTCTCAGTGTATCTGAGATCACTTTCTCCACAGTTTCTCCTGTTCAGTGTGTAGTAGCTGAGGACTAGAAGAGTTCCAGCAGTCAGGACAGTTGCCACCCCCAGTACAGGAGCCAAGACACTGGTCTATCATCTGTGGTCAGGTCCCAGGTACAGTTCTGAGCTCCAATCTCATTCTTAGTCTCCCAGAAGTACTGGTCAATGTACCCAAGACTGACACTGGTGTAAATGTGTTTCTCCCTGTAAAACCGTCACTTCAGTTCCATTCCTTTGGTGCCAGGTGTATTTCTCCACTGGTGGGTTGGCATCACTGCTGCAGGTCAGAGTCACTGCACCGCCTTCCAATATTTTATTGACTGTCACAGTGGTGGACCTTGGAGGATATCTCACAATGAGCATAGCTACAAGGGACCAGTCCTTCTCGAGGCCAACCAATGCACAGGAGTAGCTGCCTGCATCCTCACTGCTGACTGGGCCAAGATATGATACCCCAGTGTTGGTTTGGGCTGTTCTTATAGAAGATGTAGTTAATAGAGTTAAGGTTCAGAAAGCAGGAAGTCTCGAACAAGATCCGGACTTCCTCTCCCTCCATGACAATGTCAGGACTAACGTTTACACGTACATCTGTGACAGACAGAGTGACCTGAAATTGGTCATTGTAGTTCCCCTGTTGTGTTTGAAATCGAAAACTGTACTTGGCTGAGTCCCTCTGTCTCAGCTCTGTGACTTTCAGGGTGCAGTCAGTCTCCTTATCTCCGCAGTACTGCACACAAGCTTTATTAAAAAAATATCTTTAAAAATTCACCTTGATTTAACCAGGTAGGCCAGCTGAGAACAAGTTCTCATTTACAACTACGACCCGGCCAAGATAAAGCAAAGCAGTGAGACAAAAACAACAGAGTTACACATGGAATAAACAAACGTACAGTTAATAACACAATAGAACAGTGTGTGCAAATGAGGTAAGATTAGGGAGGTGAGGGAATAAATAGGCCATAGTGGCAAAATAACTACAATATAGCAATTAAACACTGGAGTGATATATGTGCAGAAGATGAATGTGCAAGTAGAGATACTGGGGTGCAAAGGAGCAAAATAACAATATGGAGATGAGGTATTACAGATGGGCTGTGTACAGGTGCAGTAATCTGTAAGCTGCTCTGACAGATGATGCTTAAAGTTAGTGAGGGAGATGAGTCTCCAGCTTCAGTGATTTTTTCAGTTAGTTCCAGTCATTGGCAGCAGAGAACTGCCAAGGGAGGAATTGGCTTTCGGGGTGACCAGTGAAATATACCTGTTGGAGCGCGTGCTACGGGTGGGTGCTGCTATGGTGACCAGTGAGCTGAGATAAGGCGGGGCTTAACCTAGCAAAGATTTAGAGATGACCTGGAGCCAGTGGGTTTGGCGACAAATATGTAGTGAGGGCCAGCCAACGAGAGCATACATGTCGCAGTGGTGGGCAGTATATAGGGCTTTGGTGACAAAATGGATGGCACTGCGACAGACTACATCCAGTTTGCTGAGTAGAGTGTTGGAGGTTATTTTGTAGCCTGTTGTTAAATAGGAAGCAGATAATAGATTTAATTTTGGATTGGGGATGTGAGTCTGGAAGGAGAGAGTACAGTCTAACCAGACACCTAGGTATTTATAGTTGTCCACATATTCTAAGTCAGAACTGTCCAGAGCAGTGATGCTAGACGGGTGGGCAGGTGCGGGCAGCGATCGGTTGAAGAGCATGCATTTAGTTTTACTTGCATTTAAGAGCAGTTGGAGGCCACGGAAGAAGTGTTGTATGGCATTGAAGCTCGTCTGGAGGTTAGTTAACACAGTGTCCAAAGGGCCAGAAGTATAAAGAATGGTGTCGTCTGCGTAGAGGTGGATCAGAGAATCACCAGCAGCAAAAACGACATCATTGACGTACAGTTTAAGTCGGAAGTTTACATACACCTTAGCCAAATACATTTAAACTCAGTTTCTCACAATTCCTGACAATTAATCCTAGTAAAAATGTCCTGTCTTAGTTCAGTAAGGATCACCACTTTATTTTAAGATAAAGTGAAATGTCAGAATAATAGTAGAGAGAATGATTTATTTCAGTTTTAATTTCTTTCATCACATTCCCAGTGGGTCAAAAGTTTACATACACTCCATTAGTATTCGGTAGCATTGCCTTTAAATTGTTTAACTTGGGTCAAATGTTTCAGGTAGCCTTCCACAAGCTTCCCACAATAAGTTGGGTGAATTTTGGCCCATTCCTCCTGACAGAGCTGGTGTAACGGAGTCAGGTTTGTAGGCCTCCTTGCTCACACACACATTTTCAGTTCTGCCCACAAATATTCTATGGGACTGAGGTCAGGGATGGCCACTCCAATACCTTGACTTTGTTGTCCTTAAGGCATTTTGCCACAGCTTTGGAAATATGCTTGGGGTCATTGTCAATTTGGAAGACCCATTTACGACCAAGCTTTAACTTCCTGACTAATGTCTTGAGATGTTGCTTCAATATATTCACATTATTTTCCTTCTCATGATGCCATCTATTTTGTGAAGTACACCTGTCCCTCCTGCAGCAAAGCACCACCACATGATGCTGCCACAGTGCTTCACAGTTGGGATGGGGTTCTTCGACTTGCAAGTGTTAGGGAAGATTCAGAATTTGTTGGTAACATATTTAAGATGTTTAATATTCATCAAATATGTGTAAGTTCATTCTCATCAGAATGGTATTTTTGTATAATACTGTGGCGAGGTTGCAGTTATCTGTTCTATGTCAAGACTAAGTTGCATGGGCCGCTGAGAGGGGAGAGGTCAAAGTGTCATCATGTGTAAACATATCTTTTACTCCCTACCTTTCCCAGTGGGGAAAGGAGGGTTGCAGTGTCTGGAATCATTCTATGCTCCCTCTAATGTTGTTTCTATCTTAACCTATAGCCTCAATTCTCCTCTCTGTGAGTTTGTCCAGGAGGTTGTATTTTGAGTTGGTTGTATCTAAATGACAATTTGATATATGCCTGTTGATTTGGAGGATTGGTTTATGGTTCTGGGGTTTGGGAAAGGAGACAAAGCTGAACGATGAATTATGTCTATGCTGTCTGACTATGTGTGATCTTTGCTATAAAGGATCCCATTTTTCCATTGTGGGGGGACTCTCAACTTTTCATTAGAGATACTGAACTGTTGAAAGTCAAAATGCTATAGAGCTTATATAATTAAATATGGACTTTTATAACTAACTCTGACTTGTGTGTGTGGTTTGCTCCCATGATTTGGTAAATAGAGGAAATTTCCACGACACAAGCCTCACCCTTTTTCCTCCAAACATAACGATGGCCATTATGGCCAAACAGTTCTATTTTTGTTTCATCAGACTAGAGGACATTTCTCCAAAAAGTACGATCTTTGTCCCCACGTGCAGTTTCAAACCGTAGTCTGGCTTTTTTATGGCAGTTTTGGAGCAGTGGCTTCTTCCTTGCTGAGAGGGCTTTCAGGTTATGTCGATATAGTACTCGTTTTACTGTGGCTATAGACACTTTTGTACAGGTTTCCTCCAGCATCTTCACAAGGTCCTTTGTTGTTCTGGGATTGAATTGCACTTTTCGCACCAAAGTACGTTCATCTCTAGGAGACAAAACGCGCCTCCTTCCTGAGTGGTATGATGGCTGCGTGGTCCCATGGTGTTTATACTTACTACTGCGTACTATTGTTTGTACAGATGAACGTGGTACCTTCAGGCATTTGTAAATTTCTCCCAAGGATGAACCATACTTGTGGAGGTCTGCCATTTGTTTTCTTGGCTGATTTCTTTTGATTTTCCCATGATGTCAAGCAGAGGCACTGCGTTTGAGGGTAGGCCTTAAAATACATCCACAGGTACACCTCAAATTGACTCAAATGGTGTCAATTAGCCTATCAGAAGCTTCTAAAGCCATTACATAATTTGAAAAAAAAAATCCAAGCTCTTTAAAGGCACAGTGAACTTAGTGTATGTAAACTTCTGACCTAATGGAATTGTGATACAGTGAGTTATAAGTGAAATAATCTGTATGTAAACAATTGTTGTAAAAATGACTTGTGTCATGCACAAAGTAGTCCTTACCGACTTGCCAAAACTATAGTTTGTTAACTTATTTGGGACTGGGGGGGCAGTACTGAGAAGCTTGGATGAATAAGGTGCCCAGAGTAAACGGCCTGCTACTCAGGCCCAGTTGCTAATATTTGCATATCATTAGTAGATTTGGATAGAAAACTCTGAAGTTTCTAATACTGTTTTAATGATGTCTGTGAGTATAACAGAACTCATATGGCAGGCAAAAACCTGAGAAAAAATCCAACCAGGAAGTGGGAAATCCGAGGTTTGTAGTTTTTCAAGTCATTGCCTGTCGAATATACAGCGTCTATGGGGTCATATTGCACTTCCTAAGGCTTCCACTAGATGTCAACAGTCTTTAGAACTATGTTTGATGCTTCTACTGTGAAAGAGGTGGGAATGGGAGCTGAGTGAGTCATGGATCTGCAAGAGTGGCATGAGCTGATCACGCGCACTCACGTGAGATTTAGCTTGCGTTCCATTACATTTCTACAGACAAAGGAATTCTCCGGTTGGAACATTATTGAAGATTTATGATAAAAAATATCCTAAAAATTGATTCTATACTTCGTTTGACATGTTTCTACAGACTGTAATGTGACTTTTCGTCTGAACTTTCGCCTGGACCTGCCCGCGCGTCGTGAGTTTGGATTGTGTACTAAACGTGCGAACAAAAAGGAGGTATTTGGACATAAATGATGGACTTTATCAAACAAATCAAACATTTATTGTGGAACTGGGATTCCTGGGAGTGCATTCTGATGAAGATCAAAGGTATGTGAATATTTACAATGCTATTTCTGACTTTGTCGACTCCACAACATGGCAGATATCTGTATGGCTTGTTTTGTTGTCTGAGCGCTGTACTCAGATTATTGAATGGTGTGCTTTTTCGGTTAAGCTTTTTTGAAATCTGGCGCAGCGGTTGCATTAACGAGTGCTATTAGCATTTAGCGTAGCGCATTTGCATTTCCAGATGGCTAGATGGGACGCATGCGTTTAAGAGGTGAAGGAGAAGTGGATCTAAAATTCCATGCATAACATTTGTATCTTTTAGCAATGTTTATTATGAGTATTTCTGTAAATTGATGTGGCTCTCTGCAAAATCACCGGATGTTTTGGAACTACTGAACATAACGCGCCAATGTAAACTGAGATTTTTGGATATAAATATGAACTTTATCGAACAAAACATACATGTATTGTGTAACATGAAGTCCTATGAGTGTCATCTGATGAAGATCATCAAAGATTAGTGATTCATTTTCTCTCTATTTCTCCTCTCTTTGGCTGGAAAAATGGCTGTGTTTTTCTGTAACTAGGTACTGACCTAACATAATCGTTTGGTGTGCTTTCATCGTAAAGCCTTTTTGAAATCGGACACTGTGACTGGATATACAACAAGTTTATCTTTAAAATGGTGTGAAATACTTGTATGTTTGAGTCATTTTAATTATGGGATTTCTGTTGTTTTGAATTTGGCGCCCTACACTTTCACTGGCTGTTGTTGAGGTGGAACGCTACCGTCCCGAATATCCCAGAGAGCTTAATAACAAGACATTTTTGGAGTGGTTGAAAAATGGGTTTTAATGACTCCAACCTAAGTGTATGTTAACTTCCGACTTCAAATGTATACAGAGAAAAGAGCCAGCCCGAGAATTGAACACTGTGCACCCCCATAGAGACTGTCAAAGGTTTGGGCAACAGGACCTCCAATTTGACACACTGAACTCTGTCTGAGAAGTAGTTGGTGAACTAGGCGAGGCAGTCATTTGAGAAACCAAGGCTGTATAGTCTGCCAATAAGAATGCAGTGATTGACAGAGTCGAACGCCTTGGCCAGGTCGATGAATACAGCTGCACAGTATTGTCTTTTATCGATGGTGGTTTTGATGTTGTTTAGGACCTTGAGTGTGGCTGAAGTGCACCCATGACCAGCTTGGAAACCAAATTGCATAGCGGAGAAGGTAAGGTGGGATTCAAAATCTGTTTGTTAATTTGGCTTTCGAAGACCTTAGAAAGGCAGGGTAAGATAAATATAGATCTGTAACAGTTTGGGTCTAGGGTGTCACCCATTTGAAGAGGGGGATGACCAAGGCAACTTTCCAATCTTTGGGGATCTCAGACAATACGATAGAGAGGTTGAGCAGGCTAGTAATAGGGGTTGCAACAATTGCGGCGGATAATTTTAGAAAGCGAGGGTCCAGATTGTCTAGCCCAGCTGATTTGTAGGGGTCCAGATTTTGCAGCTCTTTCAGAACAACAGCTGTCTGGATTTGGGTGAAAGAGAAATGGGGGAGGCTTGAGCAAGTTGCTGTGGGGGGTGCAGAGCTGTTGACCGGGGTAGTGGTAGCCAGGTGGAAATCATTTCCAGCCTTAGAAAAATGCTTATTGAAATGTTCAATTATAGTGGATTTATCGGTGGGGACAGTGTTCCCTAGCCTCAGTGCAGTGGGCAGATGGTTGGAGGTGCTCTTATTCTCCATGGACTTTACAGTGTCCCAGAACTTTTTGGAGTTGGTGCTACAGGATACAAATTTCTGTTTGAAAAAGCTAGCCTTTGCTTTCCTAACTGCCTGTGTATATTGGTTCTTAACTTCCCTGAAAAGTTACATATCGCGGGGGCTATTCGATGCTAATGCAGAACGCCACAGAATGTTTTTTGTGCTGGTCAAGGGCTGTCAGGTCTGGAGTGAACCAAGGGCTATATCTGTTCAATTTTTTTTTGAATGAGGCATGCTTATTTAAGATTGTGAGGAAAGCACTTTTAAAGAATAACCAGGCATCCTCTACTGACTGAATGAGGTCAATATCCTTTCAGGATACCCGAACCAGGTCAATGAGAAAGGCCTGCTCATACTCCAAGTCTTCAGGCTTCCCCTTGGGATCCACAGTTTTTGACCAGAGAGTCTGTGTGATGGTCTGTCCACTCGGGTATGTGCAAGTGCAAGGCATGTCCACAGATGACCCTGTTATGGCGCAGATTGTCTTGTTTGTGTATCTCACATCCCAACTGTTATCCAGTACACAAAGTGCAGGAGAACGGATATTATTTACAGCACAGGAGTAGCTGCCAGCATCCGTAATGTTGAATGAGTCTAGGTGCAGGCTAGTATTTTGGGTTTTTGGGTTGATTAGCTGTTGTCCGTTCTTGTACCAGATGTAGGCAGGGTTGAGGTTGTCACTCAGAGTACATTTGGTGCTGCAGGTCAGTGTTACTTTCTGTCCCTCTTTCACAGTGTCTGGATTCTTCCTTACCTTCAGACCTGTGACAAACAGTTGTCCCATATTCGCTGTTCTGCCAGAGTTCTCTGAGTTAACTTATACTCAGCGCAGTCCCTCTGTCAAATCACTGATCTTAAGAGTATGGGAATATTGACGGGAACCCCCAACACCACCAGATCTCAAATGTCCTCCATACTCTGGGTCTTTAATCAGATCCTCCGGAATGGTTGTGTCCTTCCATTTCTTCATGTTGTCGTTGTTAAACCAGTAGAATTCTTTCAATTTACTTCTGGTTTCTTGGATTTCCAAACCGCAGGACAATTCTACAGACGATCCTAAGGCACAAACACTCTCCTTTCTACAAAATAAAACTACCACAACTGCAGCCAGCAGACCTGGTATAAAGCGGAGAAGTCCTGCAAACACACTTCCTGCCAACATCCACGGATACTTAAACCTGTACTGGTGGTGCAGTTCAACTAAATTCAAGTGTGAATCAAGTGATGTTATTTCTTAATACTTATAGGAGGGAGTGTACTCTTCTTGTGCAAGTCTAACTTCCTTCCTTTAAGAGATAAAGGTAATGTCATGCTTGCTTACATGGTGAAGAGAAATCGAGAAAATGAAAAATGCAAGATATACTGTATATTTTTCTCAGACTATTGATGAAACAATAGTGCGTGCGAGATGAAGAGGAATGACTTGAACATTTCAACATGTTAAGTGACAGGCCTACTATGTTCCAGGAGGATTAAAATGTCTACTATGTTCCAGGAGGATTAAAAGGCCTACTATGTTCCAGGAGGGTTAAAAGGTCTACTATGTTCCAGGAGGATTAAAAGGTCTACTATGTTCCAGGAGGATTAAAAGGTCTACTATGTTCCAGGAGGATTAAAAGGTCTACTATGTTCCAGTAAGATTAAAAGGTCTACTATGTTCCAGGAGGATTAAAGGGTCTACTATGTTCCAGGAGGATTAAAATGTCTACTATGTTCCAGTAAGATTAAAAGGTCTACTATGTTCCAGGAGGATTAAAAGGTCTACTATGTTCCAGGAGGATTAAAAGGTCTACTATGTTCCAGGAGGATTAAAGGGTCTACTATGTTCCAGGAGGATTAAAATGTCTACTATGTTCCAGTAAGATTAAAAGGTCTACTATGTTCCAGGAGGATTAAAAGGTCTACTATGTTCCAGGAGGATTAAAAGGTCTACTATGTTCCAGGAGGATTAAAAGGTCTACTATGTTCCAGGAGGATTAAAAGGCCTACTATGTTCCAGGAGGATTAAAAGGTCTACTATGTTCCAGGAGGATTAAAAGGTCTACTATGTTCCAGGAGGATTAAAATGTCTACTATGTTCCAGGAGGATTAAAATGTCTACTATGTTCCAGGAGGATTAAAAGGTCTACTATGTTCCAGGAGGATTAAAAGGTCTACTATGTTCCCGGAGGATTAAAAGGTCTACTATGTTCCCGGAGGATTAAAAGGCCTATGTAAGTAATACGTGTTTATACATCCACTTCATCATAATAAACACAATATAACAGATATAGTGTCTGAGATAAGTACAGAATTTACATTCAATTCATGAGTTTAAAAATAACTTTTCACTTCCTGAATTGCATGAGTTGAAAACAGAATTTACCCAACCCTGGTTTGAACCTGTTATACAGTCACATAGACGCACCCTGAACTGCTTCTACCCCCAAGCCATACGTGTAATGAATACTGAGGGAGAAAAAGGTCCAGATAAACATGCAGAGCGCAGCATGTGTTTATTATACCTTCACAGAAGGCAGGAATCGTGGTCACAGGCAAGCAATTGTCATACACAGGTAGACAAACAGGCAAGTGAATCAAAACTAGGAATGAAGGCTATAACTGGTTCTCACAAACAAGCTAGGAAAAGGCTTAGTAGAGTCAAAACGAACAACACCTCACAAACAGAATGAACTGAACTAAATAAGGAGCTGATGAGACCAGCTGAGTAACTAACACAGGTGAAATCAATGAACAAAAATAAAAGACAGGGCTATATTCAAGAACACAAAGAAGCAGGGCTATGTTCAAGAACACAACGAAACAGAACAAGGTTGACTAAGAAAATAAATACAGAACCTTAAAATACGAAGGCTAAGTAGTTAACCAATAGCTACCCAGCCATTGACCCCACTTTATGCACTAACTCTGACTCATGACATACGCTACTGCTTATTATCTATCCTGTTGCCGAGTCGCTTTATCCCTGCCCATATGTACATATCTATCTAAATTACATCGTACCCCTGCACATGGACTTGGTACTGATACCCTGTGTATTAGACCTTCCCCCATTTAGTCGACGGATCCATTATTTGGTCGGTAGGCTGTTTTTCGACCTAGATTTTTTTTTTTGTTAGTGTCTATCAATTCCCTATTACATATCACCAGTAATACATTCTGTTAATCCCCATAATTTCTAATCTACAATGTTTGTTTGGTTAGTCATTTCCCTTAATGCATTCAATATTATTCCAGTCTTTTACTGTTCTCATTGTTGGAGTTGTTTGCAGAGCGCACAACCTATGCTACACTTGTGAGAAACAAGTTTTGGTTTATTGCATTCCATTTACAATTTTTGTCAATTTATTCAGTGTCTTTTGTTTGGAGAGCTCCTGTCAATGTTGTGTAAGGACGCACACCTGATTATGCATGGCAGTAGGCCTAGGCTACCTGGCCTACTTGCAAATGTAAGAATATAAATGTGCCCATTCGGGGATCTGATAGTATTTCACCACCACTAATGAGCTGTGGAGCTTCTCAAAGTATTTTTTAAATATATTTTTTAACATCCATAGTTAAATAGTTCCTCAATGTAGTCTGTTAGAAAAATCTTTCCAGATCTCTCCCTTTTGATAACAACTTGGTGTGAAAAAAAAAATGTAATGCTCTGATCCAGTGTAAAAATCATAAAATAGGCCTACTGTCACGTCTCCTCCCCTCCGGCGTTTGAGGTCGCCGATCTACTAACCACCGGTTCTGGGATCCATCATTACACACACCTGGCATCAATCATTACTCGCAGCTGCACGTCATCATGAGGCACACCTGGACTCCATTACCTCACTTATTACCTCCCCTATATCTGGCACTCTCTTAGGTTCCTTCCCCAGTCAGTATTGTTCCTGTGTTTATGTGTAGACGCTACTGTTATGTTGTCTCGGTCAATGTTTGTTGTTTTATTAAACGTTTCATCTGCACCTCCTTGACTCTCAGTGTCTCCGTTATACCTACCTGATTACTACTTATCCCTTGCACAAAGCTTAGCAGTGTCTGTCCGGAGCTCACTGGTGTGGGAAACTCTGAGGGCCCAGAATACTGTCCAACCCAGTTGATAGTTGACACAATGTTTGAAGTTCCTTGCAGACAGGTCACGAAAAGAATGTGATTTATAGGATATTTATTTTCTACCTGCAGGCAGCAATGTTTTTATTTGTTGGCCTTAGGTAGGCTATTTTTACATATTTTAGTGTGTTACTTTCTATTAAATGTGTTAATTGTATTTTCTATCAAATAAAATAGCAAATAAAACTCTGCATTGTTGGTTAAGGGCTTGTAGGTAAGTATTTCACGGTAAGTATTTCATGGTACCTGTTGTATTCGGTGCATGTGACATAACATTTGATTTGATTTTACATCAAACTTTCAATGGGTGAATTTGCATGGTCTGCATGGTCTCCTCAGGCTAGACTCTCTACAACCTGTAGATAGACCAACTAAACATTATGCTGTTCTGGGAATACAAACAGCAGATCAGATCAGATACATCTATGTCAGAAAATATATAAAGGCTGATGGGGGAAAGCAACACAGCAGATATGTGGTGAAAGGAGTCTTTAAAAGCACCTTAACGGGCTCGTGGTACTTCGTGGTACTTCAAACACATGGTTTCATGCCATTCCATTCACGGCGTATTTATATAAGCCGTCTTCCTCTCAGCAGCCTCCACTGGTATATACCGTATACCGGGGGATTTGGAAATAGCCACGGGAGGCTTTTTCAATACCATGAATAACTTGAAACCATTTCTTTGAAGTTGTTCAATACATTTGTATATCTGTAGCTAATTTCTAAGTAAGTACCTGCAGTCAAATTATGCAATATGTTAGGAGATAAAGCAGATTGCGTTCTTCGTTTCACCTGTCACATTATTTTTCAAGCTTAGTTCCCCAGGACAGTTGAGCCAGTCATGTGTTTGTTCGTAAATAACGGGAGAAAGCGGGAGCAGGTCCAGCTGTGTATTAGAGGTCGCGTTTTATAATGAAAGTTACGTTTTTTTTTTGCTCCTATAGTTTTCCTTTACATAAAATACATTAATGAAACACATTAGGCAGAAAATACTTTAATTTTCATCAGATGACAACAGAAGTGCAACACTAATTGGCTGGCAGACACAAGTAAATTAGCTTCCAATGAAAAAGCAAGGTATTTAAAAAAAATCAAAAACGATATATGTTCATCATATTTCTACTGTTTATCGTAGAAAGAATGTAGCCAGCAACATTTCCTAATGTTTTGCTTAATGTTAATATATCATTTTACCTGAGAAAAGTAGTCTGGCTACACCAAGAAAAGTACTGGAGAAAAGTAGTCTGGCTACACCAAGAAAAGTACTGGAGAAAAGTAGTCTGTTTCCACCAAGAAAAGTACTGGAGAAAAGTAGTCTGGCTACACCAAGAAAAGTACTGGAGAAAAGTAGTCTGGCTACACCAAGAAAAGTACTGGAGAAAAGTAGTCTGGCTACACCAAGAAAAGTACTGGAGAAAAGTAGTCTGGCTACACCAAGAAAAGTACTGGAGAAAAGTAGTCTGGCTACACCAAGAAAAGTACTGGAGAAAAGTAGTCTGGCTACACCAATACAAGTACTGGAGAAAAGTAGTCTGGCTACACCAAGAAAAGTACTGGAGAAAAGTAGTCTGGCTACACCAAGAAAAGTACTGGAGAAAAGTAGTCTGGTTCCACCAAGAAAAGTACTGGAGAAAAGTAGTCTGGCTACACCAAGAAAAGTACTGGAGAAAAGTAGTCTGGCTACACCAAGAAAAGTACTGGAGAAAAGTAGTCTGGCTACACCAAGAAAAGTACTGGAGAAAAGTAGTCTGGCTACACCAAGAAAAGTACTGGAGAAAAGTAGTCTGGCTACACCAAGAAAAGTACTGGAGAAAAGTAGTCTGGCTACACCAAGAAAAGTACTGGAGAAAAGTAGCTCCACATCAGTCAGAGTGCTGTCTGCTGATAGAATGATGGAGAAAAGTAGCTCCACATCAGTCAGAGTGCTGTCTGCTGATAGAATGATGGAGAAAAGTAGCTCCACATCAGTCAGAGTGCTGTCTGCTGATAGAATGATGGAGAAAAGTAGCTCCACATCAGTCAAAGCGCTGTCTGCTGATAGAATGATGGAGAAAAGTAGCTCCACATCAGTCAAAGCGCTGTCTGCTGATAGAATGATGGAGAAAAGTAGCTCCACATCAGTCAAAGCGCTGTCTGCTGATAGGATTATGGAGAAAAGTAGCTCCACATCAGTCAGAGTGCTGTCTGCTGATAGAATGATGGAGAAAAGTAGCTCCACATCAGTCAGAGTGCTGTCTGCTGATAGAATGATGGAGAAAAGTAGCTCCACATCAGTCAAAGCGCTGTCTGCTGATAGAATGATGGAGAAAAGTAGCTACACATCAGTCAGAGTGCTGTCTGCTGATAGAATGATGGAGAAAAGTAGCTCCACATCAGTCAGAGTGCTGTCTGCTGATAGAATGATGGAGAAAAGTAGCTCCACATCAGTCAGAGTGCTGTCTGCTGATAGAATGATGGAGAAAAGTAGCTCCACATCAGTCAGAGTGCTGTCTGCTGATAGAATGATGGAGAAAAGTAGCTCCACATCAAGCAAAGCGCTGTCTGCTGATAGAATGATGGAGAAAAGTAGCTCCACATCAGTCAGAGTGCTGTCTGCTGATAGAATGATGGAGAAAAGTAGCTCCACATCAGTCAGAGTGCTGTCTGCTGATAGAATGATGGAGAAAAGTAGCTCCACATCAGTCAAAGCGCTGTCTGCTGATAGAATGATGGAGAAAAGTAGCTCCACATCAGTCAAAGCGCTGTCTGCTGATAGAATGATGGAGAAAAGTAGCTCCACATCAGTCAAAGCGCTGTCTGCTGATAGGATTATGGAGAAAAGTAGCTCCACATCAGTCAGAGTGCTGTCTGCTGTTAGAATGATGGAGAAAAGTAGCTCCACATCAGTCAGAGTGCTGTCTGCTGATAAAATGATGGAGAAAAGTAGCTCCACATCAAACAAAGCTCTGTCTGCTGATAGAATGATGGAGAAAAGTAGCTCCACATCAGTCAGAGTGCTGTCTGCTGATAGAATGATGGAGAAAAGTAGCTACACATCAGTCGAAGCGCTGTCTGCTGATAGAATGATGGAGAAAAGTAGCTCCACATCAGTCAGAGTGCTGTCTGCTGATAGAATGATGGAGAAAAGTAGCTCCACATCAGTCAGAGTGCTGTCTGCTGATAGAATGATGGAGAAAAGTAGCTCCACATCACTCAAAGCGCTGTCTGCTGATAGAATGATGGAGAAAAGTAGCTCCACATCAGTCAGAGTGCTGTCTGCTGATAGAATGATGGAGAAAAGTAGCTCCACATCAGTCAAAGCGCTGTCTGCTGATAGAATGATGGAGAAAAGTAGCTCCACATCAGTCAAAGCGCTGTCTGCTGATAGAATGATGGAGAAAAGTAGCTCCACATCAGTCAGAGTGCTGTCTGCTGATAGAATGATGGAGAAAAGTAGCTCCACATCAGTCAAAGCACTGTCTGCTGATAGAATGATGGAGAAAAGTAGCTCCACATCAGTCAGAGTGCTGTCTGCTGATAGAATGATGGAGAAAAGTAGCTCCACATCAGTCAAAGCGCTGTCTGCTGATAGAATGATGGAGAAAAGTAGCTCCACATCAGTCAAAGCGCTGTCTGCTGATAGAATGATGGAGAAAAGTAGCTCCACATCAGTCAGAGTGCTGTCTGCTGATAGAATGATGGAGAAAAGTAGCTCCACATCAGTCAGAGTGCTGTCTGCTGATAGAATGATGGAGAAAAGTAGCTACACATCAGTCAAAGCGCTGTCTACTGATAGAATGATGGAGAAAAGTAGCTCCACATCAGTCAAAGCGCTGTCTGCTGATAGAATGATGGAGAAAAGTAGCTCCACATCAGTCAAAGCGCTGTCTGCTGATAGAATGATGGAGAAAAGTAGCTCCACATCAGTCAAAGCGCTGTCTGCTGATAGAATGATGGAGAAAAGTAGCTCCACATCAGTCAGAGCGCTGTCTGCTGATAGAATGATGGAGAAAAGTAGCTCCACATCAGTCAAAGCGCTGTCTGCTGATAGAATGATGGAGAAAAGTAGCTCCACATCAGTCAGAGTGCTGTCTGCTGATAGAATGATGGAGAAAAGTAGCTCCACATCAGTCAAAGCGCTGTCTGCTGATAGAATGATGGAGAAAAGTAGCTCCACATCAGTCAGAGTGCTGTCTGCTGATAGAATGATGGAGAAAAGTAGCTACACATCAGTCAAAGCGCTGTCTACTGATAGAATGATGGAGAAAAGTAGCTCCACATCAGTCAAAGCGCTGTCTGCTGATAGAATGATGGAGAAAAGTAGCTCCACATCAGTCAAAGCGCTGTCTGCTGATAGAATGATGGAGAAAAGTAGCTCCACATCAGTCAAAGCGCTGTCTGCTGATAGGATTATGGAGAAAAGTAGCTCCACATCAGTCAAAGCGCTGTCTGCTGATAGAATGATGGAGAAAAGTAGCTCCACATCAGTCAAAGCGCTGTCTGCTGATAGAATGATGGAGAAAAGTAGCTCCACATCAGTCAAAGCGCTGTCTGCTGATAGAATGATGGAGAAAAGTAGCTCCACATCAGTCAAAGCGCTGTCTGCTGATAGAATGATGGAGAAAAGTAGCTCCACATCAGTCAAAGCGCTGTCTGCTGATAGAATGATGGAGAAAAGTAGCTCCACATCAGTCAAAGCGCTGTCTGCTGATAGAATGATGGAGAAAAGTAGCTCCACATCAGTCAAAGCGCTGTCTGCTGATAGGATGATGGAGAAAAGTAGCTCCACATCAGTCAAAGCTCTGTCTGCTGATAGAATGATGGAGAAAAGTAGCTCCACATCAGTCAGAGTGCTGTCTGCTGATAGAATGATGGAGAAAAGTAGCTCCACATCAGTCAGAGTGCTGTCTGCTGATAGAATGATGGAGAAAAGTAGCTCCACATCAGTCAAAGCGCTGTCTGCTGATAGAATGATGGAGAAAAGTAGCTCCACATCAGTCAAAGCGCTGTCTGCTGATAGAATGATGGAGAAAAGTAGCTCCACATCAGTCAGAGCGCTGTCTGCTGATAGAATGATGGAGAAAAGTAGCTCCACATCAGTCAGAGCGCTGTCTGCTGATAGAATGATGGAGAAAAGTAGCTCCACATCAGTCAAAGCGCTGTCTGCTGATAGAATGATGGAGAAAAGTAGCTCCACATCAGTCAAAGCGCTGTCTGCTGATAGAATGATGGAGAAAAGTAGCTCCACATCAGTCAAAGCGCTGTCTGCTGATAGAATGATGGAGAAAAGTAGCTCCACATCAGTCAAAGCGCTGTCTGCTGATAGAATGATGGAGAAAAGTAGCTCCACATCAGTCAGAGCGCTGTCTGCTGATAGAATGATGGAGAAAAGTAGCTCCACATCAGTCAAAGCGCTGTCTGCTGATAGAATGATGGAGAAAAGTAGCTCCACATCAGTCAAAGCGCTGTCTGCTGATAGAATGATGGAGAAAAGTAGCTCCACATCAGTCAAAGCGCTGTCTGCTGATAGAATGATGGAGAAAAGTAGCTCCACATCAGTCAGAGCGCTGTCTGCTGATAGAATGATGGAGAAAAGTAGCTCCACATCAGTCAGAGTGCTGTCTGCTGATAGAATGATGGAGAAAAGTAGCTCCACATCAGTCAGAGTGCTGTCTGCTGATAGAATGATGGAGAAAAGTAGCTCCACATCAGTCAGAGTGCTGTCTGCTGATAGAATGATGGAGAAAAGTAGCTCCACATCAGTCAGAGTGCTGTCTGCTGATAGAATGATGGAGAAAAGTAGCTCCACATCAGTCAGAGTGCTGTCTGCTGATAGAATGATGGAGAAAAGTAGCTCCACATCAGTCAGAGTGCTGTCTGCTGATAGAATGATGGAGAAAAGTAGCTCCACATCAGTCAGAGTGCTGTCTGCTGATAGAATGATGGAGAAAAGTAGCTCCACATCAGTCAGAGTGCTGTCTGCTGATAGAATGATGGAGAAAAGTAGCTCCACATCAGTCAGAGTGCTGTCTGCTGATAGAATGATGGAGAAAAGTAGCTCCACATCAGTCAAAGCGCTGTCTGCTGATAGAATGATGGAGAAAAGTAGCTCCACATCAGTCAGAGCGCTGTCTGCTGATAGAATGATGGAGAAAAGTAGCTCCACATCAGTCAAAGTGCTGTCTGCTGATAGAATGATGGAGAAAAGTAGCTCCACATCAGTCAGAGTGCTGTCTGCTGATAGAATGATGGAGAAAAGTAGCTCCACATCAGTCAAAGTGCTGTCTGCTGATAGAATGATGGAGAAAAGTAGCTCCACATCAGTCAGAGTGCTGTCTGCTGATAGAATGATGGAGAAAAGTAGCTCCACATCAGTCAGAGTGCTGTCTGCTGATAGAATGATGGAGAAAAGTAGCTCCACATCAGTCAGAGTGCTGTCTGCTGATAGAATGATGGAGAAAAGTAGCTCCACATCAGTCAAAGCGCTGTCTACTGATAGAATGATGGAGAAAAGTAGCTCCACATCAGTCAGAGCGCTGTCTGCTGATAGAATGATGGTGAAAAGTAGCTCCACATCAGTCAAAGCGCTGTCTGCTGATAGAATGATGGAGAAAAGTAGCTCCACATCAGTCAGAGCGCTGTCTGCTGATAGAATGATGGAGAAAAGTAGCTCCACATCAGTCAGAGTGCTGTCTGCTGATAGAATGATGGAGAAAAGTAGCTCCACATCAGTCAGAGTGCTGTCTGCTGATAGAATGATGGAGAAAAGTAGCTCCACATCAGTCAGAGTGCTGTCTGCTGATAGAATGATGGAGAAAAGTAGCTCCACATCAGTCAGAGTGCTGTCTGCTGATAGAATGATGGAGAAAAGTAGCTCCACATCAGTCAGAGTGCTGTCTGCTGATAGAATGCCCGTTTGTGAATTCTCATCCAGTGGAGAAGGGCAACTGAAGCACAAAATGAGTCTGATGCCGAGTAGAAATTACAATAACAAGCATTTAAATCTGCGTTTACAAAACATAGCAAGATGTTTCTAATCTGCTATATATTTTCTTCCTGCGTGAAAATCGTAGAATTCTGCTTTAACCCCATCCCTAAATTTAACATGTTAGTTATCTAATAAGTGGCTGAATAAATAAGGTGATGGGGCATCATATTGTGATAGCTTTCTGTCGTGTTTGAGTCAAAGCCCTTTGGATGAGTATTATTCATTTACTCCTCCCCCCTCTTCTCTGAGCAGACAGGCAGGCCTGTTGCCCTAGCGACTCCAGACAGTCACAGCGTGTAGCCTACACATGCTGCTCCAGAGCCAGTACTGTTCTTCCTTCAGACAAGCATGCATAGACATTGTGCAAATTAACACATTTTTATCATTCACATTCACCTGTAAATGTCACCAAAAATTACATTTCGATAGCTCCTACCTATATATGTATAACTTTATGAGCTGGATTGCCTGTCTTTGCAATTTGTTTATTTTCATTCACGCTAATTAGCATATTTAGCTAACAGCCGTCACAGAAATACACTATTACTTGTTATAATACTGTTAGCATTCTGGTAATAGACGCTCAATAGGCTTTTTTTGCATTTTTGGCGCTCCCTTGTGTACTAAGCCAGTAATACCAGTATGAAAGAAGGCCGGTATGACGATATGAAAATCTGGATACCACCCAAACATATAAAGTAGTACAGTATTTTTATAATATTATATTACAGCATTTTTAGGAGGAGAGAGTGTGTGACTGTGTTGGGAGCCAGTAGAGGCATTCTGAACATGTACTGGGGGAGTCTGTCAGCATGTTGAGAGTAAGGAGTGATGTTCCTTGGACTGTGAACTTCAGCTTTCCAGGCCACGTCCCCTGGGAGAGTGTGTGGCCATGCAAGTGTGTGAGTAAGACGGAATTTGTTCTCAATTTGTGCTCAACATCAGCTTTCCAGGGTTTGCTTCCTAGGGGCTTGAACCTGTTTGTATATGTGTGTGTTTGTGTGAGCGGAGTGGAGCGAGGAGTAGAGCGAAGCGAGGAGTGGAGAGGAGCTGGAGGAGCAGAGCGGAGCGGAAGCGAAGCGAGGAGTGGAGAGGAGCTGGAGCAGCAGAGCGGAGAGGGAGCAGAGCGAGGAGTGGAGAGGAGCTGGAGGAGCAGAGCGGAGTGGAAGCGAAGCGAGGAGTGGAGAGGAGCTGGAGCAGCAGAGCGGAGCGGAGAGGGAGCAGAGCGAGGAGTGGAGAGGAGCTGGAGGAGCAGAGTGGAGCGGAAGCGAAGCAAGGAGTGGAGAGAAGCTGGAGGAGCAGAGTGGAGCAGAAGCGAAGCGAGGAGTGGAGAGGAGCTGGAGCAGCAGAGCGGAGTGGAGAGGAGCTGGAGGAGCAGAGTGGAGCGGAAGCGAAGCGAGGAGTGGAGAGGAGCTGGAGCAGCAGAGCGGAGTGGAGAGGAGCTGGAGCAGCAGAGCGGAGTGGAGAGGAGCTGGAGCAGCAGAGCGGAGTGGAGAGGAGCTGGAGGAGCAGAGCGGAAGCGAAGCGAGGAGTGGAGAGGAGCTGGAGCAGCAGAGCGGAGCGGAGAGGGAGCAGAGCGAGGAGTGGAGAGGAGCTGGAGGAGCAGAGCGGAGCGGAAGCGAAGCGAGGAGTGGAGAGGAGCTGGAGCAGCAGAGCGGAGCGGAGAGGGAGCGAGGAGTGGAGCTGGAGGAGCAGAGCGGAGATGGAGCGGAGCAAGGAGTAGAGCGGAGCGGGGAGTGGAGAGGAGCTGGAGGAGCAGAGCGGAGATGGATCGGAGCAAGGAGTAGAGCGGAGCGAGGAGTAGAGCGAGGAGTGGAGCGAAGTTGGAGTGGAGCTGGAGCGAGGAGTGGAGCTGGAGTGGAGCTGGAGTGGAACGAGGAGTAGAGCGGAGCGCGAGTTTCCCAAAGGCTGGAGCGTCGGCCTTCTCAGCTCCAATTTCTCTCCAGTAGCAGTCACTTCACGACCTCAGGACATGACCAGCCCAGCATACATTTGTAGTCTACTTGTGTGCTGCTATAAACTCTTGCTTTAGCTACTGTCATCTAGTAGGCTAAATATTTTCATAAAGAAACTTATAAAACACACAGGTGAAAAATCAAGGTGATTTACAAAGATGAGGACCAAGAGCAAGAGATGGAGTAAAGAATGATTGTGGAATCTGAAAAGACAGGTATCCCGAAAGCATGATGGGGTACTTAGTATATGTTCATGCTGACAGAAAGGAAGGAGGAAGGAGGTAACTAGCTAAGTGTGTCATTGTAGCAAAGTATTTATAAACAAAAAAATAATTTTCATTATATTATCTATTCAATAGGCCAACATTGATTTTGGCCCAATAGGCCTGGCATTTTACATCTTTCAAGTAGCTTTCTGTTTTGATAAGGTCATTTTACCTCAAATCCTTTAGGCCTAGCTATAGAAATATAATAAAACGACTACACATTCCTGCCCAGCCTGGCAAGAGCGTCCCAAAGGGTGTTCGGCATCCGCAGTGGCCCTGAAGCGCTGAGAGGGTGTTCTCCGCTGTTGGCCTGCTCTCCAGGCACCATCACATGGGCCTGAAACCACAGACTCCGGCCAAACTCATGTTTCTAAGAATGAATTCAAAGGCCCTGTAGATGGAGCATAATAAGGCTTTTTAAAATTTAATTTCTATTTAATTCTAAGTAAATCACAACCTATATGTGTAGTTTATACGCTATGATACAACAAAATGTTGTTTAAATGCTGAGCGCTTAATGTCTCTGCCAGCCTAGTGTGTCGCACTTGCAAATGCTTCACAATGTGTTTGTTTGTCGGCTATAGCCTTGAAATAATAATTAATAATAATAATAAATAATTAATTTTCGTTCCTTCTTAGGCTCCCTGTCTGGCTCCTGACCTATTTACAGTTAGTTTAATACGACATGTAGCCTAGTTGAAATTATAAGTGCTTCTTAGTCACATTTTCCTGTTGTTTATTAAAATACTTTTCATTCAAATCGTACGGTTTTGTTTTAAAACTTCAAAACCAAACGTTAGGTCCAGGTAGTCGCAATAATAGATGGGTTTTGGTTAAATTGCGATTTTAATGAATGGAATTAATTCGGAGCGGCTGTTTTTTATTTCTTTGACCGAGGAGCAGGTTTTTAGCGGAGTGGTTCGAACAGAACGATGAGCAGGATTTACGACCACTCAACACTCAACTCATCTCACATACTCTGGTGTATGTGTGTTTGAGAGTGTGCGAATGGTTGAAACATGATTGCGGGTGTGTGTGTCCCTCTGTATGTGTTTGAGTGGCGAACATCGACTGTTGAGGCTTTGCTTCCCAGGAGCCCAACCCCCTTCCCCCACCCCCTCTCCCCTAGACGTCTGGGAGGAATATTATATCATCCACAGGACAGATATGTGTAAAAAAAAAAAACCTTGCTAGTGACAGCCCCTTCATTCCTCACTGAGACATATTCTCAAAGAGTCTACTACAGCACATCATCCCTCTACAATTCCACCTCAGAGTTCCACCAGGCTTCAGTTGAAATGAGACCATTTCATTCTATAACAGACTGCATCCCTGAAAGATATAAGGACTTCACATTGACGATAAACATCAGTTTCCCACAGAGCTCCATCCATAGAAACAACATTTGAGAATTCTACAGGGATTGTTGCTATGTGACAATGTTAGTCTACCATTCCATTTCACATGACCCTCATTAATCATACAGATTCCTCTCTTTCATATGATCAGCTTTACAGCACTTGGATTAATACACTTAATCCAGGTCGCAATTGTAAATGAGAACTTGTTCTCAACTTGCCTACCAGGTTAAATAAAGGTGAAATAAAATTTTTAAATGAAAAAATCCACATGACAGAAATACTGCCTGAATAATGATCATAATTTAGACCAGCCTCGACTATTTTATATGAATAACACCTTCAAATGAAAGATAGAACCTGTGATAATTATTTGAACAAAATGGACTTTGAAGTAATTTGTCATTCTGACTTAAATTATGCCAAAAACACTAACCATTCAATCAACTGAACACTTTAAAGGGTAATGTTTCAGCCCAACCCTGCTCTGACACCTGTGTCGCTGTCTGAGTAGATTAGCAATCAAGTCTCATCAGGTCTGGGACAAAAACAGGCCCTTTCACAAGCATTTATTCTGAGTATGCATCAGGCAATGTGTGGCATTTATACATTTCAGCTGAATTCAGGCCTATTGTTTACTATAGAAGCCAATTACCAGTGTTGTGCTGTTTTGTCTGAGAAGAGTTCTGCCGTTATCTGAACACGGTCATTCATTTGATGCTTTTTTCCTGGTGCTTTCAGGATGCCTCACTAAGGTGTATTATCACACTCATTCTGCTGGGAAACGCTGAGAGGGCAGCTGTGATGAACAGACACACACACACTTGCACACGCAAGGACACAAGCACAGTTGCACACACACACGTTTAGCTCCACAGCACTGGGGGCAAACACAGGCCTTCCATTTGACACCTGCATTTTACCATGTTCAGTCAGACTAGGGCTGTCGCGGTCACAACATTTCGTCAGCCGATGATTGTCAAGCAAATGGTCTCACGGTAATTGACCATTGATTAACATAAACAGATTTAACATCTCCTGGCTTCCATACAGTCTAATAAATCCATGTAATAAAGCCAATCCATTATTTATTTCAGACAGGTCTAAAGAAGCATATGAACAAAATGTAGTCTATTTCAGAAGAACAGAATAGCATGCTCTGAGTTGTCCTTATCTTAGGCCCTGATGTGGCTATGCCAAATGGCTGTGGGCTACACCAGTTCATTTAGCAGACAGGATTTGCTTATAATTATGTGGCATTATTTTATATTATTTTATAGTATGTAGAATACAATTGAACAAAGCTGAATAAGATATAAATATTTTCTCAATTATTTCAGGGAGTGCACACATGCAGCTATTCTGTGTTGAGCGGTTAACAAAGAAATAGGTATTCCTATATGCTTAATTTAGAGTTATTAATGTAACTTTCGTTGTTCTACAAACGGTGGACTATATGTTTCGATTTTTAATACATTGTAAGGCTGCATGATGAGACTCTAATGATGATTTGAAAAAAGTAGCTTGAAAGGTATGAGCTCTGCTTTGTTTTTTTTGAGCAGGCTGTTCACACTCCAATAGTCTCTCATTCACAATTTGACAATCACTTGATAATGCCTCAAATTTCACCGCGCCGTCACTTTGTGGCCGTAATGCACCCTTTTGCGGGCCGGAGTGCTGCATTGTGCCCTTCTCCCCGAGAGTGCTGGCCAATCCGAGGCTCTCCATTAAGTAATTGGGTCTTTCTCAGAGGCTACAAGTGAAGACCGACACATCGGGGATGCAACTGTGCATGTCCTTATCCAATTCCGAGGTGCATATTGAAGATATTGAAAGAACTGTCCACATTTAATTTTCATCAGCCAACAAGATGAGTAGGCCTAATGAACAGCAAAAGCACTAGCCTATGTCAATCTACTATCCCTCATAGTACAAAAGCCGACATATTCTAATATTTTTTTAATCTCCCCAATTTCGTGGTATCCAATTGGTAGTTACAGTCTTGTCTCATCACAGCAACTCCCGTACGGACTCGGGAGAGGTGAAGGTCGAACCCCGTGCGTCCTCTGAAACCCGACCCAACCAAACCGCACTGCTTCTTGACACAATACCCGCATAACCCGGAAGCCAGCCGCACCATGTGACAGAGGAAACACCGTACACCTGCTGGCGACTGTGTCAGCGTGCATGCGCACGGCCCGCCACAGGAGTCGCTAGAGCGCGATGGGACAAGGAAATCCCTGCCGGCCAAACCCTCCCCTAACCTGGACGATGTTGGGCCAATTGTGCGCCGCCCCATGGGTATCCCGGTTGCGGCCGGCTGCGACAGAGCCTGGACTCGTACCAGGATCTCCAGTGGCACAGATAGACCACTGCACCACTCGGGAGGCCCCGACCTATTCTATTCTGTGCAATAAATAAATATTCCAACATAGTCGGGACAGTTGTGGAATGCGATAGATCCCAAATTAATACAACCACTAAGATAAAAAAAAAATGCAATGTGAATGATGGAATAGATCAGAACAGTTAGCTTAAAATGTTGATAAACTATTAGGCTATCTCTTCACATTATAAGCGCAGCAATGCACACATGGTAGTAGGCTATAAGCGCAAATGTTCCATTAGCAGAAACACCAATATCGAAAGTGACCTCAAATGAAATGATGCATGTAATGCTTTTATTATAAAGCTGAATTTTTATGGTGAAAATGACCTTCCCCAAACTTGAATCTCATGTACTGTTTATGTCTGCCAGTTAGGCTCTACACCCCTTGGAGTGTGGATTCATGTGCTTAATTTTAAGATGTTTGTGATAAAGACCTTATTAAAACATATGGGCTAGGCTACATGAGGGCTAGGCTACATGAGGGCTAGAATACATGAGGGCTACATGAGGGCTAGACTACATGGGGGCTACATGAGGGCTAGACTACATGAGGGCTACATGAGGGCTAGGCTACCTGAGGGCTACATGAGGGCTAGGCTACATGAGGGCTAGACTACATGGGGGCTACATGAGGGCTAGACTACATGAGGGCTACGCTACATGAGGGCTACATGAGGGCTAGACTACATGAGGGCTACATGAGGGCTAGGCTACATGAGGGCTAGACTACATGGGGGCTACATGAGGGCTAGACTACATGAGGGCTAGGCTACATGAGGGCTACATGAGGGCTAGGCTACATGGGGTGTGTGACTATGATTCAAACAAGTCGCAAAAAAAGGCTTTATTTCTTATAGTCGGCATCATTTACAAGTGATAAAATATATTTCACAAGTGATATGCTAATATTGTCGCCCATCAGACTATTCTTGATTTAATATTGTCTTTACATATACTAAATAATATATGTGTGACATTTGTTTTGATTTAGAATGGACCAATTATCATGCACCTGTAGCAAAACAGGGGCAGCAGAAAAAATACATGTCATCTATGCACGTAAACAGCGAATGGAGGAGGCTTTTCCCTTGGTTATTTTCATACCAGCCAGGTAGGCTATACTCCTATCGTAAAGAGAAGCAATGTGCTTAACATTAGGAACGTTAAGAAATAAATATAGTAGCCCTAGCCTATAGAAAGCTGATGGGATCCTCCTCTTTTTATGAGCGGCCATCACTCTGAGGAACAACACTCCCTATATGTTGCTCTGTATTCCGATCTTACGAGGGGTATGGAGCCTTGTCACTTGAGTGTACATCAATCAAGCTTACTTTCTCCAGCAGTGAGGAGGGAGTAGAGAGAAAAGCCTAGACACACAGATACATAGACACAGACAGAGGACTCCACATCATAAACACAATGAACAGACCAGGCAGCATGATAGGTCAACTTCAAATCGAATCAAATGTATTTGTCACATACACATGGTTAGCAGATGTTAATGCGAGTGTAGCGAAACGCTTGTGCTTCTAGTTCCGACAATGCAGTAATAACCAACGAGTAATCTCACCTAACAATTCCAAAACGACTACCTTATACACACAAGTGTAAAGGGATAAAGAATGTGTACATAAAGATATATGAATGAGTGATGGTACAGAACGGCATAGGCAAAATGCAGTAGATGGTATCGAGTACAGTATATACATATGAGATGAGTAATGTAGGGTATGTAAACAAAGTGGCATAGTTCAAAGTGGCTAGTGATACATGTATTACATAAAGATGCAGTAGATTATATAGGCTACAGTATATACATATACATATGAGATGAGTAATGTAGGGTATGTAAACATTTTATTAAGTAGCATTGTTTAAAGTGGCTAGTGATATATTTTACATACATTTCCATCAATTCCCATTATTAATGTGGCTGGAGTTGAGTCAGTGTGTTGGCAGCAGCCACTCAATGTTAGTGGTGGCTGTTTAACAGTCTGATGGCCTTGAGATAGAAGCTGTTTTTCAGTCTCTCGGTCCCTGCTTTGATGCACCTGTACTGACCTCGCCTTCTGGATGATAGCGGGGTGAACAGGCAGTGTCTCGGGTGGTTGTTGTCCTTGATGATCTTTATGGCCTTCCTGTGACATCGGGTGGTGTAGGTGTCCTAAGGACAGGTAGTTTGCCCCCGGTGATACGTTGTGCAGACCTCACTACCCTCTGGAGAGCCTTACGGTTGTGGGCGGAGCAGTTGCCGTACCAGGCGGTGATACAGCCCGACAGGATGCTCTCGATTGTGCATCTGTAGAAGTTTGTGAGTGCTTTTGGTGACAAGCCTAATTTCTTCTGCCTCCTGAGGTTGAAGAGGCGCTGCTGCACCTTCTTCACAACGCTGTCTGTGTGGATGGTCCAATTCAGTTTGTCCGTGATGTGTACGCCGAGGAACTTAAAACTTACTACCCTCTCCACTACTGTCCCATCGATGTGAATAGGGGGGTGCTCCCTCTGCTGTTTCCTGAAGTCCACAATCACCTCCTTTGTTTTGTTGACGTTGAGTGTGAGGTTATTTTCCTGACATCACACTGAGGGCCCTCACCTCCTCCCTGTAGCCCGTCTCGTCGTTGTTGGTAATCAAGCCTACCACTGTAGTGTCGTCCGCAAACTTGATGATTGAGTTGGGGGCGTGCATGGCCACGCAGTCATGGGTGAACAGGGAGTACAGGAGAGGGCTCAGAACGCACCCTTGTGGGGCCCCAGTGTTGAGGATCAGCGGGGTGGAGATGTTGTTACCTACCCTCACCACCTGGGGACGGCCCGTCAGTAAGTCCAGTACCCAGTTGCACAGGGTGGGGTCGAGACCCAGGGTCTCGAGCTTGATGACGAGTTTGGAGGGTACTATGGTGTTAAATGCTGAGCTGTAGTCGATGAACAGCATTCTCACTTAAGTATTCCTCTTGTCCAGATGGGTTAGGGCAGTGTGCAGTGTGGTTGAGATTGCATCGTCTGTGGACCTATTTGGGCGGTAAGCAAATTGGAGTGGGTCTAGGGTGTCAGGTAGGGTGAAGGTGATATGGTCCTTGACTAGTCTCTCAAAGCACTTCATGATGACGGAAGTGAGTGCTACGGGGCGGTAGTCGTTTAGCTCAGTTACCTTAGCTTTCTTGGGAACAGGGACAATGGTGGCCCTCTTGAAGCATGTGGGAACAGCAAACTGGGATAAGGATTGATTGAATATGTCCGTAAACACACCATTCAACTGGCCTGTGCCATTAAGAAATGACCAGGAAGGATACCTCCAGAAATACATGTTATCTGTGAATTGAATTGAATTGTTATCTGTGAATTGAGAGTAATCTGCATAATCTGCATAAGGGGTCATTGTGGAGTCGAAGGTTGATGCGAAACTTATAATGATATTCTTTCATACACAAACTAATTAAACACAGACAAATACACAAACAAATTAAACACACACAAATACGCAAGCAAATTAAACACACATAAATACACAAGCAAATTAAACACACACAAATACACAAACTAATTAAACACACACAAATACACAAACAAATTAAACACACATAAATACACAAGCAAATTAAACACACACAAATACACAAACTAATTAAACACACAAAGACACAAACTATGAACACATGCTGGACATACACATATAATCACACAAAATCACAATGTCAGTCAGTGCCTTTATCAATCCTTCTTTTCTACTCGCTGCAATTGCCGTGACCGATGTGAGCAGCTGCAAACCCTGAAGCATGTGATCACATGGTGACGGTCTAAAACACAATAATTGACCAAAACAAGGAGCATTGTTCCTAGTACTCTAAAGACAGCTTCTACGTAAGACCCAGACTTCTAAAGCGCAGAAATACCTTTAGACTGTTAACTCAATCACATGGAATGAACAAAATGTGAGTAACAGGCATAGAACACTAAAATCATAGCACTCGCACACACACATGCACCTTCTCAGCATGCACACACACACGCACCTCCCTACGACACACAACATATACTGAACAATACAAATGCAACATGCAACAATTTCAAAAATTTTACTGACTCACAGTTCATTTAAGGACATCCGTCAGTTGAAATAACTCTTTACATGCTGCTTTTATATTTCTGTTCAGTATAGTTCTACATTAAGGGCATAGGGCAGACCGCACACACACAGTTCACTTCAACACCACCTAACAAACAGGGTCTCAACAACATTAACATTTAAATCAAACTCATGGAAGACCCCAGGAAGATTAGCTAACTATACAACGTTAGCTGATGGGTATCCTAATAAAATTATGATTTTTTTTTTTTTTTTTAAATCAACAGGTTCCTTTGTGGGAGAGCACAGCTAATCAAAGATGGTGAGCACACTTAGTGAAATACAATTACACACACAACACACGCAGTCACCAACACACACACTATACACACACACTCAATTCTTTCTCAGTTTGAAAAATAATTCAATTCGCACATCTCCAAAAGAGCCAGTGGGAAATCAAACACATATTTGCACTGTTCTTCTGGCAACAGTGGAAGACTTGAGATGCTGTAGGAGAAGTCAGGAGGTCACTTCACAGCCTAATAGAGGAAAACTGGAGACATATGAGAACAAAGTTCCCTCTCACATTCTCTCTAACCTAACAGTTGGGGGAGAAGAGGAGAGAGAGGGAGGAAGAAGGGAGGAATGGAAGCTAGAAAGCTGGAGTCTGTCACTGAGTAAATTCCCTGGGAGGAGGTTGTAATGGGAGGCTTTCTACAGAGTGGTCTGTAAGCAGCAGGAGGCTTCACACACACAAACACATTCTGTCAGCACTGCTACAATTACCTAAGGCAGATCATGCTTTTGCACCACAGAAAGTTTGGAGCGCCTTTATCAAAATAACGTCAGCTTAAAAAGAACAACTTGAAATTGATATCTTTACCTTTATGTTTTTTTTTTCTACATTTAACATTTAACATTTACATTTACATCTACCTTTGACCCTTTGTTGTGCCTTGGATATGACTTCAAATGTTTAATATATTCTGGCACACGAGGTAGGCTACAATGTTTACACTGGTACATAGGCTATTGAAACAAGGTCATTAGGTCACTTACCTTTTACACACAAACTAAACAAATACACAAAACTACACCACTGAACAAACCATACACACATAACCACATTCACACTACAAAACCATGCACTCGTGCTCAGCCATCATCAAAACAGTGCTTACAGTGGAAATCAAACAAGACATCCAACTGCATAAGTTCAAATGTGCTTTAATGTTGTCTTGAAATAATATTGTTTTTCACTCATCTCAGAAATCGGGTTTTGATTTGGAACAGTCTAGTTGTCTCTTCCACAGACTTTCAGACAACTTGAAGAGGTGCTGTGCTTGACTTCTCTCTTCTCTACTGGGTGCAGAGTGTCTCAACTAGGGATGTGCACGGTTATTCCAATATTCCAATATCTGACGGTTATTAGAATTCGAATTGTCTGGCAAATAAAATATTGGCCTATTTTAACACTGAATAAGATTTTTTCTAAATTAAATAAAAATATAAATTTGACAATATTACATACAATGATATACCATGACATTTCAAATTATTAATTTAATAAAACTGCAAACTTTTCAATGCAGATTTTATGGCGTGTGCCCCATTAAAAGACCGGTAGCCTTCACGTGTGAAGCTTGTTGTTTATGTTGGCCAATCGATGCGGCAAAGAGGCTCAATGTGTCGCAAGTGGAGTGGCGTCAGTAATGCAATGCAAGATTAAATACAATTTGTGAATTAAAGGTTAGCGAAATTAGAAGGAGTAGGATAAAATGATCAACCAACAGTAGGCTGTTGTTTTATCTGAACGGGGTTGGAGAGAAAACGCAGCATATGGGCCTCAATTAGCCTAGCTAGCTATAGCTGGCTAGCTAGCTTCTCTAGGCTTCTCCAGTCAAGACAGGCACTGTTATATGGGATGATAGATAACATTGTGGTTGCTACAAGTTAGATCGTCTTGGCTGTAGTCGAGTTGCCTTGGCTGCATCTCTCCCCCTCCTTCTGTTCGCTCCCATACGATCACACGCTGGCCCTCCGCAGCTGCAGCAATAGAGCCCCAGCCTCTGTCCCTCGTGCAGCAGTGCTCATGTTAAAACTTAAGTTAAAAAAACAACATATGTATTTCGAATAACCGGATTTTCGACAAAAATTCATGATGGTATTTGAATAGTGAAATTATTTTAAACCCCCCATCCCTTGTCTCAATTTCTGTTTGTTTGTTTGTAGCTTCATCTCTCCCTTCGTCAGGAGTCTCTCTTTTCCATCGTCTTCAAAGACGGTTTAATATATAAATACATTCTATGCCACAGGCTCAAACACCATTTTTAAACATATTTTTCTAATCGTTTAGGTGTGACATTTCGTCATGGACTTGTCTGTCTCTGTCACTATGCTGATGGGGAAACTATTGACTTACTGTATACAAAAATGTTTTATAGCCCCCTCTCTCTAAAACCTCTCTCTCTCTCTTTCTTTATCTCTCGCTGTCTCTCTCTACCTCTTTATCACTCTCTGTCTCTCTCCCTCTATGTCTTTATCTCTCTCTCTCCAGCCCATTGCTGGTTTTCAGTAGCAGTCCCAGCTGTCATATTACCAGTAGTGATGATTCAGAAGACACTCTGCCCTCTCAGGAGGTCACCCGCAGCCTCAGTCCATTTTATCCTGTCACCCTGCATCACAAAGCAGCACCCAGTCCACACACACACACAAACCTGGTCTGTCTGCAGTCCATGCTGCCTGCAAGGTCGCTCTCACAAACACATGCGCACGCATGCAGGCACACACACATACAAACCCACTCACACACACAACCAAACACATCAGCAATGAGGAAAGGTCCCAGCACTATCTGCTGCCTGCATATCAGATTAGAAAATTAAAATCAATATGCAATTTCTTAGATATCCACATAACTGTTTATGGTGGGATCAATCCCATTAAAGCGCATGGCAGGACGGAGAAAAATAAATTGTCATCATGTCGAATTCCAGGTGTTAACCATGCACAAACTCAGCATCAGCATCCAGCACTCAGATATCAGGTAGGCCTATATGCTACCTAATTGGGCAGCCTGGTCTCATAGACTAGACGTAAAATAGTAAATGTAAATCCTCCGAGACCCAAATTAGTATGATATGTTACGTTTAATGCAAACATCTAGCAACCCAAAGGTTACTCGTTCGAATCTCATCCCGGACAACCAATAACGCAAATGTCTAGCAACCCAGAGGTTGCATGTTCGAATTTCATCAAGGACAACTTTAGAATTTGAGCTAATTAGCAACTTTGCAACTACTTACTACTTTTTTTTATAGCTACTTTGCAACTATTTAGCATGTAAGCTAACCCTAAACCTAACTTTTTAGCTAACCCTTCTCCTAACCATAACCCTTTAACCTAACTCCTACCCTTAACTCTAACCCCTAGCCGAGCTAACGCCACAAATTGTGGCTAAGCGCCAGTATACAGTCAAAGTAGAGTCGCAATTCAACGGCTCAGACACAAGAGGTATGTGGCAGGGTCTACAGTCAATCACGGATTACAAAAAGAAAACCAGCCCCGTCGCGGACCAGGATCTCTTGCTCCCCGACAGACTAAATAACTTTTTTGCCCGCTTTGAGGACAATACAGTGCCACTGACAAGGCCCTGACAAGGCCCGCAACCAAAACCTGCGGACTCTCCTTCATGCGCAGACCAGCTGGCTGGTGTGTTTACGGACATATTCAATCAATCCTTATCCCAGTTTGCTGTTCCCACATGCTTCAAGAGGGCCACCATTGTCCCTGTTCCCAAGAAAGCTAAGGTAACTGAGCTAAATGACTACCGCCCTGTAGCACTCACTTCCATCATCATGAAGTGCTTTGAGAGACTAGTCAAGGACCATATCACCTCCACCCTACCTGACACCCTAGACCCACTCCAATTTTCTTACCACCCAAATAGGTCCACAGACGACGCAATCGCAACCACACTGCCCTAACTCATCTGGACAAGAGGAATACCTATGTGAGAATGCTGTTCATCGACTACAGCTCAGCATTTAACACTATAGTACCCTCCAAACTCGTCATCAAGCTCAAGACCCTGGGTCTCGACTCCGCCCTGTGCAACTGGGTACTGGACTTCCTGACGGGCCGCCCCCAGGTGGTGAGGGTAGGTAACCACATCTCCACCCCGCTGATCCTCAACACTGGGGCCCCACAAGGGTGCGTTCTGAGCCCTCTACTGTACTCCCTGTTCACCCACGACTGTGTGGCCATGCACGCCTCCAATTCAATCATCAAGTTTGCAGACGACACTACAGTGGTAGGCTTATTTACCAACAACGACGAGACGGCCTACAGGGAGGAGGTGAGGGCCCTCGGAGTGTGGTGTCAGGAAAATAACCTCACACTCAACGTCAACAAAACAAAGGAGATGATTGTGGACTTCAGGAAACAGCAGAGGGAGCACCCCCATTTCCACATCGATGGGACAGTAGTGGAGAGGGTAGTAAGTTTTAAGTTCCTCGGCGTACACATCACGGACAAACTGAATTGGTCCACCCACACAGACAGTGTCGTGAAGAAGGCGCAGCAGCGCCTCTTCAACCTCAGGAGGCTAAAGAAATTTGGCTTGTCACCAAAAGCATTTCTACAGATACACAATTGAGAGCATCCTGTCGGGCTGTATCACCGCCTGGTACAGCAACTGCTCCGCCCACAACCATAAGGCTCTCCAGAGGGTAGTGAGGTCTGCACAACGCATCACCGGGGGCAAACTACCTGCCCTCCAGGACACCTACACCACCCGATGTCACAGGAAGGCCATAAAGATCATCAAGGACAACAACCACCCGAGCCACTGCCTGTTCACCCTGCTATCATCCAGAAGGCGAGGTCAGTACAGGTGCATCAAAGCAGGGACCGAGAGACTGAAAAACAGCTTCTATCTCAAGGCCACCAGACTGTTAAACAGCCACCACTAACATTGAGTTGCTGCTGCCAACACACTGACTCAACTACAGCCACTTTAATAATGGAAATTGATGTAAAATATATCAATAGCCACTTTAAACAATGCTACTTAATATAATGTTTACATACCCTACATTACTCATCTCATATGTATATACTGTACTCGATACCACCAACTGCATCTTGCCTATGCCGTTCTGTACCATCACCCATTCATATCTTTATGTACATATTCTTTATCCCTTCACACTTGTGTGTATAAGGTAGTAGTTTTGGAATTGTTAGGTTAGATTACTCGTTGGTTATTACTGCATTGTCGGAACTAGAAGCACAAGCATTTCGCTACACTCGCATTAACATCTGCTAACCATGTGTATGTGACAAATACATTTGATTTGATCATACACTTTGCAAATTCGTAACATATCATACAAAATGGATGATGGACATCCACAAATGAATACATACCATACAAAACATAACATATTATACTAAATGGAGTGTCTCAGATTTCCGTATAGAATAATACAAAATGTTCTGAGTCCAGGTTGAATTGGGACGAATCTGATATGCCTAAAAATAAAAACATTACCTACGAAGCATATTTGTCAAACAGCATCTAATTGAAATGTGGAATCACATTAGCCTATTGTCAGGTGTTCACTGTTCGCGTTCTAAGCTACATGTGTGGATGTGTGGACCACTGTGGATGTTGTTGTTGCTCGTCCATTTGATGTAGAAACATTATTTGGGAGAGAGCGCAGATAAGGTGCGTGCTCCACCGCAGGTTGTGACATCAGGCAGCTGAATCTGTCTTGCCGGTGGCAGACTCGTAGCTTTTCCATGGTGATAAGGGGAAAAGCCGATCAACGGACTAAAGATCTGCACTGCCTGAGGTAGCAAAGACCAAAACACTGCATAGCTAATCTAGATAATGTGTTCAATGCCTCCCCAGGCCAGGACCGGTTTATGATAATCTGCAGAGAAAATGTAGCAGAGATACGGACACAGAGCAGGGAGCTGGTTTCGCTTCCCACATTGCTGTTTGTTGTTGATCTCAAAGCAAGGCATGCTGGGCTGTATTCTGCACCCCGCGGAGGTTGAAGTGAGATAAATCAGATCTAAAACATCAGGATTCTCAGTTTCACTGGACAACTCAGTAGACTGGTTCCCTCTTTTACACGCCGGGGTCCACTTCTCTTCTGCAGGGTTAAACGTGTTTCTGTAGACTTATTATACAATACGTTTGTAGACTATTTACTTTTAATTATACTAAACTAGTCATGTCATGGTAAAGGCTGTTGCAGGGCATGAGCAGGTCTTCACATAACTTAATTCCAGACATTAGACAACAGAAGTGAAGATGTTCCCATTCGCATCTCTAGCCTCCCCAAAGACTAGACTATACTCCGACAGTGTAGCACAGTCTACTGACTATGTAAGCAGTGCAAATCACGTCATCATGTCAATATGTACTTTTACAAAAAGCAGTGGGTAGAGGACATTTCCTAAATTAATTGCTAATAACAGTGATATTAGGCCAAGAGACATCACTAACTTCACAAATGTCATTCAATATTTGTGACATGTCACTATCATAGTAGGTCTAAAACTACAGTAGTCAATGAGGGTTCAGTATGTTTCAACTCCTCTGTAAAGCACTTGCTTTTTCTGCAGTTTGATGTTATGCATCAATTGTCCAATAAATCAGTTATAATCCATGTCATTTGGATCATATTACAATCCCGTTTAACTTCAACACGTGGGCATCTAGTCTGAACAAGATTTACACCTTGTCAGAGTAGAAAATAACTATAGGCTGCCGATACATTGTACGATGTTTACCTGGTGAGGGTACCCTACATGTGAAACAGCCTGTCCATAGACATCTTGACTGCAAAGGGCAGACAGGTTATCAAACGCTGACGAACACAATGAATGAATAGCCTATATATAGGCTAGGCTAATATTTCAGTAACAACACTGTCACCACTGTGTCACCATTGCCAAACAATCCTAGTAATGTTACGAAACATTGTAACCGATCAGATTCAGATGTATATTCGATGGCCGCGCTTCCCTACCCGTCTTGCAGGTCCGTATTTCGTTGTGGTCCACAGGGCTTTTTTCTCGGCTCCTACATTCTCTACATCTCCGAGCAGCCCTGCAGACTCCGCGTCTGAGTCCTCTCCCTCCTCCAGCTCCTCGCCCTCCTCCACCTCTGCCGTCTTCAGTCGCTTCGGCGCTCTCCCATACTCCCCTTCCTCGTATTCTTCAACAAGTGACATGGCTCTTCAAATGGACAGCGATTGAACCCTTCTTAATCTGGAGATAGAGCGTGAAGACGGACTAGTGGTGCTTCGAAAGTTCCCTCTCGTTCTTTTTTGTAAATGTCTCTGGCGTAGCGTGCATCAATGAAACCTGAATGTCCTTCTGTAACGCGCCCTCCTCCGCGGTTCTGTACCAGAGAGCTGCCCAGAGAAGGTGAGTGGAGAGAACCCACCCATCACGTCCGTCATTGGACAGTCTGTGCTTGCTACTTCGGAATACATCTACCGATTGGTCAGTCTTTGTGTGTCAACAGATGAAGCCTTCGCTCTCCAGTTTCCACATTATGCAGTAAAGAAGTACGCAGAAATGATTGCCGCTGCTCGAGCTGTCATATCTCCTGCGACAGAAATAATGTTTGAATTCGAAAATTGCAACATAATTGTGATACCATTGCAATTTTATTCCTAGCTAAATGTTGCTGACATCACTGATGATTCTTTGGGCATTTTAAAGATGGGAGAAAATATCTGAAGTCCTGAAACAACTCTCCTGCCCCAAGTTATAGCTGCAGATATGAGAATCTCCTAAAAGTGCAGAAGAAGCCATTTTCCCCCAGTTGGGGAGATAACAATCACAACACCATCCACCTCCTTTGGTAGAGCCAAACCAATCTCCCACAGAGCCACGGGCACCATCCTGGGACCCCTTTTCAACACTTCCAGAAGTGTTGCCACAGCACCTGATAGTTGGTGCACATATTTGTGTTGCACCTGGTCAGGGGTGGAATTCAAGAATTTGGGGAACTGGACAGACCTGACGAAGATCCGGCTCGGATTGAAACGTTGTCTGAAAAGTACTAGCTTTGGGCTAGTTTAATTTCCATATTTGCACCTGATATATGCATACTTTAGTCTATTGTCTGTTTCCCACTAAGATGCTAGACTTGAGTGCATCCAAGAGCTGAGAAGATCCTCCAGCTCAGTGGAACAGCCGTCTGCTCCATATTCTTACAGCCAGTGATATAGCCAGGGTAGCCTAGTGGTTAGAGCGTTGGACTAGTAACCGCAAGGTTGCAAGTTCAAATCCCTTAGCTAACAAGGTACAAATCTGTTGTTCTGCCCCTTAACAGGCAGTTAACCCACTGTTCCTCGGCTGTCATTGAAAATAAGAATTTGTTCTTAACTGACTTGCCTCGTAAAATATTGTTGAGAATCATAACTACAGTCAAGAGAAAGCCTTCCCACGGTACTAGACTAGTAGATGTGACTGAAATATGTTTATCTATCTAACCAAGGTTGTAAATTGGCCGTTGGGCTTCCTGATTCTGCATTATGCTCAGATGAAACACACAATACCCAGTGTCCTCTGCTTAATCAATAGCTCTAAACAAAAGGTTCTGGATTCAGACTCTCTATACTTCAGGCTTGGGTGTGTCAGTTTCACATGTACAGAAACCCAATATTTCCTTACCTTCTCAGTTTTATATGCTGTCCTTGTGCGCTCTAGATTCTTTGCCCACCTAAGTAATACCGGTAGGCTAAACACACTAGCTTAAAATGACAATCTATGCCTAATGTTCATTCAACGTCCACCTCTCTTCTTCACAGAGAAAGCCTGGCTTTCCCTGGATGACATGGTAGCTGTGTTTGTTAAAGCTTCAAACGGAGGCCTCCGTCTGATAATTGGGGCTGTGTTGAAGCCACGGGAGGCTGCTGAGGGAGGACTGCTAATAATAATGTCTGGAACCAGAAACCATGTATTTGATACCATTCCACTTTTTGCGCTCCAGCCATTACCACAAGCTCATCCTCTCCAATTAAGTTGCCACCAATCTCCTGTTGTTGAAACCCCTGAGACACTCCCCTATAGATCCTGTTAAAGCGGGAGATATCACCTCATCATCATCTTCCTCTGACCCTACACACAGAGGAACCAAACAACTGGGTGTTTCCTTCATCTCCTCATCATGACCTGAGAGTCAGTTTACACCCCAGCACAAAGGGAAGCATGCGTTGCACTTAAATGTTTTGTATGTCATTGTTTTGTATGACGCTGTTTTGTATGGCGCTGTTTTGCATGACACTGTGTTGTATGGCACTGTTTTATATGGCACGGTTTGGATGGCACTGTTTTGTATGGCACGGTTTGGATGGCACGGTTTGGATGGTACTGTTTTGTATGGCACGGTTTGGATGGCACGGTTTGGATGGCACTGTTTTGTATGGCACGGTTTGGATGGCACTGTTTTGTATGGCACGGTTTTGTATGGCACGGTTTTGTATGACACTGTTTTGTATGACACAATTTTGTATGACACTGTTTTATATGGCACTGTTTTGTATGACACAGTTTTGTATGACACTGTTTTGTATGGCACGGTTTTGTATGACACAGTTTTGTATGACACTGTTTTGTATGGCACTGTTTTGTATGACACAGTTTTGTATGACACTGTTTTGTATGGCACGGTTTTGTATGGCACGGTTTTGTATGACACAGTTTTGTATGACACTGTTTTGTATGGCACGGTTTTGTATGACACAGTTTTGTATGACACTGTTTTGTATGGCACTGTTTTGTATGACACAGTTTTGTATGACACTGTTTTGTATGGCACGGTTTGGATGGCACTGTTTTGTATGGCACGGTTTGGATGGCACTGTTTTGTATGGCACGGTTTGGATGGCACTGTTTTGTATGGCACGGTTTTGTATGGCACGGTTTTGTATGACACTGTTTTGTATGACACTGTTTTGTATGACACTGTTTTGTATGGCAGTGTTTTGTATGGCACTGTTTTGTATGACACTGTTTTGTATGACACTGTTTTGTATGGCACTGTTTTGTATGGCACGGTTTGGATGGCACGGTTTGGATGGCACTGTTTTGTATGGCACGGTTTGGATGGCACTGTTTTGTATGGCACAGTTTTGTATGACACTGTTTTGTATGGCACGGTTTGGATGGCACGGTTTGGATGGCACTGTTTTGTATGGCACGGTTTGGATGGCACTGTTTTGTATGGCACGGTTTGGATGGCACTGTTTTGTATGGCACGGTTTGGATGGCACTGTTTTGTATCCCACGGTTTTGTATGGCACGGTTTTGTATGACACTGTTTTGTATGGCACGGTTTGGATGGCACTGTTTTGTATGGCACGGTTTGGATTGCACTGTTTTGTATGGCACGGTTTGGATGGCACTGTTTTGTATGGCACGGTTTTGTATGGCACTGTTTTGTATGACACTGTTTTGTATGACACTGTTTTGTATGACACTGTTTTGTATGACACAGTTTGTATGGCACTGTTTTGTATGACACTGTTTTGTATGACACAGTTTTGTATGACACTGTTTTGTATGGCACGGTTTGGATGGCACGGTTTGGATGGCACTGTTTTGTATGGCACGGTTTGGATGGCACTGTTTTGTATCCCACGGTTTTGTATGGCACGGTTTTGTATGACACTGTTTTGTATGGCACGGTTTGGATGGCACTGTTTTGTATGGCACGGTTTGGATGGCACTGTTTTGTATGGCACGGTTTGGATGGCACTGTTTTGTATGGCACGGTTTGGATGGCACTGTTTTGTATGGCACGGTTTTGTATGGCACGGTTTTGTATGACACTGTTTTGTATGACACAATTTTGTATGACACTGTTTTATATGGCACTGTTTTGTATGACACAGTTTTGTATGACACTGTTTTGTATGGCACGGTTTTGTATGACACAGTTTTGTATGACACTGTTTTGTATGGCACTGTTTTGTATGACACAGTTTTGTATGACACTGTTTTGTATGGCACGGTTTTGTATGGCACGGTTTTGTATGACACAGTTTTGTATGACACTGTTTTGTATGGCACGGTTTTGTATGACACAGTTTTGTATGACACTGTTTTGTATGGCACTGTTTTGTATGACACAGTTTTGTATGACACTGTTTTGTATGGCATGGTTTTGTATGGCACGGTTTTGTATGACACTGTTTTGTATGACACTGTTTTGTATGACACAGTTTTGTATGACACAGTTTTGTATGACACTGTTTTGTATGGCACGGTTTGGATGGCACGGTTTGGATGGCACTGTTTTGTATGGCACGGTTTGGATGGCACTGTTTTGTATGGCACGGTTTGGATGGCACTGTTTTGTATGGCACGGTTTGGAAGGCACTGTTTTGTATGGCACGGTTTGGATGGCACTGTTTTGTATGGCACGGTTTTGTATGGCACGGTTTTGTATGACACTGTTTTGTATGACACTGTTTTGTATGACACTGTTTTGTATGGCACTGTTTTGTATGGCACTGTTTTGTATGACACTGTTTTGTATGACACTGTTTTGTATGGCACTGTTTTGTATGGCACTGTTTTGTATGGCACGGTTTGGATGGCACGGTTTGGATGGCACTGTTTTGTATGGCACGGTTTGGATGGCACTGTTTTGTATGGCACAGTTTTGTATGACACTGTTTTGTATGGCACGGTTTGGATGGCACGGTTTGGATGGCACTGTTTTGTATGGCACGGTTTGGATGGCACTGTTTTGTATGGCACGGTTTGGATGGCACTGTTTTGTATGGCACGGTTTGGATGGCACTGTTTTGTATCCCACGGTTTTGTATGGCACGGTTTTGTATGACACTGTTTTGTATGGCACGGTTTGGATGGCACTGTTTTGTATGGCACGGTTTGGATGGCACTGTTTTGTATGGCACGGTTTGGATGGCACTGTTTTGTATGGCACGGTTTTGTATGGCACTGTTTTGTATGACACTGTTTTGTATGACACTGTTTTGTATGACACTGTTTTGTATGACACTGTTTTGTATGACACTGTTTTGTATGACACAGTTTGTATGGCACTGTTTTGTATGACACTGTTTTGTATGACACAGTTTTGTATGACACTGTTTTGTATGGCACGGTTTGGATGGCACGGTTTGGATGGCACTGTTTTGTATGGCACGGTTTGGATGGCACTGTTTTGTATGGCACGGTTTGGATGGCACTGTTTTGTATGGCACGGTTTGGATGGCACTGTTTTGTATCCCACGGTTTTGTATGGCACGGTTTTGTATGACACTGTTTTGTATGGCACGGTTTGGATGGCACTGTTTTGTATGGCACGGTTTGGATGGCACTGTTTTGTATGGCACGGTTTGGATGGCACTGTTTTGTATGGCACGGTTTGGATGGCACTGTTTTGTATGGCACGGTTTTGTATGGCACTGTTTTGTATGACACTGTTTTGTATGACACTGTTTTGTATGACACTGTTTTGTATGACACAGTTTGTATGGCACTGTTTTGTATGACACTGTTTTGTATGACACAGTTTGTATGACACTGTTTTGTATGGCACTGTTTTGTATGACACAGTTTGTATGACACTGCCTAAATTGTAGGGGCAGCAGAGTGGAGGCCAGGGGAGCTACCATATAAATGTTGTTTGAGGTCTGTACAATTCATTTCTTCTCATTGATGTAGGAGGCGTTGAAAGGATATTCAAGGACTTGCTTCGCCGTTCCTTACTACTACATATAAGATTATTAAATTATATATTTATATTAAAAACCAAAGTCTGTCAGAATTCCATTCATTCCAATAAATGTTATACCCCTTGATCTTCAAAAATAGGACTTGGAAATATGGAAGTATAGATTAGCCAAATTGTTTTACCTGAGCATAACCCCAAAACAGAGGACTTATTAGCCAGCCCTACTCTGTTGTTTATGATTTTGTTGTCATGGAGGACTGATTGGGCTCATTGATTTGAGTTGAAAAATAAATGTTGCGCTCATGGTATGGCATGCTTTGAGCACTACTGAAAAGTGCTATTTACATTGAAAAATTAATGCCATGTGCTGCATTTGCTATAGGCCTATTGTTTACCTTTTTGTTGGTGACACTTTGATATATTGATAATATGCAGCTGTTTAAAGGGCAAACCCACAGTAACAAAATGGAAACCCTGCCTCAGTTTTGATAAAAAGCTGAGGGATGGGCCAGGAGAAATGTAACTACTCTCAGATTAATAGACAGAGCTATGGATGCAAGGATTGACCATCCATGATATCAAACATATTATTTTAAATATGTTATGAGGCTATACATGTTTGTTTCCATTTGCAATGTTTACAAACATTGGAGAAAAACAAGTTTATATTTGGGGTTCTCATGGAGTGTGACAGATGAACTAAGCCCATGAGGTATTTATCAGTTATATTCTTCAAGAGTCAATGGGTGTGTATATATATATATATATATATATATATATATATATATATATATATATATATATATATATATACTCATTATATATAATTTATAAGTCCAAAAATAGATGTAGGAGCTACAGATCGCCCCTTTTTTAAAAAACTCTTATTCTTAATGACAGCCTAGGAACAGTGGGTTCAGGGGCAGAACAACAGAACAACCTTGTCAGCTCGGAGATTCGATCTTGCAACCTTTCAGTTACTAGTCCAATGCTCTAACCACTAGGCTACCTGCCGCCCATTAAGTCTATCGAAAGTGGCTCAGGTGGTGCAGTGGTCTAAGGCGTAGGTGTCTAGCTGTGCCACCAGAGACTCTGGGTTCGAGCCCAGGCTCTGTCGCAGCTGACCGGGAGGCTCTCTGTTTGGGAGTTGCAGCAATGAAACAAGACTGTAATTGGGGTAAAAAATAAAAATTGTCCAGTTGTCTATTAGGACTATGGATTTTTTTTTTATCAGCATGAATTAGATTGAGCAATAAAATCCCAATTTCTATTCCATAGGCTGAGATCTGCACTAGGCAGCTTTCGCAAGAGCACATTTTTCAATGGCTGTCCACTGGTTTCAAAAACAATGATTGAAAGGCAGTTTAAACATCTTAAATTCAACCATTATTGGGTTCAAATACATATTTAGATTTGTGACAGCCATCCTCAACAACCACAATCCATGAGGCACAAATAGCTAAATGAGAGAGCAGCACTGAGTCACATCAATGCGCTATGTAGATGTCAATAATAGGTGATATCTGTATCGCCGTAGACTAACCCATTGCACCATTGCAAGACATATATTGGACTGTAGCCTACAAAAGTCTATTGGTGTGTCATCATAGGGGTGTCTGACTTGTGGTGACTTGCTCAGTTGGAACAAACTTAAATGTGCTCCTTTTTTCAATGCTGATTTGAATGTTATTGAGAAAACAATAAGTGTCAAAGATTTTTTTTTTCTCGCAAACATTGTTTCTGAATTTGAAAGTAATCCTTGAAGTAATCATCTAGTATCTGCAATCTGATCACAATATTTTTGCTGGTAATGTAACACAGTTACTGTTTTTTGTAAACCTTTACAAACCCTGTCCAGAGTACTCCAGGACCTTAGGGCCTTGAGTTCCTTTGTGTAATCACAATGTGCTACAATACACACACACACGTTAGTAATTTAGCAGACACTCTTATCCAGAGTGACTTACAGGAGGAATTAGGGTTAAGTGCCTTGCTCAAGGACACACACACACACACACTATCCTCGTGGGGACCTAAAAGGTATTCAAAATCCCTAATTGTAACCCTAACCCTTAACCTTAAAATAGCCTTTCTCTTCATGGGTACGTGAGGAAGTTCCCCACGAGGGAGAATTTTTCTTATTTTACTATCCTTGTGGGGACATTTGGGGGTTTCAGGTCCTCATGAGGATAGAAGAACAAGATCACAAACACACACACACACACTCACAGATACACAGGGTGAGGACATCTATTGCCTCACTTCCTCTTCAGTGCTCAGTGTTTTTTTTCTCCCAGTTGCAGTTCCTCATTTGAACGGCTTAAACATTACGAGTGAATCTTAATATGTGCGTGCTTAACTTGCATAATTTATATGAGTTTATGCCAATGGGAGATTTGCATATCTCAAGAGCCTTCAATAGCATTTTACATTTACGTAATTTAGAAGACGCTAAATCCAAAGCAATTTACAGTAGGTAATGAGCACATACATTTTCGTACTGGTACCCCATGGGAATCAAACCCACAACCCTGGCATTGCAATCTCAGGAAGTGTAACTAGCATGTTTCACACACTTGTTGTAACATCTGCTTCCAACTCCCTCAACACCCTCAAACACCTAGATCTCCTCAACGCAGCTCACTCTCCAGATCCCAATCACCTGAATTCTAATCACCTGTTCACACTCCTCCTGTATGTCATTATCACATACTATTTAGTTCAGTTCTTTGCACCCCATCATTGTGAGGTATTGTTTGTTTTGTGACACATGTTTTTCAGAGCGCTGGGTTTCCTGTGATATACACCTCAATACTATACGTATGATAGTTTTTGCCTGCCTCAATGACAACGCCTTTTTGCTTATTCCCTGTCTGTACTTTAGCCTATCGGATTTCCTGTTATCTACCTATTGCCTGATCTCCCGGACTACATTTACTAGCCTTTTCCCTGCCTGTACTGTTGCTCTTTTGGACCCCCTGTGTATGACCTTCTGCCTGCCCCTGGACCCAGCTACCTGCCTCCTCCTGTGGTCCTTTGCAATAAACATCTGCTGTGCCCTGTGCTTGAAACCAGCTCTCTTTCTCCCCTCGTGTTCATGAGACTTGTTTTGGTATCTCGGTCCTAAACGAAGGCAATCAAGCATGAAGTCCTACTTGTTGGGGGTGATTGTGACTGAGTAGTAGCTTTAATCCATGCTCATGTATCACTTACTCCAACCACCAGTTATTATGCTGTGTACTCTGTGGGCCTTTTCTTTACACAATCTCAGTCTCCACTCACCAACAAGACATTCCTTCCCAATCCGCCTGTTGAATGTCTTATCAGGTTGGAAATTAGATTTGTCTGTGTGGATGTGGATGAAGAAGGGTGTGGAGGTGTGTGTGTGTGTGTGTGTACACGTGTACGTGCAAGCAACAAGATTGATATTATTCCTACAACAGACCAACAGGTGGCACACCACCCTCTGACACCCTGTCCAGTACATTACCACCTTCTGACCCCTGTCCAGTAGATCACCACCCTCTGACCCCCCTGTCCAGTAGATCACCACCCTCTGACCCCCCTGTCCAGTAGATCACCACCTCTGACCCCCCCTGTCCAGTAGATCACACCCCTCTGACCACCCTGTCCAGTAGATCACCACCCTCTGACCCCCTGTCCAGTAGATCATACCCCTCTGACCACCCTGTCCAGTAGATCACCACCCTTTGATCCCCCTGTCCAGTAGATCACTACCCTCTGATCCCCTGTCCAGTAGATCCCCACTCTCTGACCCCCCTGTCCAGTAGATCACTACCCTGTGACCCCCCTGTCCAGTAGATCACTACTTTCTGACCCCCCTGTCCAGTAGATCACTACTTTCTGACCCCGCTGTCCAGTAGATCACTACCTTCTGACCCCCCTGTCCAGTAGATCACTACTTTCTGACCCCCCTGTCCAGTAGATCACTACCCTGTGACCCCCCTGTCCAGTAGATCACTACTTTCTGACCCCCCTGTCCAGTAGATCACTACTTTCTGACCCCGCTGTCCAGTAGATCACTACCTTCTGACCCCCAGTCCAGTAGATCACTACCTTCTGCCCCCCCTGTCCAGTAGATCTCTACCTTCTGACCCCTGTCCAGTAGATCACTACCTTCTGACCCCCTGTCCAGTAGATCACTACCTTCTGACCCCCAGTCCAGTAGATCACTACCTTCTGACCCCCCTGTCCAGTAGATCACTACCCTGTGACCCCCCTGTCCAGTAGATCACTACTTTCTGACCCCCTGTCCAGTAGATCACTACTTTCTGACCCCGCTGTCCAGTAGATCACTACCTTCTGACCCCCAGTCCAGTAGATCACTACCTTCTGCCCCCCCTGTCCAGTAGATCACTACTTTCTGACCCCGCTGTCCAGTAGATCACTACCTTCTGCCCCCCCTGTCCAGTAGATCTCTACCTTCTGACCCCCTGTCCAGTAGATCACTACCTTCTGACCCCCAGTCCAGTAGATCACTACCTTCTGACCCCCCAGTCCAGTAGATCACTACAATCTGACCCCCCCGTCCAGTAGATCACTACAATCTGATCTCCCTGTCCAGTAGATCACTACAATCTGATCCCCCTGTCCAGTATATCAGTACCCCATTATGAGTCAAAACGGTTTTGGACAACAGTGCAACTTGATGTAACATCTGTTTCCAGCTCACACTCTCAAACACATAGATCCACTGAATGCAGTTCACTCTCCCGATCCCAATCACCTGAATTCTGATCACCTGTTCACACACGTGTATGTCATTTACACACTCTATTTAGTTCAGTTCTTTGCACCCCATCATTGATACACATTTCTACTCGGAGCTCTGTTTTTTCCAGTATTAGTCCTCCTGTGTATCATAGTTTTGGCCACCCTCACTAACAATGCCTTTTTGCCTATTCCCTGCCTGTACTTTTCGGATTTCCTGTCATCAACATCTTGCCTAATCTCCCGAACTACATTACTAGCCTTTTTTCTGCCTGACTTCTGTAACTGGAAAAGCCTTGCGTTCATGCATGTTAACATCAGAAGCCTCCTCCCTAAGTTTGCTTTATTCACTGCTTTAGCACACTCCGCCAACCCTGATGTCCTTGCCGTGCCTGAATCCTGGCTCAGGAAGGTCACCAAAAATTCTGAAATTTCCATCCCCCAATTACAACATTTTCTGTCAAGATACAACTGCTAAAGGGGGAGGAGTTGCAATTTATTGTAGAGATAGCCTGCAGAGTTCTGTCCTACTATTCAGGTCTATGCCCAAACAATTCGAGGTACTACTTTTAGAAATCCATCTCTCCAGAAATAATTATCTCACTGTTGTAGCTTGTTATTGACCCCCCTCAGCTCCCAGCTGTGCCCTGGACACCATATGTGAATTGATTGCCCCCCGTCTACCTTCAGAGTTCGTACTGTTAGGTGATCTAAACTGGGATATGCTTAACACCCTGACTTATTATCCTGACCAACTTGCCATCTAAATACACCTCTGCTGTTTTCAACCAGGATCTCAGCGATCACTGCCTCATTGTCTGCATCCGTTAAGGGTCCGCGGTCAAATGACCACCCCTCATCCCTGTCAAACACTCCCTAAAACACTGGCCCGGGTATCCTGGAAGGATATTGACCCCATCCCATCAGTAGAAGATGCCTGGTTGTTCTTCAAAAGTGCCTTCCTCACCATCTTAAATAAGCACGCCCCATTCAAAAAATGTAGAACGAAGAACAGATATAGCCCTTGGTTCACTCCAGACTTGACTGCCCTTGACCAGCACAAAAATATCCTGTGGTGCACTGCACTAGCTTCGAATAGTCCCTGCGATATGCAACTTTTCAGGGAAGTCAGGAACCAATATACACAGTCAGTTAGGAAAGCAAAGGCTAGCTTTTTTGAACAGAAATGTGCATCCTGCAGCACTAATTCCAAAAACTTTTGGGACACTGTAAAGTCCATGGAGAATAAGAGCACCTCCTCTCAGCTGCCCACTGCACTGAGGCTAGGAAACACTGTAACCACCAATAAATCCATGATAATGGAGTATTTCAATAAGCATTTTTCTACGACTGGCCATGCTTTCCACCTGGCTACCACTACCCCGGTCAACAGCTCTTCACCCCCACAGCAACTGGTCGAAGCCCCCCGCTTCCGCTTCTCCTTACCCAATTCCAGACAGCTGATGTCCTGAAAGAGCTGCAGAGTCTGGATCCTTACAAATCAGCTGGGCTAGACAATCTGGACCCTCTCTTCCTAAAATTATCTGCCCCCATTGTCGCAACCCCTACTACTAGTCTGTTCAACCTCTCTTTCGTATCGTCTGATATTCCTAAAGATTGGAAAGCGGCCGCAGTCATCCCCTTCTTCAAAGGGGGAGACACTCTAGACCCAAACTGTTATAGACCTATTTCCGTCCTGCACTGCCTTTCTAAAGTCTTCGAAAGCCAAGTGAACAAACAGATCACCTGTCACGATCGCTGTCTTGTAAATGACCGGACCAAGGTGCAGTGTGGTTAGCGTACATTTTTTCTTTATTTCTGTAAATGTTGCCAACAAAACAATAAACAACAAAAAATGAACGTGAAGCTCTGTGAGGCTATACCTGCATCAAACAAAGACAACTACCCACAAATACAAAAGGAAAAAAGCTTGCCTAAGTATGACAAGGGACTGTCGCTGGAGGCTCCGGACAGGGGACTGTCGCTGGAGGCTCCAGACCGGAGACCGTCGCTGGAGGCTCTGGGCCAGAGACCGTCGCTGAAGGCTCCGGACCGGGGATCGTCGCTGGAGGCTTCATTCCATGGATCGTCACTGGAGGCTTCGTGCCATGGATCTTCACTGGAGGCTTCGTGCCATGCATCTTCACTGGAGGCTTTATGCCATGGATCATCACTGGAGGCTTCGAACGTGGAGTCGAAACAGGTCTCACCGGACTGAGGAGACGTACTGGAAGCCTGGTGCGTGGAGCTGCCACAGGGCTTACCAGGCTGGAGAGACATACTGGAGGTCTGGTACGTGCAACAGGAACAGGTCTCACCGGACTGGAGAGATGCACTGGAAGCCTGGTGTGTGGAGCAGACACCCCAAATACATTTTTGGAGTGGCCTCCCGGTCTTCCTTGCCAGCCATGACCCTGTGTAACGCTGGGCCCCTTTACTAGCTGCCTCCGCCTTCCTCGCTGCTTCCAACTACCTACAAATACAAAAGGAAAATTGTATGACAGGGGACCGTCGCTGGAGGCTCCGGACAGGGGACCGTCGCTGGAGGCTCCAGACCGGAGACAGCAGGCGATCCCTTCCAGCCAGGATCTCCTCCCAAGTCCAGGATCCCTTTCCTTCCAGAATGCATTGCCATGTCCATTCTGTCTGCTCCTCCCAGCCATGCCGCTTGGTTCGTTTGTGGTGGGTAGTTCTGTCACGATCACTGTCTTGAAAATGACCGGACCAGGGTGCAGCGTGGTGAGCGTACATTTTTCTTTATTTCTTTAAATGTCACCAACAAAACAATAAACAACAAAAACGAAGGCTATACCTGCATCAAACGAAGACAACCACCCACAAATACAAAATGAAAAAAAGCTGACTATGTATGATTCCCAATCAGAGACAACGATAGACAGTTGTCCCTGATTGAGAACCATACCCAGCCAAAACATAGAAACAAAGAACATAGAGTTTCCCACCCGAGTCACACCCTGACCAACCAAAGAATAAAAAGATCTCTACGGTCAGGGCGTGACATCACCGACCATCTTGAATCTCACCGTATCTTCTCCGCTGTGCAATCCGGTTTCCGAGCTGGTTATAGGTGTACCTCATCCACGCTCAAGGTCCTAAACCATATCAGGGCCAGTTGTCCGGACCTCTGGCAGTCTCAAAGGTGGTGCCACAGGGTTCAATTCCCGGGATTCTTTTCTCTGTAAATATCAATGATGTAGCTCTTGCTGCTGGTGATTCTCTGATCCACCTCTACGCAGACAACACCATTCTGTATACATCAATCGATCGCTGCCTGTCTAGCGTCATTACTCTGGATGGTTCTGACTTATGTGAACAACTAAAAAAAAAGAATATGGGGACAACTATAAATACCTAGGTGTCTGGCTAGACTGTAAACTCTCTATCCAGACACATATTAATCATCTCCAATCCAAAATTAAATCTAGAATCGGCTTCCTATTTTGCAACAGCCTCCTTCACTCACGCTGCCAAACATACCCTTGTAAAATAGACTGTCCTACCGATCCTTGACTTCAGCGATGCCATTTACAAAATAGCCTCCAACACTCTACTCAGCAAACTGGATGCAGTCTATCACAGTGCCATCCGTTCTGTCATCAAAACCCCATATACTACCCACCAATGCGACCTGTATGCTCTCGTTGGTTGATTCTCGTTACATATTCGTCGCCAAACCCACTGGCTCCAGGCCATCTATAAGTCTTTGCTAGGTAAAGCCCTGCCTTCTCAGCTCACTGGTCACCATAGCAACAGCCACTTGTAGCACGCGCTCCAGCAGGTATATTTCACTGGTCATCCCCAAAGCCAACACCTCCTTTGGCTGCCTTTCCTTCCAGTTCTCTGCTGCTAATGACTGGAACGAATTGCAAAAATCACTGAAGTTGTAGACTCATATCTCCCTCACTAACTTTAAGCATCAGCTGTCAGAGCAGCTTATCGATCGCTACACAGCCTGTCGATCGCTACACAGCCACACATCTGTAAATAGCCCATCCAACCAACTACCTACCTCATCCCCATATATTTATGTATTTGTATTTCTGCCGCTTTTGCACACCAGTATTTCTACTTGCACATCCTCATCTGCACATCTATCCCTCCAGTGTTAATTGCTAAATTGGATTTACATCACCACTATGGCCTATTTATTGCCTTACCTCCTTACTTAATTTGCACACACTGTATACATATTTTCAATTGTGTTATTGACTGTGCATTTGTTTATCCTGTGTGTAACTCTGTGTTGTTGTTTTTGTCACACTGTTTGTTTATGTGTAACTCTGTGCTGTTGTTTTTGTTGCACTGCTTTGCTTTATCTTGGCCAGGTCGCAGTTGTAAATAAGAACTTGTTCTCAACTAGCCTACCTGGTTAAATAAAGGTGTTCTCAACTAGCCTACCTGGTTAAATAAAGGTGTTCTCAACTAGCCTACCTGGTTAAATAAAGGTGTTCTCAACTAGCCTACCTGGTTAAATAAAGGTGTTCTCAACTAGCCTACCTGGTTAAATAAAGGTGAAATAAAATCAAATAAAAAGGATCAACAGCAGAGAGGGAGAGGAGACTTCATTCCCATTTTCTACCCCCTCGCCTAAACAGTGTGAAAGAGGCATGCCACAACAGTGTGAAAGAGGCATGCCACAACAGTGTGAAAGAGGCATGCCACAACAGTGTGAAAGAGGCATGCCACAACAGTGTGAAAGAGGCATGCCACAACAGTGTGAAAGAGGCATGCCACAACAGTGTGAAAGAGGCATGCCACAACAGTGTGAAAGAGGCATGCCACAACAGTGTGAAAGAGGCATGCCACAACAGTGTGAAAGAGGCATGCCACAACAGTGTGAAAGAGGCATGCCACAACAGTGTGAAAGAGGCATGCCACAACAGTGTGAAAGAGGCATGCCACAACAGTGTGAAAGAGGCATGCCACAACAGTGTGAAAGAGGCATGCCACAACAGGGCTCTGAGCTTGAGGGTTGGTTCAAATGCATGACTGCCAGAAGAGTCCAACTCAGATGATAAAGGTTGTAGCCTATTAATTCAAATCAGATCAAATCTTTATTATTCTTATTGCTGTTATGGGTATATTGAGTTTTAGAGAGATTTCGCAACAACTTTCTGTTTGTAGTAGTTATTGTTTATTATTTCAGGAAAATGTTTATTTTGAAACTTAGCTAAATAGCCTATTTATTGACAACAAAAAAACATTTTAACATTATGGCTTAATAGTGCATGAGCAGCAATGATCATTCTATTAGCATTGTTGTCTGGGACACTGTACCTAGTGACCATAGTCACTGCATGGAAATGTTGGAGTGCAAATGCCCCTTGGAGTATGAATATTCGCGTCACTCGTTGGCCACTCAATCCTTTATTTAATTCCAGTAAAGGCATAACTGAATGAACAACAAAGACAGAATGCAACATGACATTTTATTAAATAGTTTGTGGAATGGCTTCATCTCCGAGGGAAGATCCTCAGAGCCAGAGGATGTGATCACGGGTAGCCCTATTCGGGACTGCTGGCATCGAAACGCTCCCCTACTGGGAGAAAGGTGTTCCAATGACGTGCCTCAAAGTTATTATAGCTGGTGGGGAGGTGGGTGGTCGTCAAAAACGGTTGCTAAAAACAGCAAAAGAGAACAAAGTTAAGTTAAGTTGACGTATAAATAAACTCATCAAAGAAATAACTGTTCTCTCACTGTCAACTGTTTATTTTCAGCAAAAGTAACATGTCTAAATGTTTGTATGAACATAGCAAGATTCAACAACTGAACAAGTTCCACAGACATGTGACTAACAGAAATAGAATAATGTGTCCCTGAACAAAGCGGGGGTCAAAATCAAAAGCAACTTTCAGGATCTGGTGTGGCCACCAGCTGCATCAACTACTGCAGTGCATCTCCTCCTCATGGACTGCACCAGATTTGCCAGTTCTTGCTGTGAGATGTTACCCCACTCTTCCACCAAGGCAACTGCAAGTTCCCGGACATTTCTGGGGGGGGGGATAGCCCTAGCCCTCACCCTCCGATCCAACAGGTCCCAGACGTGCTCAATGGGATTGAGATCCGGGCTCTTCACTGGCCAAGGCAGAACACTGACATTCTTGTCTTGCAGGAAATCACGCACAGAACGAGCAGTATGGCTGGTGGCATTGTCATGCTGGAGGGTCATGTAAGGATTAGCCTGCAGGAAGGATACCACATGAGGGAGGAGGATGTCTTCCCTGTAACACACTGCGTTGAGATTGCCTGCAATGACAACAATCTCAGTCCGATGATGCTGTGACACACTGCCCCAGACCATGATGCACCCTCCACCTCCAAAATCGATCCCGCTCCAGAGTACAGGCCTCGGTGTAACACTCATTCCTTCGATGATAAACGCAAGTCCGACCATCACCCCTGGTGAGACAAAACCACGACTCGTCAGTACTTTTTGCCAGTCCTGTCTGGTCCAGCGACCAGGCACAATAGATGTGCCCATAGACGACGTTGTTGCCGGTGATGTCTGGTGAGGAACTGCCTTACAACAGGCCTACAAGCCCTCAGTCCAGCCTCTCTCAGCCTATTGAGGACAGTCTGACCACTGATGGAGGGATTGTGCGTTCCTGGTGTAACTCGGAGAGTTGTTGTTGACATCCTGTACCTGTCCCGCAGGTGTGATGTTCGGATGTACCGCTCCTGTGCAGGTGTTGTTACACGTGGTCTGCCACTGCGAGGAGGAACAGCTGCCTGTCCTGTCTCCCTGTAGCGCCGTCTTAGGCTCACAGTACGGACATTGCAATTTATTGCCCTGGCCACATCTGCAGTCCTCATGCCTCCTTGCAGCATGCCTAAGACACGTTCACACAGATGAGCAGGGACCCTGGGCATCTTTCTTTTGGTGTTTTTCAGAGTCAGTAGAAAGGCCTCTTTAGTGTCCTAAGTTTTCACAACTGTGACCTTAATTGCCTACCGTCTGTAAGCTGTTAGTGTCTTAACGACCGTTCCGCAGGTGCATGTTTATTAATTGTTTATGGTTCATTGAACAAGCATGGGAAATAGTCTTTCAACCCTTTACAACGAAGATCTGTGAAGTTATTTGGGTTTTTACAAATTATCTTTGAAAGACAGGGTCCTGAAAAAAGGCTTTTTCTTTTTTTTGTTTACATCCCAACATTTCTCTCTCCCATTGGTAGGGAGAGAGAAAGGTGATAATTGCAAGTGAGCCCTTAGGTTAAACAGCAAGTGTGAGTCATGTGCATTATTATACCGTGCTTATACTGTAAATGGAGTGAATTACCTTCTATACATACTGTATTCTATATACTGTATTATACATGTGACATGCACATTATGGCCCGCTGGACACAATCGTCCCTTGTTTATATTGCCAACAGCAGCGGTTGGCCAGAGTGTGTTACATATCCCTGACAAATGGGAAACAAGTCAAAAGAGAGCAGTTAGTATTTTAATAAGTGTGACATCATTTCTGGCCACCAAACATTTCCTCATATATTTTGACTGCGAGGTCGATCTATGAGTAGCGTGGGAGAATTTGGAATCTTCTTTTAGAAATTAGTGCCTATAAGGTTAACTGTCAGCTCCAAAACAGAAACTAGTTGAGGTGTATTTTATCTTCATAGTCCTGTGGTTTAAGGTTAGAGTGCAGAGCGCTGACATGATGACCAAGACTTAATATTAGTATACTTAGGATACTTACACAGTGGAGAAAAATATGATTGTCTATTTATGATTTGACAATAAACAATAATTCCCTCACAATTATTTCAATTTGAGTTGTTAGGGTATCTGGGTAATGTTTGTGATAATATGCCATATTTCATATACTGTATTCACGATACTATACCTGGGTCATCAACCAGATTTATTTGTGCAACCATTTTAAAGTTACGTTTTTTGAATGATGTGATTTAACACACAACATATTTAGTGACAAGCTCTTTTTCTAATACCGTACACAACACCACCAGTGTGTTGATTTGGTTTCTATAGTAACAGCAGTCATTTTCACACTTCCACCCACCCACTCATCTGCATTCTGAAGAGTTGGCATGGTGCCATTTCTCTAACTGGGAAAATGTTTTCTCTCCTCAACGAATCCTGTCTTAACTTTCATTTATATAAACAATTCCTGATTGGCATGATTTTCTCATTGTTCATGACTAGATAATGTCGCCTCAGCTGTGACAGACAAAATTGGTATAACACTCACACGGTGATTCTTTATGTGAAATGAGTATAGACTGTAATGACACTCTTAACTGTGACGTTGAACACTGTTCTGTGTTGAAGTAAAGCAATCACATTTACTTTCATAAAGTTATTAAAGACAAACACAAAATCTACAGGTCACATTCTTTAGATTCAACCATTCAGCGCAACCGGCCACCCGAATGAATAATATACTTTACAAATCCCCAAATCCTGCAATTGGACTGATGCAATAAAAAAAGAACAAGAAGGTTCATCTAATCCAAATAAATCCAGCCCAACCATACACACCTCTTCTTCCTCCATGCTAGAAAGATGAACAGTAAAGCAAAAGGACATTTAGCAACCTGTTAAACTCAACACCTCATCTCTCCAAGAGAGAAAAAGGCTTTGGGCCAACATCTGAATTTGAAGTTTTTGAAGGTTGAACGAAGGAGTTACTATAGCAACGCTGCTGCTGAGTATCTGAGCAGATTTGACGAAAAGAGTAGTACTCACTTTGTTCAGATGAGAATGAATCGCTCACAGCTAAAGAAGCAACGAATTGAAATAGTTCACATGTGAGATGAATCCAAAAGTGTGACAGGTGCAGACAGAAACAACACTATTGGGATTTCATTAGCATTCAATGGTGTGCTGAAGAAAGTTAGTTTGGCAGGCAACTTATTTGGGATACCACTCTTACCATTGTGCCTATGATGCCACAATGAAACACTCCACCCTATCCAACTCGTTTTCGAACGTTGCTATGGGCACAGCCAAACAACGGAAGTGATGGATTCGACTTCCGCTTTACTTCCCTACTGCAGCACGCCAGTAGCAAACTTGCCAGAGTCAATTATTTGAAGGAGTCAATTTATAGAGTATAATGAAGTGATAATGCCCTCGAAGCCGGTGTTTGGAGGATACATTGGCACGGGTGTTGTTAGGCCCGAGACAAAGTCGAAACCGTACCAATATGTCCTCCAAACACCGGCTTCGAGGGCATTATCACTTTTATACACCAGGTTACCAACATACTCATATAATGATTGACATATTTTCATTAAAAACATTAATTTGATTAATTTATTCATACTATTTAATCCTTCCAAAAGACATAGTCCTGACACAAATATAGGGTTGCTACCCAAGGCGGCTGGTCGTTTGTTCTATCGGTTCGATTGTCAGAGACGCGACCCAGTCGTTCAGTCTTTTTGTTCTGTATATATGGACGCGACCCAGTCGTCCGTTCAAAATGTTCCATTGCCATACTAGCTGGCAATGTTCTTATGCCTTGCTTGCTAGCTAGCTAACTACGGCTAACTTACAGTCATGTCAAACAGTGTAGCCAGAATAACAACAGTCTCTGCATTTGCATTTGTTTAAGCTTTTTTCATTTGACATTTCTTTGTATAAGTCCATAAAAATGATGCCAGCTAATTCATGAATTTGACACATGTGCCAGACAGTGTGGTGAAGAAGGCACAACAACATCTCTTCAACCTCAACCTGAACATTTTTGTCTTGGCCCCTCACAATCTTTTACAGATGCACAATTGAGAGCATCCTGTATCACTGCCTGGTACGCCAACTGCACTGCCCACAACCACAGGGTCCTCCAGAGGGTGGTGTGGTCTGCCAAGCGCATCACCGGGGGCACACTGTCTGCCCTCCAGGACACCTACAGAACCCGATGTCACGAAGGCAAAACAAAATACCCGAGCCAAGGCCTGCTATCATCCAGAAGGCAAGGACAGTACAGGTGTATCAAAGGTGGGACAGAGAGACTGATAAACAGCTTCTGATCAAAGGCAATCAGACTGTTAAATAGCCATCACTAGCCGGCTACCACCCGGTTACTCAACCCTGCACCTTAGAGGCTGCTGCCTTATATACATAGACATGGAATCACTGGTCACTTTAACAATATTTCCATACTGCTTTACTCATTTTATATGTACAGTTGAAGTCAGAAGTTTACATACACTTTAGCCAAATATATTTAATATTGAGCACGTCTGGGACCTGTTGGATCGGAGGGTGAGGACTAGGGCCTTACCCCCCAGAAAAGTCCAGGAACTTGCAGGTGCCTTGGTGGAAGAGTGGGGTAGCATCTCACAGCAAGGACTGGCAAATCTGGTGCAGTCCATGAGGAGGAGATGCACTGCAGTAGTTAATGCAGCTGGTGGCCACACCAGATCCTGACTGTTGCTTTTGATTTTGACTCCCCCTTTGTTCAGGGACAAATTATTCAATTTCTGTTAGTCACATGTCTGTGGAACGTTTTTAGTTCATGTCTCAGTTGTTGAATCTTATGTTCATACAAATATTTACACGTGTTACATTTGTTGAAAATCAACGCAGTTGACAGTGAGAGGACGTTTCTTTTATGGCTGAGTTTATTAAAGTTAAAAGCTTCATTTCAACATGGCTCAGAGCCAACTTCATATGATATCACAATGTTTCATGCTGTATAAATTTCAGCTGTAAAAATAGGGGAACAAAGCAATGTGGAGGAAGTTGAAAGCGTCAAATTGGTCCCCGTGTGTCTTTATGAACCCATCACCTCTAATCATATACGTCGCCTTCCATGAATATGCTGCCAATCATCTTCATCATTTTCATTCCAAAATCATTACCTGTCCATCTCAGAATGGTCCTTGTATATTGCAATATCATCCCTCTGATTTGAGTGTTAACATCTCCTGGTTCGTGTCACTCCATCCCTCCTTTCAGCAAAGAATCAGCTCTGATCAGTGGCTGGGATTCTGATTGGTTACTCGGTGCTTGATGCTGATCCCTGAACCCCCTGTCTCTCCATCAGGCGGTGGAAAAGGTGAAGCGAGTGTCATGACAGTACTCCTCTCAGCAGGGCGTCGGGGAACGAGGCCTGTTCAGAAACATAGGATCACATGGTCAGGGTCACACCTGAAGGACAGGACACAAGAGGCTCACCTTGAAGACAGAAGAAAGGTGTGAAGGCTTTTGGGAGAACTGTGGACAGGCTAAAACTGGTTGCTATGGGCATGCAGCTGTAGATGTGGTTGCTAAGTGGTTAGGAGTGAATACGGAGGAGGTCTCTGTTGGCCCAAAGTGTCACACGACAGACAGCTGCATTGAGTATGTCAATGTGAGGTTCAGTGATTGTGCTGAATGAACAAACACACACGAACAAACGTTCACAGACACACAGTGTTTGTGTTTCCATCACATGTCGAGGTCAGGTTTAAGGAACTGGAGAAGAACCATCCAAACAAAAGAAAAGAGAAGTTAAAACATGGACTGGCTGTGTGTGTGTGTGTGTGTGTGTGTGTGTGTGTGTGTGTGTGTGTGTGTGTGTGTGTGTGTGTGTGTGTGTGTGTGTGTGTGTGTGTGTGTGTGTGTGTGTGTGTGTGTGTGTGTGTGTACCATTCTCTCCAAATCTCCTGTTTTGACAAATTCTACCCAGTCTTCCCACCCTCCCTCTCCATTCCTCCCCTCCCCCTGCTTGATCTGACTGCTGTGTTCTCTTGCTCCCATATGGGCGGCAGTTTGATATGTATGCAAATAGAAGTGCTTCTCAATCTGTCATTTGCCTGCACACTTTGTTCTTGAGCTCAATCCAATGCAAATGGCTGTCTCTCTGTGTGGGTCTCTGCCTCTCCTACAGTACAGAAGAGGAGGAGCAGGGGCCAGAGCTGGCGCTAGCCTACACTCTGGATGTGACCCACGTAGTGGCAACACAAAGGGCTGTAATTACCAGGCAGCCCACCCACCAGCAGCCATTAAACTCTCAAGCTGAGAGCACTTTTGCACTGTTTTTGCTATAGCTGTATTAATCAATCTACCAAGGTGGCAATTTATTGAATAATGTAGTAGTGTCCCCCGCCAGAAATGTATGGATATTGGCTTTCATCTGGAATTGTGTAAATAAATAAATTCAGAATTCTTCCTCTGAAATTATGTCTGAGAAGAAACACTTTTCCCTCCATAAGATCTAGTACACAATAACAGTATAATACATATATACAAATACGATAACATTAGATGTGAATCCATAAAATGTGAATGAACATTTTCATATTTTAATGTCCAATCGGTTTTAGAAACATCTACACGAAATATTTCACCTTCTTTATTACTGTACAAAAAATATTATGAAATTAGTGACAGTAAATGTGCCACATTGTTATAGCTCTAAATAAACATTTTGGCCACAGCATGCAGTAAATAATGGAAGGCTGATAAAACAATGTCTGAAAGCACCCTGAGTCATATTTCTCATTGTCTCTCATAAGCTGCTTTCTCATAGCTAGTCTTTAAATGCAGGCATGTCTGAGACTCTTGGTGTTGTTTACTGGTGCGGTGGTGCGGTGGTTAGAGATTCTGTGATGAGGTAATTCTAGTGTATTTATGGATGTGTGTGCAGGCCTACATGAGTGCTTGTAATTTCCTCTGTTCAAGACAGCCTTATTAGCCATGTTTCAAAAACTCTTCTTGCCAATTCAAATACACACATACAGTTGAAGTCAGAAGATTACATACACTTAGGTTGGAGTCATTAAAACTCGTTTTTCAACCACTCCAAGAATGTCTTTGTTGCAGGATGGACTGGTGCACTTCACAAAATAGATGGCATCATGAGGAACGAAAATTATGTGGATATATTGAAGCAACATCTCAAGACATCGGTCAGGAAGTTAAAGCTTGGTCGCAAATGGGTCTTTCAAATGGACAATGACCCCAAGCATACTTCCAAAGTTGTGGCAAAATGGCTTAAGGACAACAAAGTCAAGGTATTGGAGTGGCCATCATAAAGCCCTGACCTCAATCCTATAGAACATTTGTGGGAAGAACTGAAAAAGTGTGTGCAAACAAGGAGGCCTACAAACCTGACTCAGTTACACCAGCTCTGTCAGGAGGAATGGGCCAACATTCACCCAACTTATTGTGGGAAGCTTGTGGAAGGCTACCCGAAACGTTTGACCAAAGGTAAACAATTGAAAGGCTTAAATGCAATGCTACCAAATACTAATTGAGTGTATGTAATCTTCTGACCCACTGGGAATGTGATGAAAGAAATAAAAGCTGAAATAAATCATTCTCTCTACTATTATTCTGACATTTATCATTCCAAAAAATATAGTGGTGATCCTTACTGACATTAGACAGGGAATTTTTACTGTGATTAAATGTCAGGAATTGTGAAAAACAGAGTTTAAATGTATTTGGCTAAGGTGTATATAAACTTCTGACTTCAACTGAACATAAACATTTGGAATCACAGAAATGGGCCTCATAGACATGTACAGTGTACTGGAACCTTCCCCTGCTCATATTCACTCTAATGACACTGTGGGCAAGAGAGGCTGTGAAACTAATCTGCACAACTCTAGCACAGCAAGAGGAAAGGAGCAACCGGATTTATGGAAATCAACAACCCCACACAGCCTTCTCCTGCTTAAAAAGTCTCCCAGCCCATAATTACATTTCTCAGGGTTATGATATAGATAGATGGAAAGACAAAGGGAGCCTAGAGAGAAAGATGGAGAGAGGTGAGGAAATACAAACAAATATATGTATTGTCAAATACACTGTGAATGTGCAGTGAAATGTGTTGTTTTACAGGGTCAGCCGTAGTAGGGCACATCAGATTATACAACTTGTCGGTTATTCGAACCAGCGACCTTTCGTTTACTGGCCCAACGCTAGGCTACCTGCCACCCTGATACTGTGCAGCCCCCAATAACGTGCAGGACAGTCGAGAAAGAAGAACAGAGAGGAAGGGAGAAACAGTGATGAAAGAGAAAGAGGAAGAGAAAGAGAGAGATGGGAGGAGAGATAAGAGAGTCTAGACAGGAGAATGCGTTACAGTGAGGATAGGAGGAGATGAGGGAGAGGAGGAGATGAGAGAGAGGAGGATAGGAGAGAGAGGAGAGAGGAGAGGATGAGAGAAGGGGGAGGAGAGAGAGAGGAGGAGAGAAGAGAGGAGAGGAGAGAGAGGAGGAGAGGAGGGAGAGAGGAGAAGAGGAGAGAGAGAGAGGAGGAGAGGAGAGAGAGAGGAGGAGAGGAGGAGGGAGAGGAGGAGAGGAGAGAGGAGAGAGAGGAGGAGAGGAGAGACAGAGGAGGAGGAGAGGAGAGACAGAGGAGGAGGAGAGGAGAGAGAGAGGAAGGAGAGGAGAGGAGGAGAGGAGAGAGAGAGGAGGAGAGGAGAGAGAGAGGAGGGAGAGGAGGAGGGGAGGAGAGAGGAGGGAGAGGAGGAGAGGAGGAGGGAGAGGAGAGGAGAGGAGAGGAGAGAGGAGGAGAGTAGACGAAAGGAGAGGAGTGAAGAGAGGAGTGGAGAGGAGAGAGCAGAGAGGAGGAGAGGAAAGAGCAGGAGAGGTGGAGAGAGGAGAGGAGTATACAGTGAGGAGAGGAGAGAGGGGAGGAAGAGGAGAGGAAAGGAGGGAAGAGGAGAGGAGAGGGAAGGAGAGGAAAGGAGTGAAGAGGAGAGGAGAGAGTAGGAGAGAAGAGGAGAGGAGAGGAGAGTAGAGGAGGAGAGGAGAATAGAGGAGAGGATGGGAGAGAGGTGAGAAAGGGAGAGGAGAGGAGGAGTGGAGAGAGGAGGAGAGGAAAAGAGAGGAGGAGAGGAGAAGAAAGGAGAGGAGTGAAGAGAGGAGGGGGGAGGAGAGAGCAGAGAGGAGGAGAGGAAAGAGCAGGAGAGGTGGAGAGGGGAGAGGAGAGGAAGAGGAGAGGAAAGGAGGGAAGAGGAGAGGAGAGAGAAGGAGAGGAAAGGAGTGAAGAGGAGAAGAGAGAGTAGGAGAGAAGAGGAGAGGAGAGAGGAATAGAGGAGAATAGAGGAGAGGAGGGGAGAGAGGTGAGAAAGGGAGAGGAGAGGAGGAGCGGAGAGAGGAGGAGAGGAGAAGAGAGGAGGAGTATAGAGAGGAGGAGAGGAGTATACAGTTCTCAGTAAATCTCATAGCGGGTACTCCCTGAAGTCCCATTATACGTTGATGCTGTGATTACTCAAGCAACAATTACTGCCATAAATCTAATGGAAGCACAGGGTCCTTCTGTGGCTCAGTTGGTAGAGCATGGCGCTTGTTACGCCAGGGTAGTGGGTTCGATTCCCGGGACCACCCATACGTAGAATGTATGCACACATGACTGTAAGTCGCTTTGGATAAAAGCGTCAGCTAAATGGCATATATTATTATATTATTATATATTACAGGGGGCCAGCAGAGAGAGGGCCGAAGTGCATTATAACTACAGAGGAGAACTGGACAGTGTATGTGTGTGTTATACAATATTTCTCAGTGCACCATGTGTCAACCTTACACGTGTCCATGCTCCTTGTATGTGTCCTGTGTCCATGTCTGGAATATATCCTGATGCCGTCTATATTTGCAGTATATGTGATTTGCTGCTGTCTGCAGCACACTCACAACAAAACCCCATCAGATTTAAAGCTTTTTAAATTAAATCTGGTTCTTTAAAATGAATGATTACTGGGGCGAAGGTGTGCGTGTACAGAGGAAGGGGAAATGTTTCAATAAAACCTATTTTCATGCAGTCCATGAGACAGTCTCTGTACTGTGTGTTGTGTGATAATGTATAGTGGGCTGCTGCACAGCTCAGCCATGCAGTACTGTAACTCTAGCCAAGGGAAGCCAGCTCACTGATAAGCTGATGGAGCCCGATGAATCAAGAGCACAAGATGTCAAAGCACTTTATTACATTGCATGCTACAGGGGTTAGGGGCTCTGGCGACAGTCAATGAGAAAACTCAATACTCAGGGAAAGTACTTATTGTTGTTGTTACATTGCTTTCTGACTAAAGACTAAATACACATGTGGACACTGAGTTAAATGTCTGTCGATGTACAATAAAGGCTATGTAATACCATAGTTATCTCATGATTAGTTGATGATGAGGTCTTCATTCTGAGGGTCAATTTGAAGAGGAAAGTGGGGGAGGAAAAGTTAAGGTATGCACCCTTAATAAAAGACACGCAGGAGCATAGCACACACACACACACACACACACACACACACACACACACACACACACACACACACACACACACACACACACACACACACACACACACACACACACACACACACACACACACACACACACACACACACACACACACACCTTCCACCGTCTTTCTATTCCCTCTCTTCCTCTCCTTCCATCTGTAAAGTGTTCTCTTCTCCTCCCACACCTCTGACAACAATAGATTTCCCATGATTCCACTGTTGGCCTCATGAAACTGTGCTTTTACAAAATCTCTCTAAACCCCCAGAACCTGTCCTCTGCTCTTAGACAATCTCTCTAAACCCCCAGAACCTGTCCTCTGCTCTTAGACAATCTCTCTAATCCCCCAGAACCTGTCCTCTGCTCTTAGACAATCTCTCTAATCCCCCAGAACCTGTCCTCTGCTCTTAGACAATCTCTCTAATCCCCCAGAACCTGTCCTCTGCTCTTAGACAATCTCTCTAAACCCCCAGAACCTGTCCTCTGCTCTTAGACAATCTCTCTAACCCCCATAACCTGTCCTCTGCTCTTAGACAATATCTCTAAACCCCCAGAACCTGTCCTCTGCTCTTAGACAATCTCTCTAATCCCCCAGAACCTGTCCTCTGCTCTTAGACAATCTCTCTAATCCCCCAGAACCTGTCCTCTGCTCTTAGACAATCTCTCTAATCCCCCAGAACCTGTCCTCTGCTCTTAGACAATCTCTCTAAACCCCCAGAACCTGTCCTCTGCTCTTAGACAATCTCTCTAATCCCCCAGAACCTGTCCTCTGCTCTTAGACAATCTCTCTAAACCCCCAGAACCTGTCCTCTGCTCTTAGACAATCTCTCTAAACCCCCAGAACCTGTCCTCTGCTCTTAGACAATCTCTATAAACCCCCAGAACCTGTCCTCTGCTCTTAGACAATCTCTCTAAACCCCCAGAACCTGTCCTCTGCTCTTAGACGATCTCTCTAATCCCCCAGAACCTGTCCTCTGCTCTTAGACAATCTCTCTAATCCCCCAGAACCTGTCCTCTGCTCTTAGACAATCTCTCTAAACCCCCAGAACCTGTCCTCTGCTCTTAGACAATCTCTCTAATCCCCCAGAACCTGTCCTCTGCTCTTAGACAATCTCTCTAAACCCCCAGAACCTGTCCTCTGCTCTTAGACAATCTCTCTAAACCCCCAGAACCTGTCCTCTGCTCTTAGACAATCTCTCTAATCCCCCAGAACCTGTCCTCTGCTCTTAGACAATCTCTCTAACCCCCATAACCTGTCCTCTGCTCTTAGACAATATCTCTAAACCCCCAGAACTCTAGACAATCTCTCTAATCCCCCAGAACCTGTCCTCTGCTCTTAGATCTCTAAACCCCAGAACCTGTCCTCTCTCTCTAAACCCCCAGAACCTGTCCTCTGCTCTTAGACAATCTCTCTAATAAACCCCCAGAACCTGTCCTCTGCTCTTAGACAATATCTCTAAACCCCCAGAACCTGTCCTCTGCTCTTAGACAATCTCTCTAATCCCCCAGAACCTGTCCTCTGCTCTTAGACAATCTCTCTAAACCCCCAGAACCTGTCCTCTGCTCTTAGACAATCTCTCTAAATCCCCAGAACCTGTCCTCTGCTCTTAGACAATCTCTATAAACCCCCAGAACCTGTCCTCTGCTCTTAGACAATATCTCTAAACCCCCAGAACCTGTCCTCTGCTCTTAGACAATCTCTCTAAACCCCCAGAACCTGTCCTCTGCTCTTAGACAATCTCTCTAATCCCCCAGAACCTGTCCTCTGCTCTTAGACAATCTCTCTAAACCCCCAGAACCTGTCCTCTGCTCTTAGACAATCTCTCTAATCCCCCAGAACCTGTCCTCTGCTCTTAGACAATCTCTCTAAACCCCCAGAACCTGTCCTCTGCTCTTAGACAATCTCTCTAATCCCCCAGAACCTGTCCTCTGCTCTTAGACAATCTCTATAAACCCCCAGAACCTGTCCTCTGCTCTTAGACAATATCTCTAAACCCCCAGAACCTGTCCTCTGCTCTTAGACAATCTCTATAAACCCCCAGAACCTGTCCTATGCTCTTAGACAATCTCTCTTACCCCCACTCTTTACATCAACACTACCTGCACCATGTACTTTAATCACCTCTCTGCACCGACACACAATCTCACCGTTATGCTTTTACTCTATATTCACCAACTACAATCTAGTTGCGTAAATTCTAGTCATTAAACATCTATGCTCTCATGTAATACAAGTACTGACACACATCACAGTTTGGTTTAGTTTTACTGTAACTCCAAAGTAAAGTATTACCCATAATTGCAAAACAAGTGAGTATGATTCAACATATGAAGGTCTTTAATATTGGTCAGTATAAAACCCTTTGATTTTACTTATTTGAAAAAGATTTGTATGCAACTAAATGGCTGAGCATTTGCAATGTTTAGATCAAAGAGAATTGAATGGTCTTCAAGGCTTCATTTCCCAGTAGCAGTCTCATTAATCATTTAGTTAATGGGCACATCATTAACGTCGTACCTTAACAGTAGTGACAAAACAATAGTAGCGAGGTTAATTAGTAAGTCAGTCTTATTAGAGATAATGGGCTGTGAGGAAAAAGCTCAGGGACAATTAAAATGTGAGTGTGTGTGTGTGTGTGTGTGTGTGTGTGTGTGTGTGTGTGTGTGTGTGTGTGTGTGTGTGTGTGTGTGTGTGTGTGTGTGTGTGTGTGTGTGTGTGTGTGTGTGTGTTAGCAGCCTGCCTTGCAGTTTATAAAATGCATGTGGACCCACCAGACCGCCCATCACAAATAGAAGAGAGGTACTGACAGTGTGTAATGTTCCTCATCAATAGAAAGTCAACATCAGCAGTAGTTTAGCCCATGGGCCATTTGCAAACCAATTCACTGCGACTGTGACTAAACATTTCCGTAGTTGATTTCCGTGGTTACAGTCTACACATGTTTTTTTTCCACTGAGGATATACACCAGTGTTTTACACAAAAGACTCAGACCTTTCTGTTTCCATCTATGTGGGCCGGCACCGGTGTCTCACTGGGCCATGGCTCCGGCAGACCTGCTCTGACTCGGAGCCAGGGTAGGGCCCTGCATACTTTTCAGCTATCATTTACATAACAATGTCTGTGAACATTTAACACCTTATCACAAGGCAACTGTCTTGATGGTGCAGAGGTTGTTGATTCTGCTTGCTCCATGTCTTTAATGTCACACTCCTGATGGAGACACAATTGCACCAAGAGTTCACATTCACATAAAACACTGGGGACACACTGGTCTGGGGGTAAAGTCTACATGGAAAAGCACCAACAGACTTCTATTTGGGCTCTGGAGTGGCGCAGCGGTCTAAGGCACTGCATCTCAGTGCAAGAGGTGCCACTACAGTCCCTGGTTCAAATCCAGGCTGGATCACATCTGGCTTTGATTGGGAGTCCCATAGGGTGGTGCACAATTGGTCTGGGGTAGGCCGTCATTGTGAATAAGAATTTCTTCTTAACTGACTTGCCTAGTTAAATAAAAAAAGACTATTATGGACCCATGGCCAAATGATCTGGCTCTCTCCTCTACCACTGATCTACTCTGCCTACCTTACAGGACACCAGGCAGAAGATGTTGTGTTTGGGGTAGGAAGTCCCGTCCTTTCCTTTGAAAGAGCCATCCAGGAAGTTGGCTGTGTAGAACTGGATGCCAGGCTGATTGGTGTTGACCTCCAGAACACGCCCGCTCCCTTAGGAGACACAGACGGAGGGCAGAGATGAGGATAGGGTAGGAGAGAGACACAGTCACTCACTTATCTAAAGTTGTAGCTGGGGCACTGTGCAGTGATCATGCATGTTCAATGTTGATCTGTAGGACCACTACTGATGATTCATAGAGAAACAGCAAGTTAAACAGCAACTATATAGCCCAACATAGCCAGTGAGCATTGAGAGTACGCTGTGGCCTCACACATCTCCAGGTGATGACAGGCCTTAGGCCAATCAGAACAGGCTTCCATGGTCAAGGGGTGTGAGCTCCACAGGTCGGATCTCTCCTATAGGCCGAGCAGGGTTAGAGCTATGTTCATTTTCACATGACAAGGGCTGTGGACCTGGACCAGAGTATGTGAGCAGAGCTGGAGCGGAGTGAGGAGCAGATGCATTTGTAGTCTACTTGTGTACTGCTATTGCCCCTTGCTTTAGCTACTGTCATGGAGTTCACATAACATTTTCATAAAGAAACTGATAAAACACACAAGTGCTAAATCAAGGTGACGTACAAAGATGAGGACCAAGAGCAAGAGAGGGAGTGCGGTGATCTAGTGTCCACAACTAAAGAATCATGGTGGAATCTGAAAAGACAGGTATCCTGAAAGCATGATGGTGTACTTACTCAGTGGTGATTTTAGCATGTAAATCTTGGTGGGGCAAACAAACCCAATTTTATTTTAGATACATGCCAGCAAAGCCACTACACAACACTTAACAATACATTAATTGCACTATAATGGTGACAAACGGTGCCCACAAACTGTTAGGGCCTACATAAAGCTGTCCCAACAGCAGATTACCACTGCTACACCTGGCTATCAGCGGAGCCTTGTCTGGCAGAGAAACAGTTCATTCAGCCTCATTTACTATATTTTAAGAAACATAGCCATATGGCTGACTTGCTTAAACAAATGTGGTTTCTACTGAAAATTGAGATGTACAAACTATGGCATAAGGTGACGACGAGCAGATAAGAGGCAATCCGTAATTTCGATTAAGACATTAATGAGCGAGCGACGACGGACGTAGTCATTATAACTATTTGTTCCGCAATTTTGAAATGTACAGCGACAGAATTCAGAACATGGGCCATTCTTACTCTATTCTCCCTGTACACCAAGTCAAAAACGTAGGATAAATAAAGGGGGCATATAAGCAGACAATGAGAGCTCTTACAATATTTGGTGATTACATTTGTCTAAAACAGGCTATAGGCTACATGTGCACCACCAAGTCAGAACAGTAGGCAAAATAGGGACCAAATTATTAGGCTGAGGCATGTGGGCTACTAACACAACATACATTTAGTATTACTTTCTTAGCTACAGTATACATATTTCCCTTGCATATGACATCATTTATGCAGCATACAGTACAATACATTTTTAGACTTGTTGTGCTGTACTCACTTGAACAGGAAGGTGGCGTGGCGGTCATTCGTGGGCAAATTCTGTCATCAAAGTCTGGCATTCTCTGGATTTATGGTGCCTTCAAGACAACTGGGAACTCGGGAAAAAACAAGGTTGAATCATCATGACATCAGTGATCTTCAGGTCGGAGCTGTAGAAAGAGGTCTGACTGTTCAAAACACATTTCTCCAGTCAGAGCTCATTTTTTCAGAGTTCCCAGTTATCTGGAACTCACTGCAGAGCGCGGCAGAAGTCAAACTGGCTTGACAGCATGGCAAATGTTGAATGTTTATCCTTTTAAGCTGGGAAAAGAGACCTTTAAACCCAGACTTGGAACCACAATCCCCACTCCACTGAATAGCAGGCTAGTGATTGCTTTGCAATGCTTGCAGTTAGCCATTGATTCCTTCCCATCCACTCATTGTCACGCCCTGGCCATAGAGAGGTTTTTATTCTGTATTTTTGTTAGGCCAGTGTGTAACTAGGGTGGGCATTCTGTTCATTTTCTATGTTTTTGATTTATGTGTTTGGCCGGGTGTGGTTCTCAATCAGAGGCAGCGGTCTATTGTTGTCTCTGATTGAGAACCATACCAAGGTAGCCTTTTCCCACCTGTGTGGTGTGGGTAGTTATTTTCTGTTTAGTGTGTTTTGCACCTGACGGAGCTGTTTCGGTTGCTCTTTTGTTGCTTGTTTGATAGTGTTCAGTTTTACCATTAAAATTATGAACACTTACCACGCTGCACCTTGGTCCTCACCTTCTTCCACCAACGGCCGTTACACTCATTGTTGAATTTGCGATGTCCAACTTGTTGGTTAATGTTTATGTCCAATGGCCGATGAGCACCGATATGTTTTTATCTATAATTTATCTTCATTATTTCTCTTCCAATGACAAGGATTAAAAAGCATTTTCCAGTAGATTTTCAACTTGATTCATGATGATGACTGCTAGGTAAGATTTTGAAAGTTTGATGTTGACATGATCAGTCCAATCAAAGCTACTGTAATTATAACGTGATTTGTCACCATTTTATCTTTGGCCAATGGCCTTGAGCCTTCTTAGATGGGCACTTCTATGTAACTCTATGGCAGCACCCAAGGGGCTTGAATTGTCGAGCTCTGCCCTTTGATTTGGCAGTGACTTAGTCCCTATGAGTGACAGAACACTGAGCCAATCACGGCACAAATAGAGAACATTACTCAATCACGGCCCAACTAGAGAACATTACCAACCCCTATACTCTGTATTTTCTGCTGGCTGCCCCACCACCACAGAAAGAAATGAGCTAGGTTGAAACACCTGCATTTTGGAGCTTCCTTACTCAAGAAAGCAAAAAAGAGACCAAGTTTGTTTGCGGCTTTATTAATTTATTTATTGTTTGCAAATTCATATGTGACACGTATTAATGTCAAAATAACAGGCAAAACAGGCAACCCCCCCTCAATATTTAAAAAAAGATATATTTGTATTTGTTTTTTTAGCTAAAAAGGTGGGGCTCAAAATAGGTGTACTCGCCACTGTACTTGCTATATGTACATGCTAACCGAAAGGAACAAGATGGGTAGACAAGTGTGTTATTGTAGCAAAGTATTTATAAACCACAAATCAGATCTCTTAAATGGTTCATTTCTGTTATGTTTCTTCTATTATCTATACAATAGGCCATAATTGAGTTTGGCCCAATAGGTCTGGCATATTCCCACGTTCAAGGAGATTTCCATTTAGATTGGGTTATTTTGCCTGAAAACATTTAGTCCTAACAATAGAAGAAGAAAAAACCTCTGCCCAGCCTGGCAAGAGTGGCCAAAAGGGTGTTCGGCATCCCCAGTGGCTCGGGAAGCACTGAGAGGGTATTCTCTGCTGCTGGCCTGCTCTCCAGGCACCATCACATGGGCCTGAAACCACAGACTGGCCATTTCTAAAAATGAATTTAAAAGGCACTAATAAGTCATTATTAGTTTAATTTATATTTAATTCTAAGTAAGTCACATCCTATATGCACAATTTATAGACTATAATGATTTAATTTAAATGTAATGACTTAATACAACAAAATGTTGTTTAAATGCTGAGCCTAATGTGTCGCTCTTGCAAATGCTTCACAATGTATTTCTTTGTAGGCTATAGCCTTGAAATAATTGAAATAATATAGCCTAAATAATTCATTTTTGTTCCTTCTTAGGCTCCCTGTCTGGCTCCTGACCTATTTAGGGTGTTTAAATGCTGTTTAATGTGACATGTAGACTATTTGAAATAATCAATCAATGGAACGGAGTCAAACACAGCAAACATATTGAAACCACTTTTTTTTTTACTCCGTTCCATTGATTCCATTCCAGCCATTCCAATGAGCCCATCCTCCTATAGCTCCTCCTAGCAGCCTCCTCTGCTACGTGGTGTGGTAGAGACATCCTCACTCTATTTAAACAGTGATTATATTGGATTCTCAAATCATCTAAAAAAAAAACATAATTTGGCTCCAAATTTCCCTTCAGGAAATACCTTATTAGTAACATACCACTGTTTAACAGAGAGTGATATTGGGAGATGGTATGAAGGACAAACAGTCTCTTTCTCCCTGACAGCGTAACTAATGTCAAATCACCTTCTCTGTCTTTTTAAACTCTTAGCTTCTCAGACAGCCTCCCAAACCACCTCCTTGACAATCCCCTTACAATTTCACAGGCCAAAAATATCACCATGATGAAGATGGCTTCCTTATTAATCCAGAGTCAGGAAATGAAACCAGTAACATGATACAGAGGGCTTTTCACACAAAAACACAATCCATTCAGACAGTGCAGAGAAGAAACAAATCAAAATTGATTACTTAATTTATCAGGTTTCAGATAAGATCCAACTGCAGAACGTGTTGAAGTAACAATGTTTATTGCAACATCAGGGGCAGGCAAACGACAGGTCAAGGCAGGTAGGGGTCGATAATCCAGAGTAGTGGGGCCAAGGTACAGGACGGCAGGCAGGCCCAGGGTCCGGTCAGGCAGAGGTTGGTAATCCAGAGTAGGGGCAAAGGCATCAGACAGCAGGCAGGCACAGAGTCAGGACAGGCAAGGGTCAAAACCAGGAGGACGAGAAAAAGAGAGACAGAGGAAAAGCAGGAGCCAAGACAAACCGGTGGTTGACTTGAACAAACAAGATGAATTGGCCCAGACAGACAGAAAACACAGGCATAAATACCCAGGGGATAAGGGGGGAAGATGGCCGACACCTGGAGGGGGGTGGAGACAAGCATAAGGACAGGTAAAACAGATCAGGGCGTGACAAATGAAGAGAATGATGTAGGAAGAAAAAAACTTTAAAGGCTTCTAGGCAGCAGGTAGCCTAGCGGTTAAGTATAAAACGGTGCTAGGGAACAAGGCTGACGTTGTACGTATTACTAACCAATTGTGTTTTTTTGTTCGTTTCTTTGCATTGTTGGTAACTTATTTTTTAACTTATTTTGTACATAATGTTGCTTCTACCGTCTCTTATGACCGAAAATGACTTCTGGACATCAAAGCTGTGATTACTCACCACGGACTGGCAGAATCCTTTTTTTCCCTTTAACGAGTCCGACGTGCCCGTCGTGAATGATATACTGCTTTCCCAGGAACAGGCCCAGATCCCCGTCATTTGCGTGAAGAGAAGGCAGAGAAAAAGGGTCCAGAGGGTGGGCTGCCTTCTGAGAATTCATAGGAGATCGAGTAAACCCCCACTTCCTTCCATTCTGCTAGCAAACGTGCAATCTTTGGAAAATAAAATCGATAACTTACGCGGAAGATTAAACTACCAACGGGACATTCAAAACTGTAATATATTATGCTTCACTGAGTCGTGGCTGAACGACAACATTATCAACATACAGCTGGCTGGTTATACGCTGTATCGGCAGGATAGAACAGCTGCGTCTGATAAGACAAGGGGCGGCGGCCTACGTATTTTTCTAAATAACAGCTGGTGCACGACATCTAAGGAAGTCTCGAGGTTTTGCTCTCCTGAGGTAGAGTATCTCATGATAAGCTGTAGTCCACACTATCTACCTATTTTTCTTAGCTGTCTACATACCACCACAGACTGATGCTGGCACTAAGACCGCACTTAGTGGGGCGGCAGCGTAGCCTAGTGGTTAGAGCGTTGGACTAGTAACCGGAAGGTTGCAAGTTCAAACCCCGAGCTGACAAGGTACAAATCTGTCGTTCTGCCCCTGAACAGGCAGTTAACCCACTGTTCCTAGGCCGTCATTGAAAATAAGAATTTGTTCTTAACTGACTTGCCTAGTTAAATAAAAAAACTAAAAAAAACTGAATGAGCTGTATTCCGCCATAAGCATACCCAGAGGCAGGGCTCCTAGTAGCCGGGTACTTTAATGCAGGAAAACTTAAATCCGTCTTACCAAATTTCTATCAGCATGTTAAATGCGCAACCAGAGGGGGAAAAAAACTCTGGACCACCTTTACTCCACACGCAGAAACATGTACAAAGCTCTACCTCACCCTCAATTCGGTAAATCCGACCACAACTCTATCCCCCTGATTCCTGCTTACAAGCAAAAATTAAAGCAGGAAGCACCCATGACTCGATCAATAAAGAAGTGGTCAGATGAAGCAGATGCTAAGCTACATGACAGTTTTGCCAGCACAGACTGGAATATGTTCTGGGATTCCTCCGATGGCATTGAGGAGTACACCACATTAGCCACTAGCTTCATCAATCGATGACATTGTCCCCACGGTAACCGTACATACATACCCCAACCAGAAGCAATGGATTACAGGCAACATCCGCACTGAGCTAAAGGCTAGAGCTGCCACTTTCACGGAGCGGGACTCTAACCAGGAAGCTAAAAAGAAATCCCGCTATGCTCTCCGATGAACCATCAAACAGGCAAAGCATCAATAAAGGACGAAGATCGAATCATACTACACCAGCTCTGACGCTCGTCGGATGTGGCAGACTACAAAGGGACCATTACAGACTACAAAGGGAAGCAAAGCCGAGGGCTTCCCAGTGACGCAAGCCTACTAGACGAGCTAAAGTAATTCTATGCTCGCTTCGAGGCAAACAACACTGAAACATGCATGAGGGCACCAGCTGTTCCGGAAGCCTGTGTGATCATACTCTCCGCAGTCAAAGTACCCAGACGGATTATCAGGACGTGTACTGCGAGCATGCGCTGACCAACTGGAAAGTGTCTTCACTGACATTTTCAACCTCTCCTTGTTCGAGTCTGTAATACCAACATGTTTCAAGCAGAACACCATAGTCCCTGTGCCCAAAAACACTAAGGTAACCTGCCTAAATGACTACTGACCCGTTACACATACGTCTGTAGCCATGAAGAACTTTGAAAGGCTGGTCATGGCTAACATCAAAACCATTATCCCAGAAACCCTAGACCCACTCCAATTTGTATACCACCCTAACAGATCCACAGATGATGCAATCTCTATTGCACTCCACACTGCCCTTTCCCACCTGGAAAAAGGAACACCTATGTGAGAATGCTATTCATTGACTACAGCTCAGCGTTCAACACCATAGTGTCCACAACGCTCATTACTAAGGACACTGGGACTAAACACCTCCCTCTGCAACTGGATTCTGGACATCCTGATGGACCCCCAGGTGGTAAGGGCAGGTAAAAATGCATCCGCCATGCTGATCCTCAACACAGGGGCCCCTCAGGGGTGCATGCTGAGTCCCCTCCTGTACTCCCTGTTCACTCATGACTGCATGATCATGCATGACTCCAACACCATCATTAAGTTTGCCGATGACACAACTGTGGTAGGCGTGATCACCGACAAAGGCGAGACAGCCTATAGGGATGAGGTCAGAGACCTGGCCATGTGGTGGCAGGACAACAACCTCTCCCTCAACATGATCAAGACAAAGGAGATGATTGTGGACTACAGGAAAAGAGGACCGAGCATGCCACCATTCTCATCAACGGGGCTGTAGTGGAGCAGGTTGAGCACTTCAAGTTCCTTGGTGTCCACATCACCAACAAACTAACATGGCCCAAACACACCATGACAGTCGCGAAGAGGGCACGACAAAACCTATTCCCCCTCAGGAGACTGAAAAGATTTGGCATGGGTCCCCAGATCCTCAAAAGGTTCTACTGCTGCACCATCGAGAGCATCCTGACTGGTTACATCACTGCCTGGTATGGCAACTGCTCGGCCTCCGTCTGCAAGGCACTGCAGAGGGTAGTGCGTACGGCCCAGTACATCACTGCCTGCCATCCAGGACCTCTATACTAGGCGCTGTCAGAGGAAGGCCCTAAAAATGGTAAAAAACTCCAGCCACCTAGTCATAGACTGTTCTCTCTGCTACCGCACGGCAAGCGGTTCCGGAGCGCCAAGTCTAAGGTTCTAAACAACTTCTACCCCCAAGCCATAAGACTCCTGAACATCTCATCAAATGGCTACCCAGACTATTTGCATTGCCCCCCCCCCTTTTACACCGCTGCTACTCTCTGTTATTATCATCTATGCATAGTCACTTTAATAACTTTACCTACATGTACATATTACCTCAACTGACCAGTTCCCCCGCACATTCACTCTGTAGCGGTACCTCTCTGTGTATAGTCTCGCTATTGCTATTTTACTGCTGCTCTTTAATTACTTGTTACTTTTATTTCTTATTCTTACTCGTATTTAAAAAAAACTGAATTGTTGGTTAGGGGCTCATAAGTAAGCATTTCACTGTAAGGTCTACCTACACCTGTTGTATTCGGCGCATGTGACTAATACAATTTGATTTGATTTAATTTACATGCTTTGGGCCAGTAACTGAAACGTTGCTGGTTCAAATCTATTCTGCAAGGCTGTTAACCCCCAACAAAAACTGCTCCCCGGGTGCAGTTAACCCCCAACAATAGCTGATCTCTCTCCAATTCAAACAAACAAACACAGAGGCGTCAGCTGGACGGGCTGTATCACCGCCTGGTACGGCAACTGCTCCACCCACAACCATAAGGCTCTCCAGAGGGTAGTGAGGTCTGCACAACGCATCACCGGGGGCAAACTACCTGCTCTCCAGAACAGCTACACCACCCGATGTCACAGGAAGGCTAAAAAGACAACCACCCGAGCCACTGCCGAGCCACTGCCTGTTCACCCCACTATCATCCAGAAGGCGAGGTCAGTACAGGTGCATCAAAGCAGGGACCGAGAGACTGAAAAACAACTTTTATCTCAAGGCCATCAGACTGTTAAACAGCCATCACTAACATTGAGTGGCTGCTGCCAACGTACTGACTCAAATCTCTAGCCACTTTAATAATTAAAAATTGGATCTAATAAATGTATCACTAGTCACTTTAAACTATGCCACTTTATATAATGTCTACATAAACTACACTACTTATCTCAAATGTATATACTGTACTCTATACCATCTACTGCATCTTGCCTATGCTGTTCGGCCATTGCTCATCCATATTTTTATTTACACATTCTTATTCATTCCTTTACACTTGTGTGTATGAGGAAGTTGTTGTGAAATTGTTAGATTACTTGTTAGATATTACTGCATTGGCGGAACTAGAAGCACAAGCATTTCGCTACACTCAAGTTAACATCTGCTAACCATTTGTATGTGACGAATAAAATTTGATTTGGACCAAGATGAAAATACATCTAGACTCTGGACTAATATTTACTCTAAAGCCCAATTTACTGTCTCCAAACCAACTGTAAAAATAAACAGTCATTAACTATGTTGTCTGGACCATTAGGCCGTCCCATGGGGCGGACTGGTAATTGAACTACAATGAATGTGTTTATCTAAAGGTCTACGAGAGCTCGGATAGGTTCATCTGAAGTACGTTAATGATTATTCTGAAACTCAACACAGTGACAGTTTCTCACCTTTAGCAGAGAATAAATATATATATAGAGAGAGAAAGAGAGAGAGAGAAACAGAGAGATATGTAGAGAAAAAAGACAGCAATAGAGAAATACATACAGAGGCAGAAACAGAGATAGAGACAGAGAGAGAGAAATATAGACAATGATAGAGAGAAATAGAAACAGAAATAGAGAGAAAAAAGATACTGAGAGAGAGAGAGAGAGAGAGAGAGAGAGAGAGAGAGAGAGAGAGAGAGAGAGAGAGAGAGAAATAGAGGGAGAGAGAAACTGAGGGAGAGAGAGAGAAATAGAGACAGAGAGAGAAATGGAGACAGAGAGAGAAAAAGAGACAGAGATGAAGAGAGAAACAGGGAGAGACAGAGAGAGAAATAGAGACAGTGATAGAGAGAAAGAAACAGAGAGAGAGAGAAATAGAGACAGAGGGAGAGAAACAGAGAGAAAGAAAGAGAGAAATAGAGACTGACAGAGAGAGAAACAGAGAGAGATAGAGAGGAATAGACAGAGAGAAACAGAGAGAAATAGAGAGTGATAGAGTGAGACAGAGAGAGGGATAGACCGAGAGAAACAGAGCGATATAGAGAGATAAATAGAGAGACAGAGAAATAAAGACAGATATTGAGAGAGAAGTAGAGATAGAGAAAGAGAGGAAAATAGACAGTGATAGAGAAAGAAACAGAGACAGTGAAAGAGATACATAGAGAGAGGGAGGGAAATAGAAACAAAGACTCACTATTTGACACAGAGGTAAAATATATGCTATATGCTGATGACTTCGTAATTCTATTACCAACCAAAGAAGGTCTTCAACAGTACCTTAAACTCAGTTTTTCACAATTCCTGACATTCAATCCGAGTAAAAAGTTAGGATAACCACTGTATTTTAAGACTGTGAAATGTCAGAATAATAGTAGAGAGAATCCTTCATTTCAGCTTTAATTTATTTCATCACATTCCCAGTGGGTCAGAAGTTTACTCAATTAGTATTTGGTAGCATTGCCTTTAAATCGTTTAACTTGGGATAAACGTTTCGGGTTGCCTTCCACAAGCTTCCCACAATTAGTTGGGTGAATTTTGGCCCATTCCTCCTGACAGAGCGGATGTAACTGAGTCAGCTTTGTAGGCCTCCTTGCTCGCATACACTTTTTCAGTTCTGCCCAAAAATGTACTATAGGATTGAGGTCAGGGCTTTGTGATGGCCACTCCAATAGCTTGACTTTCTTGTCCTTAAGCCATTTTGCCACAACTTTGGAAGTATGTTTGGGGTCATTGTCCATTTTTTTCAGGGGTTGTTTCTGGCATGCAAGGCCTTCTGTAACAGGTTTTTATCAGGGGTCGTGTCTGTCATGCAAGGCCTTCTGTAACAGGTTTTTATCAGGGGTCGTGTCTGTCATGCAAGGCCTTGTGTAACAGGTTTTTATCAGGGGTTGTGTCTGTCATGCAAGGCCTTCTGTAACAGGTTTTTATCAGGGGTCGTGTCTGTCATGCAAGGCCTTCTGTAACAGGTTTTTATCAGGGGTCGTGTCTGTCATGCAAGGCCTTGTGTAACAGGTTTTTATCAGGGGTTGTGTCTGTCATGCAAGGCCTTGTGTAACAGGTTTTTATCAGGGGTCGTGTCTGTCATGCAAGGCCTTCTGTAACAGGTTTTTATCAGGGGTTGTGTCTGTCATGCAAGGCCTTGTGTAACAGGTTTTTATCAGGGGTCGTGTCTGTCATGCAAGGCCTTCTGTAACAGGTTTTTATCAGGGGTCGTGTCTGTCATGCAAGGCCTTGTGTAACAGGTTTTTATCAGGGGTCGTGTCTGTCATGCAAGGCCTTGTGTAACAGGTTTTTATCAGGGGTCGTGTCTGTCATGCAAGGCCTTCTGTAACAGGTTTTTATCAGGGGTCGTGTCTGTCATGCAAGGCCTTGTGTAACAGGTTTTTATCATGGGTCGTGTCTGTCATGCAAGGCCTTCTGTAACAGGTTTTTATCAGGGGTTGTGTCTGTCATGCAAGGCCTTGTGTAACAGGTTTTTATCAGGGGTCGTGTCTGTTATGCAAGGCCTTGTGTAACAGGTTTTTATCAGGGGTTGTGTCTGTCATGCAAGGCCTTCTGTAACAGGTTTTTATCAGGGGTCGTGTCTGTCATGCAAGGCCTTCTGTAACAGGTTTTTATCAGGGGTCGTGTCTGTCATGCAAGGCCTTCTGTAACAGGTTTTTATCAGGGGTTGTGTCTGTCATGCAAGGCCTTGTGTAACAGGTTTTTATCAGGGGTCGTGTCTGTCATGCAAGGCCTTGTGTAACAGGTTTTTATCAGGGGTCGTGTCTGTCATGCAAGGCCTTGTGTAACAGGTTTTTATCAGGGGTCGTGTCTGTTATGCAAGGCCTTGTGTAACAGGTTTTTATCAGGGGTCGTGTCTGTCATGCAAGGCCTTGTGTAACAGGTTTTTATCAGGGGTCGTGTCTGTCATGCAAGACCTTGTGTAACAGGTTTTTATCATGGGTCGTGTCTGTCATGCAAAGCCTTCTGTAACAGGTTTTTATCAGGGGTCGTGTCTGTCATGCAAGGCCTTGTGTAACAGGTTTTTATCAGGGGTCGTGTCTGTCATGCAAGGCCTTCTGTAACAGGTTTTTATCAGGGGTCGTGTCTGTCATGCAAGGCCTTGTGTAACAGGTTTTTATCAGGGGTCGTGTCTGTCATGCAAGGCCTTAACAGGTGTTTTGCCATCTTGACAGCTGACTCTGCCTTGCCATTTGCCTTTGGGTGCCTTGGAGAGGAGGTCAGGTAATTAAACTCCCATTCTGAGGCAAACCGCTTGAACTGTGTGGCGAATTGTGGGTCATTGTCCGTGATGACCTTGTCAGGCTGGCCTTACCTTTCGAACTGCGCCTTGCAGCACTTTATGACCGTCTCTCCAGAGAGCAGTTCAATTTCCCAAAAGTCAGAGTAGTGATCAACGATGAGAAGATAGTCCTTTTGTCTGTGGCTGAATAAGTCCATGCTAACGATCTGCCAGGCCTTTGTGAGATATCATGGTTTCCTTTTGTTGTTCATAAATGTACTTGTTGCATGTTATACAGCTGCTGAAAAGTCTTTCATTTCTGCCTGCATGTTTGGCCAGTATAATGTTTTGCGTGCTTGGCGGTAGCATGCATCACCTCCAATGTGACTGGAGTGTATGCGGGTAAGCATCTCTGGATGTAATGGTTTGGGGGTAATCACCTTATGACCTCTGAACAAGATGCCATTTTGCATGCTGATCTCGTCTCAAAAGGTCCAGTATTCTCTCACTGTTTCCTCTTTCAGGTCAACCTGTGAGAAGAATGGGCTTCAGTGACTGTAGGTGTTCATCCTTGTCTGAATATTGCCTGATCTGGGCTAGGCGGCAATCTGTGATGTAGTCTGCCTGATTGATGTGTTTAAAATGTCTTGGTTCCTGCTGTAGGGAACAGATGGCATGTCGCTGATAGGCCATGCCTCCGCCTATACATTGTGCTGTTGCCCTGCTCAGTGTGTCACCAGGCTGTTTTTGAGTCAGGAGTGTGCTTTGAAGCCTCTTGGGAGCATTGAAGAGAGGTTTACTGGAAATGGAAATGAGTGGTTTGTGATCGGTTTCAATGGTGATCAGCTCATGACTATACAAGTAGTGATGGAAGAGCTGGCAGGAGAAGAGGATGCTGATGCACTCTTTTTCAATTTGCAGATAGTTTTGTTCAGTGGGGGTGAGAGCTCTTGAGGCAAATGCAACGCGCTGGCCTTCCTGCATGAGGCAGCATCCAAGTCCACTTTGGCTGGAGTCGCTCTGGATTGTGACTGGTTTCATAATGTTGTAGTAGTGTAACACTGGCATGAATGAGGCTCCTGAACTGTGTCCTCGTGAGCCAGATAGACAGAGTGACAACAGAAGAGAACAAGGAGAATCACAGACATACAGACAGACTGGCAGTACATCTGTGTCTCTCTGTTTTCTTCCTACCTCCACTGCACTCACCTCTGAGCTGTCTCTGATAAGCCTAACATTCTTTCCCACAGCAATGGTACCAGAACCAGGGGACCACACTGCCTGTGCTGGGCCCAGCAACATCCTAGCTGTGAACAAATAAACACATTTAAAAAGATCACTGAATAAATGGCTAATAGATGACCATTGGCACATAATACCTTATGAAAGCCTAACTACTTAAATTGCAAATACATGTGCCTAGGTGTCATGCTAAGGGTATATCCTAAGGGTAAATTACTATTACGTATATAATATAGAGCCAAAATATTATAAAACTGTCAGTACATGTGTCAGTGTCTCCCCCCCTCTCTGTTTTCTCCCTACATCCTTACAGCTGAGATGTCTGTGCTATGCCTAGCATCACTGGGACCACACTGCTTGTGCTGGACCCAGCAACATCCTAGGGTAACACTTTATTTCAAGGGTACTTAGTAAACTATTTATAAGGCATTTACAAGCCAAACCTTCATATCATAACCTCTACACACAGCCAACAGCGTTGTCACCATATTAGTTAAAGTAACGTGTTAGTAAACCTGCTACAATCATGCAGTAGTGTACAGTCAGTAAGCAGTTTAGCCGTTACATCGGCAGGCCCCAGGGGCAATAAATTCATAAAAACCAAAAGCTTACCTTGACTTGGAAGAGTTAGTGTTGGATAGTCATAGCCAGCAAGCTAACATAGCATCCCTCTGTTTGAGCTGGGTGTTTGAGTAGGCTAAACTAGCTAGCTGCATTTGCTAGCTAAGTACGTTTTTTTGACGAAATACAGCTAGCTCGCTTACTCCTCCATTTTTTAAATAAATGAATTTGTTAAACTGTTAAACCATCTTTTTTCTCTCTTTTTAAGTCTACTACTCACCACATTTTATGCAGTGCTAGCTAGCTGTAGCTTATGCTTTGAATACTAGATTAATTCTGATCCTTTGTCAGCTCATGCTGCAAGAACTCTGATAGGTTGGATGTCCTCCGGAAGTTGTCATAATTATTGTGTAAGTCTATGGAAGGGGGTGAGAACCATGATTCTCCTAGGTATTGAAGTCAATGTACCCAGAGGAGGACAGAAGCTAGCTGTTTTTTTATTAAATTCACTGAAGAGGATAGTCCTCCACTTTTTCCTCTGAGGAGCCTCCACTGGTGTATATATATATATTTCCTTAAACATCCTATGTTGTGTGCTTGTTATTTTACCAGGTACAGCAGGAATATCTACCAATGGCACGCCTGTCTTTTTCTGACAAATTGCACTGTTCTCCCAAATAAATAGCACTCACTTTAGATTAGGGACTGCAAAGATACTCTATTAATGGTTAGTAAATTATTAATAAATGGTTTATTACGGACCCTTAAAATAAGGTGTTACCCATCCCGGTAGTGTTAGAATAAGAAGAAAGAAAATCAGTGAATAAATATCTTGGCACATATAATACCTTATATACAGCCTAACTACATTTCAAATTAGTGCATTCCAAGTGTTCCCCTTTGCCCACTTTAGATAAGTGTTTAAATATTAGGCTACATATATTTCAAAAGAAGAAAACAATGAGAGAGAGAGAGAGAGAAGGAGAGAGAGAGACTGCTAGTTCCTTAGTGTTTTGGCTGTAGCCAATGGCTACATTAAGGAACTGGCAGTCTCTCTCTCTCTCCCGCTCTCTGGGCCTGTCTCCCCAATGGGTGGGCTTGGCTGCCAAGTGGGTGGGCCTGTGCCCTCTAAGGCCCACCCATGGCTGCACCCTTGCCCAGATTACAGCCATATTTATTTATTTCCTTATACTCAGTAAAAACGTAAACATTGTTACATGTTGCGTTTAAATTTCTGTTCAGTATAGTAGTGTAGATGTCAACATGACTACAGTATGACCAACTATCTCACTCAGATGAGTTGAGATGAAACTTTATTAATCCCCAAAGGGACGTAAGGTTATACATAGACAGGTAAAAAGTACAGTACTGGACTAGTGTTCAAAAGAGCAACTCCGGTGGTAGTGCGTGATCACTGTATTTGTGCCATGATGACCTCGACCTGTTGATAAAAGCCGGAATGTCTGTAGGCATGGCCGTGGGCGGGAGACATTTTCTTAACCTTTCTGTAGAGCACCAGGGTGTAATCAGTCTTCCGCTGAGAGCCCTGTTGGGCCATAAGTGCACTGTGTAGAGGGGTACAGTCTATTCTACATGATTACCTTGATTGAGCTGCACTGTAACTTCAGGAAAATACACAGAAAAGAAAAATGTGACCTCATTTTCATTTCATTTTAAATTTATATTGAACCTTTATTTCACTAGGAAAGTCAGTTAAGAAAGAAATTCTCATTTACACCGAGGGCCTACACTGGCCAAACCCGGACGACGCTGGGCCAATTGTGAGCTGCCCTTATTGGACTCCCGGCCGGTTGTGATACAGCCTGGGTTGCAGCAACAAGGTCAACCTTTTTTAAATGAAAAGAGTAAGAGTTTTTGAATGTGAATTTCAGTAACCAGTAAATGATTACGTTCTTCTCAACAGATACTGTTAGAAAGAGTACCGACCCAAAAGCCTTTCTATAGTTCTGTCCAGATTTGTCAGATGTCTGTGGTTAGTCTTTTAGCATATTCAGCTCTGTCTTGCACAGATTTAATAAGACCTAGTGCCCTTGAATTCTGCAGCGAATATTTATTTTTTACCCCCTTTTTCTCCCCAATTGTTAGAAGTTACTGTCTCATCTCATCGCTACAACTCCCGCACGGACTCAGGAGAGGAGAAGGTTGAGAGCCATGCGTCATCTGAAACACAACCCAACCAAGCGGTAATGCTTCTTAACACAGCGCGTATCCAACCCGGACGCATCAATGTGTCAGAGGAAACACCGTACACCTAGCGACCTGGTTAGCGTGCACTGCGCCCGGCCCGCCACAGGAGTCACTAGTGCACAATGAGACAAGGATATCCCTGCCGGCCAAACCCTCCCTAACCTCGATAACGCTTGGCCAATTGTGCGCCGCCCCATGGGCCTCCCGGGTTGCGACCAGAGTCTCTGGTGGCACAGCTAGCACTGTGACGCAGTGCCTTAGACCACTGCGCCACCCGGTAGGCCCTGCAGCAAATATTTAACAACTGAAAGATTGATAAAGTAAAAAGACTTCCTAGTTTTCTATCTATAAGTTTTAAAACAATATGTTTTGTTTTATGTTTCTTTTTCTTGGAGAAGATCTGTCATGTTTGATATTATAGAGCTCAGAGTAGTAATCAGTCATATTCATCATTCATTTTCCACCTCGGGGGTCTGACTCTATAAACCCATTTGGTGCCAGACTGTTTTCCTGCAAGAACACTGCAATTGCATGATATAAATTATAATTGACATCATCACAACAAATTGCATCACATCATGCATGTTTCATAGGAAGACACACACATGCACACTCACTCACTCACGCATGTGCGCACACACACACACACACACACACACACACACACACACACACACACACACACACACACACACACACACACACACACACACACACACACACACACACACACACACACACACACACACACAGTTGAAGTCGGAAGTTTACACACACTTAGGTTGGAGTCATTAAAACTTGTTTTTCAAACACTCCACAAAATCCTTGTTAGCAAACCATAGTTTTGGCAAGTCAGTTAGGACATCTACTTTGTGCATGACACAAGTCATTTTTCCAACAATTGTTTACAGACAGATTATTTCACTTATAGGTCACTGTATCACAATTCCAGTGGGTCAAAAGTGTATATACACTAAGTTGACTGTGCCTTTAAACAGCTTGGAAAATTCCAGAAAATGTTATTTTAGAAGCTTTAGAAGCTTCTGATAGGCTAACTGACATCATTTGAGTCAATTGGAGTTGTACCTGTGGATGTATTTCAAGGCCTACCTTCAAACTCAGTGCCTCTTCGCTTGACGTCATGGAGAAAATCAAAAGAAGTCAGACAAGACCTCAGAAAATAAATGGTAAACCTCCACAAGTGTGGTTCATCCTTGGGAGCAATTTCCAACTGCCTGAAGGTACCACGCTCATACGTACAAACAATAGTAAGCAAGCATAAACACCATGGGACCACGCAGTCGTCATACCACTCAGGAAGGAGATGTGTTCTGTCTCCTAGAAATGTGCAAAAGTGCAAATCAATCCCAGAACAACAGCAAAGGATCTTGTGAAGATGCTGGAGGAAACAGGTACAGAAGTATCTATATCCACAGTAAAACAAGTCCTATATCGACATAACCAGAAAGGCTGCTCAGCAAGGAAGAAGCCACTGCTCCATAACAGCCATAAAAAAGACAGGCTACAGTTTGCAATTGCACATGGGGACAAAGAACGTACTTTTTGGAGAAATGTCCTCTAGTCTGATGAAACAAAAATAGAACTGTTTGGCCATAATGGCCATCGTTATGTTTGGAGGAAAAAGGGTGAGGCTTGCAAGCCCTTCCCCTTCCCAACCGTGAAGCACAGTGGCAGCATCATGTTGTGGTGCTTTGCTGCAGGAGGGACTGGTGCACTTCACAAAATATATGGCATCATGAGGGAGGAAAATTATGTGATATATTGAAGCAACGTCTCAAGACATCAATCAGGAAGTTAAAGCTTGGTCGCAAATGGACAATGACCTAAGCATACTTGTGACAATGTTGTGGCAAAATGGCTTAAGGACAAAGTCAAGCTATTGGAGTGGCCATCACAAAGCCCTGACCTCAATCCAATAGACGATTTGTGGGCAGAACTGAAAAAGAGTGTGCGAGCAAGGAGGCCTTACAAACCTGACTCAGTTACACCCGCTCTGTCAGGAGGAATGGGCCAAAATTCACCCAACTTATTGTGTAAAGCTTGTGGAAGGCTACCTGAAACATTTGACCCAAGTTAAACAATTTAAAGGCAATGCTACCAAATACTATTTGAATGTATGTAAACTTCTAACCCAATGGGAATGTGATGAAAGAAATCAAAGCTGAAATAAAGTATTCTCTCTACTATTATTCTGACATTTCACATTCTTAAAATAAAGTGGTAATCCTAATTGACCCAAGACGGGGAATTTTTGCTAGGATTAAGAGTCAGGAATTGTGAAACTGAGTGGATCAAATCCCGTTAGCGGGGTCAATTTGACAACACCCGGTGTATTGGCAGAGCGCCAAATTCAAATTAAATTACTATAAATATTTAACTTTCGTGAAATCACAAGTGTAATACATAAAAAATAAACCTTAACTTTTTGTTAATACAGCCACCATGTCAGATTTCAAAAAGGCTTTACGGCGAAAGCAAACCCTGTGATTATCTGAGGACAGCACCCCGCATACAAATGCATGACAAACATTTTTCAACCAGGGAGGTGCGACACGAAAATCTGAAATAACGATATAAGGGATAAGGGATAAGGGATAAGCAAATAGGTAATCTGGGATATGACTAAAGAGTTAATCAGGGGGATTTTTCCACAAATAGACAGGTATTTTCCTTTCCATGGTATTAAGATCTTATCTATTTTTGATAACTTTTTATTAAAATGTATGTAGTGAGATTGTAACGGTCGTCGTAGGTGGAAGAAGAGGAGTGTTCATATTTTTTAATAACGGAATGAACACTGAACAAAACAAATAAAACGACAAACGAACAGTCCTGTGTGGTGCTGAAAAAACACTGAACAGAAAATAATCACCCACACCACACAGGTGGGAAAAGGCTACCTAAGTATGATTCTCAGAGACAACTAACGACACCTGCCTCTGATTGAGAACCATACCAGGCCAAACACAAAAACACCACATAGAAAAAGGAACAGACAACCCACCCAACTGACACCCTGACCATACTAAAACAAAGACATAACAAAAGATCTAAGGTCAGAACGTGACAGATCATTGCTTTCTTTTGGGATATGAATACAGAGTATGTCCACTTAACCATCAGACCATTTTATTGGTAAACTACACAGTCATGTAAAAGTTGTATTTTTTTGTAATACAATACATAATATAGCACACTTATCATAATTTGGTTGTAATCCAGAAAGGTTAGAAACATTATCTAGATACTCTATGAGGCTGTGGGGGAATCCACATTGTGGATTTAAAAGAACTTGAATCAGCGTACAATGACACCTTTGTTTTTAAGCTCTGGACTTCTAGCCCCTTGATATTATTGTTGGATCTGATTTTAATAACTAACATTTCGATGGCCATAATAAATACATATGCTGATGGTGGACAACCTTGTTTTACTCCTCTTGACAGTTAAATACTTTCTGAGAAGCAGCCATTATTTACTATTTTACACCTAGGGTTACTATACATAACTTTAATCCATTCTATAAGAGATTCTCCAAAATTGAAATATTCCAGGCATTTTTAGTGTTAATATGAGTATTAAGGGCAAACATTTTACAGATGCTTTGACAATCACATGCGGTGGCGTGCAGTCAGTCTGAAGACAAATAATGGTTGTGGAACATGTCCCACGGAACAACGCCCTTTGCCATCATTCTTGTTCCGATCATCAAGGATACAAGCAGTGACATCATGAATTATTCATATCATGTCTCATCCAGGCTTTTTTAAAATTCATACACCCATAGATGTGCCCCGATGTTTCTTCAGGTCAAGTGGATTCCTCAAGAGCACAAAAAATCCTGTATTCACTCCAGCTTCTTTGTCTTGGATCACAAATTGATCTCATTCTGTAGTAGACATAACCCAAGGCTGCACGACGATGAAACTGTGATCGTATGTTATGGATTGTTTCTTTACTATAATTAAAGAGCTTTCAAGTATATGTTTCTTGTGTAAAGATTCTTGGCTCTTGATCTAGTTTAGATTACAGTCTACTACAACTATAACAGTCTAGTAGTTGTAGTGGACTGTTGCCCACTTAATACAATTGTCACATGCCCCTTAATACAACAGGTATACAACCTTACTGTGAAATGCTTGCTTACAAGTACCCCCTTCCCCTTTCCCCAACAATGCAGTTCAAGAAATAATACAATATTTACTAAATAAACTAAAGTAAAAAAAATCTAATCAATAAAATACTAACACAATACATGTACATAACAATGAGGCTATATACAAGAGGTACCGTTACAGAGTCAATGTGCAGGGGTACAGGTTAGTCTAAGTAATCAGCGTGGAGAGATTTGTTTACAGACGGCTGCAGAGGCCACTGTTGTTCTTTAGAGTCCTTAGCATCTTGCCAAGCCACATGTGTCGCGCCATGACTCAACAGATATCAGACTGATGAGCTGCTAGTTGTAAATAGCAGATAGCACCGGTAGCACCACGATGGAGATGACAAACTGATGGATGAGAAAGAGGCTGGAACAAAAGATGCCACTAACAGTAGACAGTGTTAGACATTGGCTGCTGTCATTGGAGCAAACACGTATTTTTAGATGTGCTGATGGAGGAACGTGACAGTGTTTGGTTTTCGCCTGGCACATGTCGCCCAAAAAGTTCTGCTTTTGAATCATCTGTCCATAGAACATTCTTATAAGGGTATTGATGATCAACCAGGTGCTTCTAGGTTCTTTTGGAAACTTGAGTCAACTTTATCATTGACATGGGTCGCATTAGGCCTTGCGATAACCAAACACTGCACTCCACAGTAAGAATCCCATACCTACGGTCATGCATAGTGGTAGTAGGCTGATGCTTTTGAGATGCTTTGCTGCTTCAGGACCTCGGGACCTTGTCTTTATAGAAGGAACCATCAATTCTGCTCCGTATCAGAGAATTCTACAGGACAACGTCAAGCCGTCCATCTGTGAGCTGAAGCTGAAGTGCAGCTGAGTCATGCAGCAAGACCATGATCCAAAACACACAATCAACTCTACATGAAAATGGCTAAAAAGCAACTAATGTAAAGTTTTGGAATGGCCTAGTCAAAGTCCAGACCTAATCCCAATTGAGATGTTGTGGCAGGACTTGAAACGAACAAATGTCACTGAGTAAAAGCAGTTCTGCATGCAAGAGTGGACCAGAATTCCTCCACAGTGATGTTAGAGACTGATCAACAACTACAGGAAGCATTTGGTTGCAGTCATTTCAGATAAAGGTGGTACAACCAGTTATTGAGTGCAATTACTTTTTCAAATAGGAGAATTGGGTGTTGCATAACTTTATTAATTAAATAAATAAAATAAGTATCCATTTTTTGGGTTATTTGTAAACTCTGGTTCCCTTTATCTAATATTAGGTTTTGGTTGAAGATCATTCAGTATCAAAAATATGCACAATTAGAGAATCAGAAAGGGGGCAAATACTTTCTCACGCCGCTGTAGATTAGAAAATATGTCTCAATGTGTTATGATACATGTAGTACTATGTCCAATGTACTATAATGTGCAGTGACATGTAGAGAAATCATGTTCAAGATGTATGGACAGAACCAGCCAATCAATGTAAGGCTCCCAGGCAGTGTAAAGGTGGCAGTGTGAAGTAGACTATTTCTATATGGTTAACTATTATTCTATGTCAGTATTTCATATCAGACATCGTAGTGGGATTGCAGAGTGATTGGTTATTGCCTTAATCCTTCACAGGCATTATGTTGTGTAATACAGATTCACATTTCCTACTCTATCTCCTGATCAGTATCTCCTACTCAAATCAAATGTATTTATATAGCCCTTCGTACATCAGCTGATATCTCAAAGTGCTGTACAGAAACCATGCCTAAAACCCCAAACAGCAAGCAATGCAGGTGTAGGAAAAACTCCCTAGAAAGGCCAAAACCTACAAAGAAACCTAGAGAGGAACCAGGCTATGTGGGGTGGCCAGTCCTCTTCTGGCTGTGCCGGGTGGAGATTATAACAGAACATGGCCTAGCTGTTCAAATGTTCATAAATGACCATTGTGGTCAAATAATAATAATCACAGGCAGAACAGTTGAAACTGGAGCAGCAGCACGGCCAGGTGGACTGGGGACAGCAAGGAGTCATCATGCCTGGTAGTCCTGAGGCTCAGGTCCTCCAAGAGAGAGAATTAGAGAGAGCATACTTAGATCCACACAGGACACCAGATAGGACAGGAGAAGTACTCCTGTAGCTCAGTTGGTAGAGCATGGCGCTTGTAACGCCAGGGAGTGGGTTCGATTCCCGGACCACCCATACGTAGAATGTATGCACACATGACTGTAAGTCGCTTTGGATAAAAGCCCTAAATGGCATATATTATTATTATTATATTATAACAAACTGACCCTAGCCCCGACACATAAACTACTGCAGCATAAATGCTGGAGGCTGAGACAGGAGGGGTCAGGAGACACTGTGGCCCCATCCGATGACACCCCCGGACAGGGCCAAACAGGAAGGAAATAACCCCACCCACTTTGCCAAATCACAGCCCCCACACCACCAGAGGTTCATCCACATCTGGCCTGCTCGCCTCCTTACCACTGAGGAAGTACAGTTCCCGCTCAGCCCAGTCAAAACTGTTCGCTGCTCTGGCTCCCCAATGGTGGAACACACTCCCTCACGACGCCAGGACAGCGGAGTCAATCACCACCTTCCGGAGACACCTGAAACCCCACCTCTTTAAGGAATACCTAGGATAGGATAAGTAATCCTTCTCACCCCCCTAAAAGATTTAGATGCACTATTGTAAAGTGGCTGTTCCACTGGATGTCATAAGGTGAATGCACCAATTTGTAAGTCGCTCTGGATAAGAGCGTCTGCTAAATGACTTAAATGTAAAAAATGTAAATATCTTCAACCACCAACTTACCATCCTGAGACAAGGCCGAGTATAGCCCACAAAGATCTCCATCAAAAATTAGAATATTATCTGCTATGACTACAAGGTCCGATAGGAATTCAGGGAACTCAATGAGGAACGCTGTATATGGCCCAGGAGGCTGATCTCCTGATCAGTATCTCCTGATCCGTATCTCCGGATCAGTATCTCCTACTCAGTATCTCCTGATCAGTATCTCCTGATCCGTATCTCCTGATCAGTATCTCCTGATCAGTATCTCCTACTCAGAATCTCCTGATCAGTATCTCCTGATCAGTATCTCCTGATCCGTATCTCCGGATCAGTATCTCCTACTCAGTATCTCCTGATCAGTATCTCCTGATCAGTATCTCCTGATCAGTATCTCCTACTCAGAATCTCCTGATCAGTATCTCCTGATCAGTATCTCCTACTCAGAATCTCCTGATCAGTATCTCCAACTCAGTATCTCCTGATCAGTATCTCCTGATCAGTATCTCCTGATCAGTATCTCCTGATCAGTATCTCCTACTCAGAATCTCCTGATCAGTATCTCCTACTCAGAATCTCCTGATCAGTATCTCCTACTCAGAATCTCCTGATCAGTATCTCCTGATCAGTATCTCCTACTCAGAATCTCCTGATCAGTATCTCCTGATCAGTATATCCTACTCAGTATCTCCTGATCTCTTCTGCTGTCAACAGAGAGGTAACAGGGTTATTGAAAGATAGTGTTTTTAGACTGAACGTTCTCAGTTATAGGGTCTCAGGAGCGTGCATGGAGGCTGAGATTGAGTTACTTTTTAGTGTGACCCTACCTGTGCTTTGTTTGATGTTATGGTAACAAGGAACATACACTGTATATACAAAAGTATGTGGACACACAAGCTTAAGATCACCATGCTCAATGCCAAGCGTTGGCTGTAGTGGTGCCCTACCTCGCTAATGCTCTTGTGGCTGAAGAGTGGAGGCTGTTATAGCAGCAAAGTGGGTGGACCAACTCCATACTAATACCCATAATTTTGGAATGAGATGTTCAATGAGCAGGTGTCCACATACTTTTGGTCATGTAGTGTATCTCCAGGCTGTGTGTTAATTGTGTGTGTGTGTGCCTGCAGGCCTCAGCTGACATATACAACCATGAAGTTTTCATCAGCACTCCAACACACTACGTCTGCCTGTGGATGTCTCCATCTTTATAGAAATTATCATTTTTATCACAAAAAAGTAGTAAAGGGGCAACACTCATTAAAGGAACATATTGATGTTGTAGGTAGGATAATGACATGGTTAGACTAGTTCTTGCACTATCCTAACCCTACCTCTCAGAAGCAACCATTTGTGTGGTAATGTTTACATTGTTTACTTTACTCTGTGTAATAGTGTTTACACTCTCCAAGTTAGCCTCCAAGTTAGCCTTTACTCTGTGTGATAATGTTTACACTGTGTTTCCAACTTTACTCTGTGTGATAATGTTTACACTGTCCAAGTTAGCCTCCAAGTTAGCCTTTACTCTGTGTGATAATGTTTACACTGTCCAAGTTAGCCTCCAAGTTAGCCTTTACTCTGTGTGATAATGTTTACACTGTCCAAGTTAGCCTAGCTTTTACTCTGTGTGATAATGTTTACAAGTTAGCCTTTACTCTGTGTGATAATGTTTACACTCTCCAAGTTAGCCTCCAAGTTAGCCTTTACTCTGTGTGATAATGTTTACACTGTCCAAGTTAGCCTTTACTCTGTGTGATAATGTTTACACTGTCCTAGTTAGCCTCCAAGTTAGCCTTTACTCTGTGTGATAATGTTTACACTGTCCAAGTTAGCCTTTACTCTGTGTGATAAGTTTAGCCTTTACTCTGTGTGATAATATTTACACTGTCCAAGTTAGCCTTTACTCTGTGTGATAATGTTTACACTCTCCAAGTTAGCCTCCAAGTTAGCCTTTACTCTGTGTGATAATGTTTACACTGTCCAAGTTAGCCTTTACTCTGTGTGATAATGTTTACACTGTCCTAGTTAGCCTCCAAGTTAGCCTTTACTCTGTGTGATAATGTTTACACTGTCCAAGTTAGCCTTTACTCTGTGTGATAATGTTTACACTGTCCAGTTAGTTAACCTTTACTCTGTGTGATAATATTTACACTGTCTTTAGTTAGCCTCCACCTTTACTCTGTGTGATAATATTTACAGCCTTTACTCCGTGTGATAATGTTTACACTGTCCAAGTTAGCCTTTACTCTGTGTGATAATGTTTACACTGTCCAAGTTAGCCTTTACTCTGTGTGATAATGTTTACACTGTCCCAGTTAGCCTCCAAGTTAGCCTTTACTCTGTGTGATAATGTTTACACTGCCCAAGTTAGCCGTTACTCTGTGTGATAATGTTTACACTGTCCAAGTTAACCTTTACTCTGTGAGATAATGTTTACACTGGTCACGTTAACCTTTGTGTTTTGTCTCTACCCTGCTTCGTCTCTACCCATGTCAACACCCTGAGGTGTTGGCATGTATGTGTGTGCGTGTGCATGCGTATGCACGTGCGTGTGTGTGTGTGACCATGTGCCTCAGTTGGTAGAGCATGGTGCTTGCAACACCAGCGTTGTGGTTTCGATTCCCACGCGAGTACAAGTACAAACATGCATTCACTCACTAAGTCGCTTTTGAGTGTCTGCTAAAATGAATCAATTGTGACCTTCACACAGCGCTGTCAAGAAGCTGTGGTTGTCTTCTCTCACAGACAGACCAAACCCATGGGCTCTGGTCTACTTCTGAAATACTGCTCTAATAATGTATGTTAGGCTGCATTTACACAGGCAGTGCAAATCTGCTCTTTATTCCACAAATTGGTATTTTGACCAATTACATCAGATCTTTTCACATCAGATATTTTTCAAAGCTGATTGGTCAAAAGACTAAAAAGTGAAAAAATATCCGAATTGGGCTGCCTGGCCAAACGCAGCCATAGAGTCCGATGCATCAGATGGCAGAAAAAAATGTATCTTCAGACATCACCTTAGTATCAGTGACAGAGTGCTGGCTCTCGCACTGTTTCTTTCTTACACATTTTCATATGTAAAAAAACAACTAGTTGGCAAAGCTTTTTTTTAGGTTATGGCCTTAAGTCAGCATCAACACACTGATAAGAACCATCTACATTATTAGTTGGGTTGTATTTACAATGGTGTTTGTTCTTCACTGGTTGCCCTTTTCTTGTGACAACAGGTCACAAATCTTGCTGCTGTGATGGCCCACTGTGGAATTTCACCCAGTAGATATGGAAGTTGATCAAAATTGGGTTTGTTTTCGAATTCTTTGTGGATCTGTGTAATCTGAGGGAAATACAGTGCCTTGCGAAAGTATTCGGCCCCCTTGAACTTTGCGACCTTTTGCCACATTTCAGGCTTCAAACATAAATATATAAAACTGTATTTTTTTTGTGAAGAATCAACAACAAGTGGGACACAATCATGAAGTGGAACGACATTTATTGGATATTTCAAACTTTTTAACAAATCAAAAACTGGAAAATTGGGGGATTGGTGTTTGAATTTGTTGCTTAATTGTTTTTGGTAGGTTTCCAAACTATCATTTCTTCCATCTATAGCATTTATTAATATAATTCAGTTCATCTTTGGCTTTTTTGATGCCTCATGATTGAGTATTGCTCTGTTCAAGTAGACTGTGATTTTGCTGTGGTCTGATAGGGGTGTCAGTGGGCTGACTGTGAACGCTCTGAGAGACTCGGGATTGAGGTCAGTGATAAAGTAGACTGCAGTACTACTGCCAAGAGATGAGCTACAGGTGTACCTACCATAGCTGTCCCCTCAAAGCCTACCATTGACTATGTACATACCCAGCAGGTGATAGAGCTGCTGGAGTTGTGGCCCATTTTTGTTGGTTACGTTGTCATAGTTGTGCCTAGGGGGGCATATGAGGGAGGTAATGCTGTCACCTCCAGGCAGGTGTTTGTCCCCCTGTGTGCTGAGGGTGTCAGGTTCTTGTCCGGTTCTGGCATTTAGGTCGCTACATACTAGAACTTGTCCCTGGGCCTGGAAATGATTGATTTCTCCCTCCAGGATGGAGGTTCTAGTGGGGGGGATATAGGTAGCACACAGACTAGAACATGTCCCCGGGCCTGGAAATGATTGATTTCTCCCTCCAGGATGGAGGTTCTAGTGGGGGGATATAGGTAGCACACAGACTAGAACATGTCCCTGGGCCTGGAAATTATTGATTTCCCCCTTCAGGATGGAGAAGCTGTCTTCATTAAAGTATGGGTATTCTACTGGGGGGATATAGATAGCACACAGACTAGAACCCTCCAGGATGGGTATTCTACATTTACATTTACATTTAAGGATTTAGGGAGCTCTTATCCAGATCATACAAACAGTATACACTCCAGGATGGAGTGCATCTAAATCTTTTCTAGTGGGAGGAAGGATTCTAGTGGGGGATTTAGGGAGCACACAGACTAGAACCCTCCAGGATGGAGGTTCTAGTGGGAGGATATAGGTAGCACACAGGAGGACATGTTTCTCTGTTAAGATTCATTTGTACATTTCTAGCCAAATGTAAAATGCTCCTGTTCTGATGAATTTAATGGATCATATATGTTTTTGCTGTTTGGTTTTATAGGTAGCAAAAAGATTGGAGAGGTGGTTTACCCAGTTTGGAAATTCTTGTGTTTGTTTTGATTTCCCCCTTCAGGAAGGAGCTGTTTCTTAAAGTATTGTATTCTACTGGGGGGATATAGATAGCACACAGACTAGATTGTTGACATTTGATAGGGAAGATTTGGAGAGGTCATACTGAACCCTCAGGATGGAGGTTCTAGTGCCAAGTTTACACCTACACATATACAGTAAGTTTGGTCTGCTCTATATCAAATTCGCAGACCCCCTGAGTCCCTTCCCTGTTTCACACCTGATAGTTTGGTGGATGGGACTACCAGCTCTCTGTAACCTAGAGGGCAACCAGTGGGTCTGTCCCCTCTATACCCCGTTTCTTGTAGGATGACAATAAATGTCTGTATTTACCATTTCTTTGAAGTCCAGGTTCCTGCTGTTTCTGCCAATGTTTCTCTCTCTATATCGCTGTCTCTGTTTCTCTTTATGTATCTCTATCTGTTCCTCTCTCTATCTCTGTTTCTCTCTCTCTCTCTCTCTCTCTCTCGGTATCTATTTCTATCTATGTCTATTTCCCTCTCTATTTCCATCTCTATGTCTCTCTATCTCTGCCTCTATTACTCTCTACATATGTCTCTCTGTTTCCCTCTCTCTATCACTGTCTCTTATTCTCTCTCTTGTTCTATCTGTATCTATTTCTCCCTACATGTCTGTTTCTCTCTGTTTCTCTCTCTCTTTTTCTGTCTCTCTGTTTCTCTCTCTCTGTTTCTGTCTCTATTTCTCTTTGTTTCTCTTTCTCTCTCTCTGCCTCTATCACTGTCTCTATTTCTCTCTCTGTGTATCTATTTCTATTTCCCTCTATTTCAGTCTCTCTCTCTCTCTGCCTCTATTTCTCTCTACATATGTCTCTGTTTCCCTCTCTATCGCAGTCTCCTTGTTTCTCTCTCTATTTCTCCCTACATCTCTCGCTGTTTCTATTTCTCTGTTTCTCTCTTTTTCTGTCTCTGTTTCTCTGTTTCTCTCTCTGCCTCTCTCTCTCTCTCTGTCTCTCTCTCTCTCTCTCTCTCTGCCTCTATCACTGTCTCTGTTTCTCTCTTTTTTTCTCTATTCCTCTCTGTTTCTCTCTCCCTGCCTCTCTCTATCACTGTCTCTATTTCTCTCTGTCTCTATTTCTCTCTGCTTCTCAAATTCAAGCTGCTTTATTGGCATGAAAAACATTGTGTCAATATTGCCAAAGCAACAATGTATACAATATATATTGTAACAAAATCATAAACAATAACAAATAATATAAAATGGTAGTAAATAATAATACAAATGTAAATACAAAAATAACAATATAGTAGGAATGTAATATGAAAAGCTAAACATGGAAAATTAAACTATAACTTATAACTAAATAACTGTCATCTTCACCATTACATCAGTACTATAACTACCATCATAATAATAATAATATAATATATGCCATTTAGCAGACGCTTTTATCCAAAGCGACTTACAGTCATGTGTGCATACATTCTACGTATGGGTGGTCCCGGGAATCGAACCCACTACCCTGGCGTTACAAGCGCCATGCTCTACCAACTGAGCTACAGAAGGACCACTATCATCATCACTACTACTACTACCATCAATCATCATTAAACTGCTATCATTACCATCACCCTACTACCCATTCCACTACTATTTGGAATGATAAACAATAATAGAAATAACAATAGTAGCAATAACAATAATAGTAATAATACAAATAATAAGTAGGTTACTATTTACTATGCAGTTGTTATTATTCAGTGTCCCCCAGGCTATACCAGGCAAATACATATTTGGCTGCAAGAGGAGCCATTGCTCCTTCACCCATGTGTATTTCAGTTTTTACTCTAGGTTTAATAAGTCAAAAATGTAAAAAAAAATGTAGTAATTTCTGTGAATAATGAATCACTTGGTGAGGAATAATTCACACAGTAAAGGAGAAAGTGCATCTGTTTTTACATCCCCTGTCGAGCAGTGACCACAAATACACTCCTCTTTGGGTAGCCATGTGTTTTTATGTCTGCCGGTGTCTATTGCCAATTGGTGGTTACTCCGCCTGCACCTGGCAAGGATCTGGCTGCTTCGTATCTCTGACAGATTAGAGATAATCAGCCAATTCATATTCTCTGTTTAGGGTCAGATAGCAATTTAGTCAGCTTTGGGATTTTGTTTTGTTTTTCGAATGTAAATGAGTCCTATGATTGGTTCATGATTTTGTTTATTGGAATAAAAAAAAATGGTTGAAGCAGTGCTGATGTCAGCTTGGTTGGTGAGGTCCAACACCAGCTGACTGAGAGGGCTCGTTTCTGGGCTCAGCTCTTGGGTTTGAAGTGCTTTAAATTGTAGACTTGAATTTAGATGTAGCCAAACGTTTAATGATATTTACATTACTGGAGAGTGGCCCATTCTGCCCTACATGCATTAGTTGGTGTATTTCTCTGGATTTGTAGAATTTTCCGACCGAATTCTGCATGTAGGGCTTCAATTGGATGTTTGTCCCACATATTAAAGTCCAGGTTATTGAATGGCCCCCAAACCTCAGTTCCGTAAAGAGCTATTGGTAGGGTTACACTGTCAAATATTTGTCCAAATTCTAATTGGGATGTTGATTTTGAATAATTTCATTTATTGCATACAATGCTGCAGGCTTTTTCTTTGAGTGCATTCACTGCCATAAAGTTTCCCGATGCAGATATGGTCAGACCAGGGTATGTGTAATTTTTTGTGTGTTCAATTATTGTGTTGTTCAGGGTGAATTTATATTTGTTTGACATATTTTTTTGGGGGGGGAAATCATGATTTTTTAAAAGAAATTTATTGCCAGGGCCCAATTATGGCAATATTGGGTGAGAATATTAATTGCAGCCCCCCCCACTTTGTGCAATTTCCACCTGAAGATACCCCCAAATCTAACAGCCTGTAGCTCAGGAACAGAACCAAGGATATGCATATTCTTGGTACCATTTGAAAGAAAACATTGAGGTTTGTGTAAATGTGAAGTGAATGTAGGAGCACACACAATAGAGCTGGTTTAGATAAAACAATGGGGAAAAAAAACATTTAAAAATGTATCATCTTTAAAATGAACAAGATAAAACAAACATTCAGATAGGATGATGGGGACAATTTCAGTGAAAAATATAAGAGGGCAACAGTACTTGTGCAAAGTTTCAGAATGATGACTTCCAAAATGAGTGTGCTTACATGACATTTATCATGAAGTCACCCAGGTGTCCCACACAAGTAGCCCAAATGTACCCAAGTGGCCAAATTGGTGAAGGTATACATTTTGAAACAAATAACTACATACAAAATACCAAAATGGTATCAATAATAATTGATAAAAAAAGATATACACACTTACAAAATAACATGGGTAACTATTTACACTTTCAATATTTGGAAGACCCTCAGTCCTCTATCAAATCAATTTATATAGCCCCAGTCTAAAACCCCAAACAATGCAGGTGTAAAAGCACGGTGCTAGGAAAAACTCCCTAGAAAGGCAAAAACCTAGGAAGAAACCAGGCTATGAGGGGTGGCAAGTCCTCTTCTGGCTGTGCTGGGTGGAGATCACAGTGGTTGTAGAGAGTGCAACAGGACAGTACCTCAAGAGTAAAAATGAACAGTTTAGGGTTTCATAGCCGAAGGCAGAACAGTTGAACAGCGGCAAGGCCAGGTGGACTGGGGACTGCAAGGAGTCATCATGCCAGGTAGTCCTGACACATGATTCTAGGGCATCAGGTCCTCCGAGAGAGAGAATTAGAGAGAGCATACTTAAATTCACACAGGACACTGGATAAGACTCCCATTCGGAGTCAGTGTCACTGTGAAAGAAAATGTTCCGTTAGAATAATTTCACATATGAGCCCTGTATCAACAGGTATAACATACATACATACATACATACATACATAGCAAATCCTTTTTTTTAATCTGACAACGCAGTTGGATTAGCAAGATTCTAGGCTTTCAATACATGTGAGACACTTGTATTTTCATGAATGTTTAATATGACTATTTATGTAGCGATCACCTTATGTTGTGGCATTTCAGCCCGCTAGCGGGTTCCGTGTGCAGAGGGGTTAAATGTATTTGGCTAAGGTGTATGTGTCACGCCTTGGTCTTAGTATTTTGTGTTTTCTTTAATTATTTGTTCAGGCCAGGGTGTGACATGGGTTTATTGTATTGTCGTATTGGGGTTTTTGTAGGCATTGGGATTGTGGTTGATTAGGGGTGTGTCTAGTATAGGCTTGGCTGCCTGAGGCGGTTCTCAATCAGAGTCAGGTGATTCTTGTTGTCTCTGATGGGGAACCGTATTTAGGTAGCCGAGGTTTCACTGTGTATTTCGTGGGTGATTGTTCCTGTCTCTGTGTAGTGTTCACCAGATAGGCTGTAATTAGATTTCACGTTCCGTTTGTTGTTTTGTATAAGTTATTTCATGTATCGCGATCCTTCATTGAAGATCATGAGTAACCACCACGCTGCATTTCGGTCCGACTATCTTTCTACAAACGAAGAACGCCGTTACAGTATATTGTATTATTTCTTACATTGTTAGCCAATAAAATCTTATTAAACAGCCAGGAAGAACTATTGGATATCAGAGCGACATCAACTTACCAACATTACGACCAGGAATACGACTTTCCCGAAGCGGATCCTCTGTTCGCACCACAACCCAGGGCATTGGATCCGATTCCAGAGGCTGACCCAAAGCATTGTCGCTGCAGAAGAGGTAGACGGAGCGGCCTCCTGGTCAGAATTCAGAGTATTTTACTCGCCAATGTCCAGTCTCTAAGTTACAAGGTAGACGAAATTGGGGCAAGGGTTGCTTTCCAGAGAGACATCAGGGATTGTAACATACTCTGTTTCATGGAAACATGGCTCTCTCGGAGTCGGTACAGCCTCCGGATTCTTTATGACAGAAATAACAGAAATAAACATCTCTGGGAAGAAGGGCAAGGGTGTATGCTTCATGATTAACAACTCATGGTGTAATCGTAAGATACAGGAACTCAAGTCCTTTTGTTCAACCGACCTAGAATTCCTCACAATCAAATGCCGACCATATTGTCTCCCAAGATAATTCTTGTCGGTTATTGTCACAGCAGTGTATATCCCCCTTCAAGCCGATACCACGACAGCCCACAAGGAACTGCACTGGACACTATGCAAACCATATATCCTGAGGCTGCATTTATTGTAGCTGGGCATTTTAACAAAGCAAATTTGAGAACAATTTGATGCATACAAGGCCCTCCCCTGCCCTCACTTTGGCAAATCTGAACACGACTCCATTTTGCTCCTTCTGTCCTTTTTGCGCCAACCAGGAGGAACTAAAACAGGATGTACCCATGACGAGAACCAGTCAACGCTGGTCTGACCAATCGGAATCCACACTTCAAGATTGTTTTAATCATGCGGACTGGGAAACGTGCTGGGTGGCCTCAGAGAATAATATAGATTTATACACTGATTTGTTGAGTGAGGTTATAAGGAAGTGCATCGGAGAAGTTGTACCCACTGTGACTATTAATATCTACCCTAACCAGAAACTGTGGATAGATGGCGGGATTCGCGCAAAACTGAAAGTGCGAACCACTGCATTTAACATGGAAATATGACTTGTAATATGACCAAATACAAAGTGTAGTTATTCCCTCCGCAAGGCAATCAAACAAAATATCGGTATAGGGACAAAGTGGCATCGCAATTCAACAGCTCAGACACGAGACATATGTGACAGGGTCTACAGGCAATCACGGACTGCAAAAAGAAAACCAGCCATGTCACGGACACCAACAACTTGCTTCCAGACAAACTAAACAGCTTCTTTGCCCACTTTGAGGTTACTGCACTACCCACTACCAAGGACTATGGGCCCGCCTCTCCTTCTCCGTGGCCGCCGTGAGTAACACATTTAAACGTGTTAACCGTCGCAAGGCTGCCGGCCCCGACGGCATCCCTAGCCGCATCCCGGGGCATGCGTAGACACCTGGCTGGTGCGTTTACAGACATATTCAATCTCTATCTATCCCAGTCTGCTGTTCCCACATGCTTCAAGATGGCCACCATTGCTCCTGTACCCAAGAAGCCAAAGGTAACTGAACCAAGTGACCATCACCCCATAGCACTCACTTCCGTCATCATGTAGTGCTTTGAGAGACTAGTCAAGGATCATGTCACCTCCACCTTACCTGCCACCCTTCAATTTACATACCGCCCTAATAGGTCCACAGATGATGCAGTCGCTATCACACTGCCCTATCCCATCTGGACAAGAGGAATACCTATGTAAGAATGCTGTTCATTGACTACAGCTCAGCATTCAACACCATAGTACCCTCCAAGCTCATCATTAAGCTTCAGGCCTTGGGTCTCAACCACGCCCTGTGCAATTGGGTCCTGGACTTCCTGATGAGCCGCCCCCAGGTGGTGAAGGTAGGAAAAAACATCTCCACTTCATCGATCCTGAACTCTGGAACCCCACAATGGTGCGTGCTCAGCCCCCTCCTGTACTCCTTGTTCACTCAGGACTGCATGGCCATACATGCCTCCAACTCAATCATCAAGTTTGCAGATGACACAACAGTAGTGGGCTTGATCACCAACAATGACAACACAGCCTACAGGGAGGATATGAGGGCACTCGGAGTGTGGTGTCAGGAAAACAACCTCTCACTCAAGGTCAACAAAGAACATGATCGTAGACTTCAGGACAGAGCATAGGGAGCACCCCCCTATCCACATCGACGGGACAGCAGTGGAGAAGGTGGAAAGTTATAAGTTCCTTGGCGTACACATCAAGAACAAACTGAAATGGTTCACTCACACAGACAGCATGGTGAAGAAGGCGCAACAGCACAAACACAGAGAGGCTGCTGCCTACATACAGACTTGAACTCATTGGCCACTTTAATAAATGGATCACTAGTCACTTTTATAATGTCTACATATCTTGCGTTACTCATCTCATATGTTTAAACTGTATTTAATACCATATTGCCTATGCCGCTCAGTTATATATATATATATATATATATATATATATATAAAATCCTATTCCATCCCTTTACATTTGTGTGTATAAGGTAGTTGTTGTGGAACTGTTAGATTACTTGTTAGATATTGCTGCACTGTCAGAACTAGAAACAGGCATTTCTCCACACTCACATCTGCGAACCATGTGTATGTATGTGACCAATACAACTTGATTTTACAGGGTCGAGTTGACATACCGTCTTTATTCATTCATATATACACATATGATACGGAGATAGTCTGTGTTTCAATATTTTTTTTGCGGTTGTTTTTACCTTTCTGAAGCCCCTCAGTCCTCTATGGAGAGCGTTAGGTCCATTACTGATGGCCAGCTGATACTCCTTGTGTCACATTCGTCATAAAGAGGAGACCAAAGTGCAGCGTGATATGAATACATGTTATATATTTAATGAAGACGGACACTAAACAAACTACCAAAAAAAACATGCCGCTATACTACAAACGTGCAGACATAGACAATAACCTACAAAATACCCACAGTAGATGGCTGCCTAAATATGGTTCCCAATCAGAGACAACGATACACACCTGCCTCTAATTAAGAACCAATCTAGGCAACCGTAAACATATATAAACACCTAGATAGTAAACATCCCAAAAACCTACAAAACCCCTAGACAGTACAAAAAACACATACATCACCCATGTCACACCCTGACCTAACCAAAACAATAAAGAAAACAAAGAATACTCAGGTCAGGGCGTGACACCTTGACCATTAATCTACCTTTGGCGATCCTATTGGCTACCCTGCCGACAACAGCGCGAAAGTACAGGGGTTGGCCAGATAGCCTGCCATAAAACAGTTGAGTCGTGTCATTGTTTCTCATTTAACAGTCAAACAGATATCACACATAAAACGGCCTCCTTGACTCAGTGTTTACCATGCGCATTCATAAAACACTATGCTATAAAATATTTGTAATGAAACTCAAGTAATGATCAGAAAAAGCTCCAGCCACACACCTTACACATTCACAAGCACACTTTTTCACTCTCACCTCTCCTTTGCGCTCTCTCTCTCTCTCTCTCTCTCTCTCTCTCTCTCTCTCTCTCTCTCTCTCCAAAGGGTTTTATTGGCATGGGAAACATATGTTTATATTGCCAAAGCAAGTGAAATAGATCAAACAAAAGTGAAATGAACAATCTCTCTCTGTCTCTCTCTCTCTCACACACACACACAGACGGTTGGTGCAGGCTTGTTCATTTTTAGTTGCCATATCATTTCATCATCCTGTTATCACTTCTTCCCACCTTTCAGTGTAGATGCAATCATCCATTTGTCATTTTCAGATGACAAAAAGTCATTTGTGTCTCCTTGTCACGCCCTGACCTTAGTTATCTTTGTTTTCTTTATTATTTGGTTAGGTCAGGGTGTGATGAGTGTGGTTTGTTTAGTTTTGTATTGTTTAGGGTTTTTGTATGTCTAGGGATTTTTGTAAGTCTAGGTGTTTATATGTCTGTGGTTGCCTGGATTGGTTCTCAATCAGAGGCAGCTATTTATCATTGTCTCTGATTGGGGACCATTTTTAGGTAGCCATATTCCTTGGGTAGTTTGTGGGTTCTTAGTCTATGTTTAGTTGCCTGTCTGCACTAGCCATAATAGCGTTTTGTTTTGTTCAGTTCAGTGTTTGTTCTTTCATTAAAAAAGTATGTATGCTGCGCCTTGGTCTCCTCCATACAACGACAGTGACACTCCTGCTGCACATTAATACTTTAAAACTCTTATCATAACTAATTTATTTGGATTTTAATGTTCAATCAAATAAAATATACTGAACAAAAATATGAACACACAAAAATAGAAACATAATATGTAAAGTGTTGGTCCCATGTTTCTTAAGCTGAAATTAAAGATCCCAGAAATGTTCCATACGCACAAAATGCTTATTTAAAAAAACACTGGTTGCCAAGATAATCAATCCGCCTGACAAGAAACTGATTAAACAGCATGATCATTACACAGGTGCACCTTGTGTAGGGGACAATAAAAGGCCACTAAAAATGTGCAGTTTGCCACACAACACAATGCCACAGATATCAAGAAACTGATTAAAGAGCATGATCATTACACAGGTGCACCTTGTGTAGGGGACAATAAAATGCCACTAAAAATGTGCAGTTTGCCACACAACACAATGCCACAGATATCAAGAAACTGATTAAACAGCATGATCATTACACAGGTGCACCTTGTGTAGCAGACAATAAAAGGCCACTAAAAATGTGCAGTTTGCCACACAACACAATGCCACAGATGTCTGAAGTTTTGAGAGTGTGCAACTGGCATATTGATTGCAAGAATGGTTGTAAGAATGGTCCAACGTCGTTTTAGAGAATTTGACAGGACATCCAACCGGTCTCACAACTGCAGACCACGCCACCTCAGGACCTCTACATCTTCACCTGTGGGATCATTCGAGGGGGAAGAGGGTGCAGAGGAGTATTTATGTCTGTAATAAAGCCCTTTTGTGGGGAAAAACTCATTATGATTTCCAGGGCCTGGCTCCCAAGTGAGTAGGCCTATGCCCTCCCATGCCCACCTATGGCTGCGCCCCTGCCTAGTCATATGAAATCCATAGATTAGGGACTATTTAATTAATTTCTAATAACTGATTTGCTTATATAAACTGTAACTCAGTCAAATCTTTGAAATTGTTGCATGTTGCGTATATATTTTTACTTGGTGTAAATAAGGTGTGGCTTGTTCTCCATCCTCCCCTGATTCAGAATATACAATGTGTCACGGCATGCTTGGTTCAATTGCTATTGATAAGAGGAAACCGAATATCCAATATGAAACACATTTGACCTTTGTGCTGAACCTAACTATATACCTACCGGCTCTCTAAAAAGTCAGGTAAACAATACTTTCTTGTGGATATTTTTTTTCAAATTTCGAGCAGCTGAAGGACAAACCGCCCAGACAACCAGTAGAGTAAGTTTAAATGTGATTGTATTCAACATTCTGGCTTGTAAGGTACATTTAAACGATTTTGCACACACATTTCTCAGGCTTTATATACCAATTAATTGTGTATTACAGCATGATTAATCAGACGAGCTGTACCTCACCAAATGAGTTGATAGTACCCAGTGCAGTAGTGCCTCAGATTTTAAAATTCCCACACGAAACTGGTTAATTATCGTCCAAGAGGACTACAAAAAAAAGTTCCAAATGAAAACACGTGCGTAGCCTTCTGATATACAATTGTTCTGTTTTTAGTGCTCTTTGAGTCCTAGTTGTATGATGTATTTATTGACGTCATCAGAACATTACAGAATATTAGTTGTTTTGTACATGAATTTAACAGGAGAATGAGGTTAGAGTAGTAGGCCTACATATCAGTATATTTATTTGTAAGTAAACTTAAATGCATTTTCACACGATTAAGTAGACCCGCTGTCAATTGAATAATAGAAATATTATTCAGAGATTAAACTGACAGAACACAGAAATTAATCCATCTAATCTACGACTGGTAAAACGAGGGGAGGGGGTATGTGTCTTTTTGTCCATAACAGCTGGTGCGAGCTATTGCTCGCCTGAGGCAGAGTACTTTATAAAATCAAATCAAATCAAATTGTATTTATGATAATCTGTAGACTCCACTATCTATCAAGAGAGTTCTCATCTATATTATTCGTAGCCGTCTATTTACCACCACAGACCGATGCTGGTACTAAGACCGAACTCAACCAACTCTATAAGGCCATAAGCAAACAAGAAAATGCTCACCCAGAAGCGGCGCTCCTAGTGGCCGGGGACTTTAATGCAGGCAAACTTAAATCAGTTTTACAACTTTTTACAAGAGGAAAAAAAACTCTAGACCACCTTTACTCCACACACAAAGATGCATACAAAGCTCTCCCCCGCATTCAAGCAAAAACTAAAGCAAGAAGTATCAAAAGTACCCATGCCTTTTATATTCGCTTTGAGGTAAGCAACACTGAAGCATGCACGAGAGCACCAGCTGTTCTGGATGACTGTGCGATAACGCTCTCGGTAGCCGATGTGAGCAAGACCTTTAAACGGGTCAACATTCACAAAGCCGTGGGGCCAGATGGATTACCAGGATGTGTACTCAAAGCATGCGTGGACCAAATGGCAAGTGTCTTCACTGACATGTTCAACCTCTCCCTGACTGAGTCTGTAATACCTACATGTTTCAAGCAGACCACCATAGTCTCTGTGCCCAAGGAAGCGAAGGTAACCTGCCTAAATGATTACCGCCCTGTAGCACTCATGTCGGTAGCCATGAAGTGCTTTGAAAGGCTGGTCATGGTTCACATCAACACCATCCTCCCGGATACCCTCAACCCACTCTAATTCACATACCGCCACAACAGATCCACAGATGATGCAATCTCAATTGCACTCCACACTGTCCTTTCCCACCTGGACAAAAGGAACACCTATGTGATAATTCTGTTCATTGACTACAGCTCAGCGTTCAACACCATAGTGCCCACAGAGCTCATCACTAAGCTAATGTCACCAGTGCTGTACTGCACCGCTGTAGCTCTGCGTTGTGTGTGGTTGATTGAGACTGTAGACGTGGACTTCGGAGATCAGGTTGTTTTAATGAATCAGAATTCACTCTCTGCATCCAAAAGAAAACACAAAACATTTGTAGACCACAAAAATGTTCTGCAAATCGTCGCCTCTTCCTCTCATAGTGCATCAAAATGATTTGCTAGAGTACAAACATTAATATAGCCTCTCCTTATTATGTATCAACAAATAACATATATTTGACATAGATAAAACCACATACCTGCATCCAAAAGAAAAGAAAACATTTGTAGAGCCACATATGTTCTGCCAATCGTTGTCTCTTTCTACAACAGACACAATACAAGGGACTGGAATCATTCGAGGCCATCGTTCACACATACAATAGCCTGCTAATACCTTAGCTGGCTCGTAAACACATGTTCAATTCAGAATGTTCATATCATCCTAAAAAGTACAATTACAATTGCATCTTAACAATGCCATCCACTTATGAGTAACCTCTAAATATACATAATTATTCATGAACAAAACACTGTGTATGACTTTGTGCTTAAAGGAATCAAACTTTTCTGAAGAAAAAGCGTGCCTACCTCTCATAGTGCATCAGAATGATTTGAGCATGAGCACGCAGGGCAAAACATAAGTACACACTCCCCTATTCCCAGGATGCAGGCATGCATAATAACAAATAAACATGCTGTATTAATATATGAACCTGGTGAAATTCACAAAGTACTTTAACAACTGTTAAACTAAGGACCCTGGGACTTAACACTTCCCTCTGCAACTGGATCCTGGACTTCCTGACAGCCGTCCCCAGGTGGTAAGGGTAGTCAACAACACATTTGTCACGCTGATCCTCAACACTGGGGCCCCTTAGGGGTGTGTACTTAGTCTTAGTACTTCCTGTTCACCCACGACTGCATGGTCAAACACGACTCCAACAGTATCATTAAGTTTGCTGACGACACAACAGTGTGATCAGCCTGATCACTGACAATGATGAGACAGCCTATAGGGAGGAGGTCAGAGAACTGGCAGTGTGGTGCCAGGACAACAACCTCTACCTCAATGTGAGCAAGACAAAGGAGCTGATCGTGGACTACAGGAAAAGGCGGACCGAACAGGCCCCCATTAACATCAACAGGGCTGTAGTGGAGCAGGTCGAGAGTTTCAAGTTCCTTGGTGTCCACATCACCAACAAACTATCATGGTCCAAACACACTAAGACAGTCGTGAAGAGGGGACAACAAAACCATTCCCCATCAGGAGACTGAAAAGATTTGGCATGGGTCCTGAGATCCTCACAAAGTTCTACAGCTGAACCATTGAGAGCATCCTGACCGGTTGCATCACCGCCTGGTATGGCAACTTCTCGGCAACTGACCGTAAAGCGCTACAGAGTGTAGTGCGTACGGCCCAGTACATCACTGGGGCCAAACTTCCTGCAATCCAGGACCTATATAATAGGCGGTGTCAGAGGAAAGCCCATAAAATTGTAAGAGACTGCAGTCACCCAAGTCATAGACTGTTTTCTCTGCTACCACACGGCAAGTGGTACTGGAGAGCCAAGTCTAGGGCCAAAAGGCTCCTTAACAGCTTCTACCCCCAAGCCATAAGCTGCTGAACAATTAATCAAATGGCCACCGGACTATTACATTGACCCCCCACCCCCTCTATTTGTGTTGTACACTGCTGCTACTCACTGTTTATTATAATATAATAATAATAATATATTCCATTTAGCTGACGCTTTTATCCAAAGCAACTTACAGTCATGTGTGCATACATTCTACGTATGGGTGGTCCCGGGAATCGAACCCACTACCCTGGCATTACAAGCGCCATGCTCTACCAACTGAGCCACAGAAGGACCATATTCTCTATGCATAGTCACTTCATCCCTACCTACATGTACAAATTAGCTCAATTGTGTTACTTTTTATTCTTTTAGATTTTTTACTTTAGTTTATTTGGTAAATATTTTCTTAACTCTTCTTGAACTGCACTGTTGGTTAAGGGCTTGTAAGTAAGTATTTCACTGTAAGGTCTACACTTCTTGTATTCAGCGCATGTGACAAGTAAAGTTGGATTTGATTTAATCTGTTTACCAAGTTATCTGTTCCTGTAAATTACCTCATCAGTCGGTTTTAGTGTGTGCGTGTATGTATGTGTGTGTGTGCGCCTGCATGTGCGTCTGCTGGGGTGAGTCCCAGATGCTCTTTTCTGATGGCCATTATGGCAGCACATGTTTTAGGCAGCTGTGCTCTCGCAGGATCTAATCCCATGGTCCGCTGCATCTGCTTGATCTACTTTCCCTGTCGCTCGGCCATGCCTTCAGTCATCTCTCCACGAGACATTTACATAGACAAACAGACAGGGTGTTGAAGTGCCGTGAACAACAATGGGTTTTGACATCTCGACATCCACTTTAATGGAGAATCAGATGTCATGCCTGAGGGCCTTTTTTCCTGCCCACGTGACAAAACAGACATGTGCATTTCTACCATTCAACAGTACATGAAGCCAGAAGAGGACTGGCCACCCCACATAGCCTGGTTCCTCTCTAGGTTTCTTCCTAGGTTTTGGCCTTTCTAGGGAGTTTTTCCTAGCCACCGTGCTTCTACACCTGCATTGCTTGCTGTTTGGGGTTTTAGGCTGGGTTTCTGTACAGCACTTTGAGATATCAGCTGATGTACGAAGGACTATATAAATAACATTTTATTGATTTGATTGATTCTGAGAGTGGAGCAGGGTAAGTGGTGTTAAACCTCTACTCCCTTCCTCTCAGCAGCAGTGGTGTTGTGATGGAGAGTCCAAATGGGTTCAATTAAGATAATCATTATTTGAATCAGGTAGCAAACCACTCAAACGGAACAAACAGCCTTCTTCCTGAGACTGAGAAAGAGGAAAACAACCTTCAGTCAGAGAGCGAGGGAAGACTTATGTCTGAGCCTAAGCATCAGACTGTCAGATAGAGCACTGTCTCTTATTGAACACCAGCTACTAACCTATGGTCATTTAGAAGTATGACAAATCCAATGATTCTCTAGGCATTGTGCTGATAACCTACATTCTCCCATCAAAGAACGGTGTGTGTTTCAAATTCAACTTTCGTTTATTACATGTACTGGATACATGTACATACATTTTCAGACGGGTCCCCTGTGGGAATTGAACCCGCGCCCTTAGCTACGCAAGTACCACGCTTTATCAACTGAGCTACACGGGATACGCATGGTACACTATACACAGTCCTTTTCCTTCTGGACAATGCAACAACACTACGAAATAATGCAAGATAAGAATATGAACATCAAGTAAATAGCTCAGTAGAATAGAATAAACATTTTAGCCTGAGCGTAAAATCCGGGAAGACACAATCATAGCTATCATAATAAGTCTGGTGTGTGTCTGTCTGTGTGTCTGCCTTTCTCTGTCGGATGTGTGTCTGTAACTACAGATATCTGTATGCGAACCATCAAAGAGAAAACTATTTTTTTAAATGGAGCTATCAGCTGAATCACAGTCTCAGAGTCTGAGCTGCAGCCCCTGCCATGATGCAGCCTGCTAATCCACCACTCACTGGCAGACTCAGGGGAGCAGGGACACCTTCATTTTCACTTCATCACATGGATGGAGAATACTAATGTGTTGTGATTCAGCTATACTTATCAACAGGGAAAAAGGAGTCTGAATCACCGCTTCAGAGAAACCAATTAGAGCCTCTGGCAATGGAATTATATGACAGAAAAACGAGTGCCCTTTAGAAAACACAGGCAGCATAGGAATCTGGTGTGCACTCAGAAGACTGCAGAGTCTCTTTCATATAGGTATCTGATACATAGCAGTAAGCTTATTTCAAATAACTTCATACATGCAGGACTGCCAACAGTTCCATTATCAAAATATGTGCCTTCATTAAAACACATGTTCCCCAGAGGTTGAAGTCTAGACTATGTGTGGTTTTGAATGGACTGTCAGGGGAAAGGTTATTACAGCATGAAGGATTTATTTATTTATTCATCAGTACACAGATCTCTTACAGTGTATGTTGAAGCGATTTTACATTACCATGGGGAAAAAAATGTTTTTGCATGTTTTGGTCATAATATTTATTTAAATGGAAATGCATTCACTTGTGAACGAATAACTAAATGCTCCAGTAGTACAGTTCAGGGGTAAATAAAAGCTACCACCGAGTTTAGGTCAATGGCGCCATCTGTTGATAGGATGTGTTCATGACAGAACAACCCCATGGGGTTGTTGCCATGGACGATCAAGTTCACATTCTGTTTTCATGTCCAATGAGCAGATGTCATGGAGAGCACATGCTCATATCTGAGCTCTAGTCACCTCTTATATTTTTAGGAAAATGACAACTCAAAGACAAACTTTGGAATGCAATAATACATTTTTTAAAACAATTTAAAAAACTATTAATAGAATAAATGATTGATTCATGATTCATAAAAAATCAACAGAAAAATAGAATTAATAGGGAAAAAAATGTTTAAAGGACGGGAAATGGTGGGATTCTTCTCCTCTTCCTCTTTCTCCTTTCTGGAGGCCACACAGCCACAGGTGACGCATACCCCTCTTACGAGACTTCTGATCTTTGCCTAATATGTACAAAAATAAAAAGTGTTTTTAATACAACATGTGGTGTGTTAGTACATTTATGTCATCTGGACTTGCCTGGAGATCCATCTTCACTATACTGTCTAACTGAAACAAACGGAAGCAAACAGAGCAATAGGAACAGGGAGGGACCTACCTGAATTTGTCCAATAAAATATCTCTTATTCGTTGAAAATCTTTTTTCCGTTTGTAGTAAACGGTTTCTGTTGTTCATCGTTTTGTAACAGACAAAACGTTTTGTAACAGAATTGGCGTAATCAATACACACCTAAGCACATTTCTTCCGGAATACTCACTCATTGTGAGGGGATCCACAGCCGTGTCCATCTCTGGTTTGTAAGAAAGAGCTACGCTCACGTAAAACCTCAAAAATATTTTGTTGCGTTTAATCATTTGATTATACTGGCCTTGAAATGATCTTAATCATATAAAAAGCTGATTGAATTGTAAATGGTTGTGAATATTAAACTGTATACTTGTTAACACAGAGAAGCTCATGTGGTTTGTCCTCCATTTCATCGATGCCAAGGGACATAAAGTCGGTGGTGGCTGGTCAGCTTTGACTTCTATGCAGAAAAGGGTGTCAACTATAGACAGCTTTGGCTTTGGTGTCTCTTGGATGGCACAAACCTCAGTGTTGTCATTGGGGATAGTGGCAACACACTGGGCACACCATGTCATTTCAATGTGAAAATGTGGGTAATATTTGGTTGATGAATGAAATTTCAAGATTTTTTCACCCCACTCAAAAAGACAGCCAGAAGTTTGTTGAATTCCCAATGTGTTATCACTATGCTTTCAACCATCCTAAAGCACAACCAAATTCCAATGGGAAAACTATCAGATCTTTGGTTTAGTTGACTTCTAAATGTGTTATCACTGTGCTTTTAACCATTTAAATGCACAACAAAGTTTAAATGGGAATACAATGTCAGATATTTTGAACATTAACACTTCAAATCAAATCCAATTTTATTTGCCACATACACATGGTTAGCAGATATTAATGCGAGTGTAGCAAAATGCTTGTGCTTCTAGTTCCGACAATGCAGTAATATCAGTGTAATCATTATAATATCAGTATGTTGGCAGCAGCCCTCAATGTTAGTGGTGGCTGTTTAACAGTCGGATGGCCTTGAGATAGAAGCTGCTTTTCAGTCTCTCGGTCCCAACTTTGATGCACCTGTACTGACCTCGCCTTCTGGATGATAGCGGAGTGAACAGGCAGTGGCTCGGGTGGTTGTTGTCCTTAATGATCTTTTTGTCCTTCCTGTGACATCGGGTGGTGTAGGTGTCCTGGAGGGCAGGTAGTTTGCCCCCGGTGATGCATTGTGCAGACCTCACTAACCTCTGGAGAGCCTTATGGTTGTGGGTGGAGCAGTTGCCGTACCAGGCTGTGATACAGCCCGACAGGATGCTCTTGATTGTGCATCTGTAAAACTTTGTGAGTGCTTTTGGTGACACGTCAAATTTCTTCAGCCTCCTGAGGTTGAAGAGGCCCTGCTGCTCCTTCTTCACCACGCTGTCTGTGTGGGTGGACCATTTCAGTTTGTCCGTGATGTGTACGCAGAGGAACTTAAAACTTAATATGTAGTCATTGTGCTTCATCTAATAGCACAACCAAATGACCTGGATTGGAGTTAAGATTACATTAAGAGTACATGGTGCAAGTGATGCCTGCTGTTGGAGTTTCTGAGCAGATTATTAGAGCAATTGTGAAGCTCTCCACAGACCTGTGACCTTTGCATGCTATCTTGAACATGATTACATAAGAAGACATTTATAGTTACAGGAGGCTAACCTCAAAATGTGGCCGTGGAAGTGAATAACTACTGTTACATTAGTTTATAAGATAGACTTAACTGTCAGCTATTTACGTTATTAGAAAAATATTATTGAATTGTGTTTGGTTGACAACGCAACCAAATATCAACATCTATAATCAATATTAAATTATGTTACTCATATTCTTGAGTTTTTATATTTGGTTTAGTTGGAGACGAATCCAACATATAATTTGTGAACTTGTCGATAAGTTAATAGGCTATTGGCTGTTTTGCAAAAGTGATATTACATTGTGCTCAGTTGTCAACAAATTCCAGTTTGTCTACAAATGTATAATTGATATGCTAGATTCACATCTCCATCTCAACCAAAAATACAAAAATAAGTTAAAGAATTGGACAAAACCTAATCAAACTTTAAACGCACTTTAAATAAACTTTGATTTGATTTAGTCCTATTCTTTAACTTGGATTATTTTGGTTGAGATGGAGACTTGAATCAATATATTGATACACTTGAAGATTCCATTTGAAATCAACCAAAGCTTGAACCCCTAGGCTTATATGTGTCTATGTTTAGTTGAATTCATGGTTGAATTGAAACATCTGTTGATGACATTGTAACTTCTATATAGACCTAAATATCATGTTTGATGATATACACTGAATATACAAAACATTAAGAACATGACATAGACTGACCAGGTGAATCCAGGTGAAAGCTATGATCTCATATTGATGTCACTTGTTAAATCCACTTCAATCAGTGCAGATGAAGGGGAGGAGACAGGTTGAAGAAGGATTTTTGAGCTTCAAGACAATTGAGACATGGACTGTGTATGTGTGCCATTCAGAGGTTGAATGGACAAGACAACATGTTTAAGTGCCTTTGAACGGAGTATGATAGTAAGTGCCAGACACACTGGTTTGTATTAAGAACTGCACTACTGTTGGGTTTTTCACACTCAACAGTTTCCTGTGCATATCATGAATGGTCCACCACCCAAAGGACATCCAGCCAACTTGACACAACTGTGGGAAGCATTGGAGTCAATATGGGCCAGCATCCCTGTGGAACACTTTGGACACCTCGTAGAGTCCATGCCCCAACGAATTGAGGCTGTTCTGAGGGCAAAAGGGGTGGGGGGTTCCTAATGTTTGGTGACTTATAGGGAGGGTATGGTTACATTTTATTTGCTGTGTTAAACCTAACCTTTGGAATGACTTCAATAGCAACAGTGAATATATTTAGTTAAGATGTTTCTCAATAATCATTCTCACTTTAGCACATTGGTAGTAGTCAGTAACAAATATAAAAGATGGGCTTGGTTGAAACGCTGAATGGGAGACCAAAGGGATAGCTGTAGATAGATCAACTCTCCAGTAAGAGGTGCTGCCCAGCATATAGTATGATCTTTCTAGTAGATATAACATTGAAGATCTGATGTTGTTTCAAAGTTACAAATCCAACATATTTTATACAAGGTTTGTGAAAATTGGTTACAATGATGACAATCTTGTAGTTTAAATTTCACCCTCAACCATTTACATTGATTACTTTTTTTCAAATCCAGTGTACACTGAACAAATACAGTGCCTTCAGAAAGTATTCAGACCCCTTGACTTTTTCCACATTTTGTTACATTACAGCCTTACTCCAGAATATATTAAATTATTTTTCCCCCTCAAATCTACACACAATGTCCCATAATTACAAAGCAAAAATAGTAAAAAAAATATTTTTAAAAGTTTGCTAATTTATATAATTTTTAAACCCTGAAATATCACATTCACAAGTATTCAGACCCTTTACTGAGTACTTTGCTGAAGCACCTTTGGCAGCAATTACAGCCTCGAGTCTTCTTGGGTATGACGCTACAAGCTTGGCACGTCATTATTTGGGGAGTTTATCCCATTCTTCTCTGCAGATCCTCTCAAGCTCTGTCAGGTTGGATGGAGAGTGTTGCTGCACAGCTATTTTCAGGTCTCAAGTCCGGGCTCTGGCTGGGCCACTCAAGGACATTCAGAGATTTGTCCTGAAGCCATTCCTGCGTTGTCTTGGCTGTGTGCTTTGGGTCGTTGTCCTGTTGGAAGGTGAACATTCGCCCCAGTCTGAGGTCCTGAGCAGGTTTTCATCAAGGATCTCTCTGTACTTTGCCTCAATCCTGACTCGTCTCCCAGTCCCTGCCACTGAAAAACATCCCCACAACATGATGCTCTAACCAACATGCTTCACCATAGGGACGGTGCCAGGTTTTCTCCAGATGTGACGCTTGGCATTCAGGCCAAAGAGTTTAACCTTGGTTTAGAATCTTGTTTCTCATGGTCTGAGAGTCTTTAGGTGCCTTTTGGCAAACTTTTACTGAGGAGTGGCTTCCATCAGCCCACTCTACCATAAAGACCTGATTGGTGGAGTGCTGCAGAGATGATTGTCATTCTGGAAGGTTCTCCCATCTCCACAGATGAACTCTAGAGCTCATTCAGAGTGACCATCGGGTTCTTGGTCACCTCCCTGACCAAGGCCCTTCTCCCCCGATTGCTCAATTTGGCCTTGCGGCTAGCTTTAGGAAGAGTCTTGGTGGTTCCAAATTTCTTCCATTTCAGAATGTTGGAGGCCAGTGTGTTCTTGGGGACCTTCAATGCTGCAGAATTTTTTTGGTGTCCTTCCCTAGATATGTGCCTCGCCACAATCCTGTCTCGTAGCCGTCAACTATGAGAACTAATATAGACAGATATGCGTCTTTCCAAATCATGCCCATTCAATTGAATTTACCACAGGTGGACTCCAATCAATTTGTAGAAACATGTCAAGGATGGTCAATGGAAACAGGATGCACCTGATCTCAATTTCAAGTCTCATAGCAAAGGGTCTGAATAGTTTTGTAAATAAGACATCTGTTTTCGCAAAAGTAAAAAAAAAAAAAAACGTTTTTGCTTTGAGATTGTGGTATTGTGTGTAGATTGATGAGGATTTTAAAATGTAATCCATTTCAGAATAACACTGTAACATAACAAAACTTGGAATAAGTCAAGGGGTCTGACACTGTCTGAATTCATTATATAGAAACGCAATATGTAAAGTGTTAGTTCCATGTTTCATGAGCTTAACTAAAAGAGGCAGCGTCATTGTTTCAGTTAACTCTGGAATGGAAAGACATTGGAGGAGCATTTTTCTCAACAGTTTCTTAACCACACACTCAAGCAGGTGGTTATAGAGTGGTCTGGGATCTCACCAGCACCACTTAAAGCACAGAGACGTTCTCCCACTGACAAAGGAATGTGACTCAAGCTTTCCTGGCTCAGGAGTGGACTTCCTCTGGTTATGTGGCTCCATAGACTTCAGCACCCACACACACACGATTCAGATTGAGAGTCGATCTCAGAACTCTTGGAGAACCACTTCAAGCTCAACTTCAGAAGGGCTGAGGCAGCAGCTGATTTTGCTATGCATCTGATGCAGAGTTCATATGCTAGTCAGAACTAGGAATCTCTGAAATGTCTGGCTTGCTGATTCATTGAAAGCGGCACACGCATAACTAACTACAACCAGTTAGCAAGTTGGAAATGTCAGTTTCCTAGTTCCAACTAGCACGTGAATGCGGCATTTGGGTAGATAATGTTCACAATTGAACCAATAAACTGGTCATCTGTGAAACTCCCATCCAGCCCTTTTAGAGCAGACTCCTTACTTGTCTTTCTCAGGCTCTCTAAATGCATGTTTTAGGTCTGGAACTGAAGCAGCAACATGTACAGTGGATGGTGTCCGGGAGACAGAAATGGATCGCTGACTCAAACGGTTTGGTTGACCATCTACAGCTGCAGTCATCGCCTTTTTGACATTCAGCACAAAAGGCGTCAATGCTATTGCCTTAGAGGTTGGCGGTGTCAGAGCCTTGGCCATCAATAAACTGTGTCTTAGATAGTTCTTCCAGACTCAGTGTGAAAATATATAAAAACATAGGGAAAATCAAGTTAGACTGCATTGTGCCTTTAAAAACGTGTCAACTTTTAATACAGCAAAATGTAGATATTAAGTGGAAGAATTCAATGTCTACAACGTGATTGTGCTTAAACAATTGAACAACTAAAAAGGACTACAAATTCACCCACGCAACTTATTTTTTTGTTTTATTTTCAGTTGTAATATTCATCAGACTAAAGTTAGTCACTGAAGCTGATGAGACATTGTTTATAAATTCTTTGGCAGCTTTTTACCAAATTGTTTACATTTCAATGAGCCCTTTTAATAGTGATGGCATGATTTTTACATCAGCGTGTTAATTTTATCTATATAAATGTACAGAAAGACAATAATGCAGAAGCTCTTAGAGCTGTATTCACATTTCAGTCAATCATGCATTAGTTATATCTAAATACACACAAAAGCATAAATGTGCAACCATTTTCAGTACGGGAATCCAATATGGACTCAAATGCTATTTTTAGTTGTGTGCAAGAAAGGCACAACCTATAATAAAACGCAACTTGAGTTTCCCATATATACAGGAAATGTGGCCAAAATATATATATACACAAACAATGGCAAATTACCATTTCAGTTAAATAACCTTTTTAGCAATTCAGTTCAAATGTAACAAACTCTGCCAAATCTATTGCACTTCCTATGACAGCAAAAACAGTGATTTCTGTATGCTTGTTCAGCAGCACTTGTATCATTGCAATGCTACCACCAATAAGACTTGATCCAATGTACTGTAAGACTGGGAGGTGGAGCAAAGTATTCATCTAAAGACAAGTGCTGGGTGTGTAATGGAGGGGAGCGGGGTGGTTTACTGGGTGGTGATGAGCTTGACGATCATGTGGATGATACGGGAGCCTCTCGGGCAAGTACACAGGTCCATGCTGGGGTTTCTGATCTTATCTTCGAGAAGCTGGTCCAACTCCCAGCGCAGCTCCTTCACCAGCTCTGCCACCTGCAGCCACACACAGAAGATACTGCAGTCAGGAACACAGAGCTGATTGACGAAGAGCTTATTACTCATTATAATGGCCCAGTTCCCCCTGCCCTGAACACGTGAACTGACCAGGCTATAACTAGGGGCCAGGTAGCCAGGTCAGGATCTTAAATCGACATTCTGAGAATGATAGCCAATCGGCTGACCTGGTGCGATGCTGCGGCGAACCGGATCCAGCCGTCGTCCAGGGAGATGACGAACTCGCCCTTCTGCAGCTCCACGTTGACCTGTCCTCCCCCAAACAGCACCAAGGGGTACACCGACACCATGCTGCAGTCTCTGATGAACACACGGCTCGTCTTCACCTTCTCATGGTACACCAGGTAGGGGCTGTCGTAGTGGCGCACCTGAAACCACCACACACAGGCACACACAAACTAACCTGGTATCTATTGTGTGGTTGTTTAGTTACTGTGAAAGAGTAGTGGTTGTCTCTGTACTTTATTCGTGGGGCTGTGTGTTACCGTGTAGTTGACGGAGGAGGGGTGTACGTGGACACAGCCGTCATTCTTGGTCATGTAGCGCAACTCGTCTGCTTTGGGCTGCATCTTCACCGCTCCTTTACTGGTCTGCTTGAACTTCTCATGAGGAGACCTCACCTAGCACAGGGAAACACTGGCTTAGCTCAGGTACACACATTATACAAGGACTGAGCTGTTGATCATGCTGGATGGAGGAAGGCTCACCTGTACTACATTGGGATATAGGGCAGCACAGAGCATGGCAGACATCAACCTGATGTTGTCAGAGTTGAGGTTAGCCTGTCCAAGAGTTAAAGGGTGAAATGATTCACTTAATGATTTATGAACAGATTTTATATAGCAATGCAGGATTTATATAATGGAGATTTCTTAGATATATATTTCTCAATAAAACATCCTACCTCACGGCCCGTAGCCTCCATTATACCATCAGTCCCTTTGGCAGCCATTCTCTCAATGACTCTAGCCTTCAGTCCCTCCTTGACGAAGCCAATATCAGACAGCAGCTCTGTAAACTGCCTCTTCAGACTGGCTATCTCCTGCACACCAAAAAGCACATCTCAGACTCTTGCAAGTACTGTACAAAACATGGTAATAATGCCACCTGTCAGGAGACAATGCCACAGAAGAGTATCTCACCTGTAAGCCCCGGCTAGACAGGAAGTTCTCTCTGCAGTACTGAAACCCAGCCTGATTCCCGTTTCTGGCTGCTCCACACCAGCCCTGCGCAACGGCAACACATATTACCTTACAGTCACATATCCACTGCAAATCGTATGTATAGCTACTCTGTGTTTTAGATGGTTCTACATATTGCATTACCACTCAGAACCTGTTCATCTGTTTCTCAAGGCAAATTCAATTTTTCCATAGCTAGTTCAGCTAACATTTCAGTATTGACTGAGTGTTACGGCATGTCAATATGGATGACATGGTTAGAGGATACACAGTGGAGTGGTTCAGGTCTATCCAATATGTACAGCACAGCACCTTGTATGCCTGCAGCAGGGCCAGATGGTCACTGTTGGCCAGGGCATAATTCAGCTTCTTCTCATTGGCCTCCTCCCTCTTATCCCAAGGAGACACCTGGCCACAGGAAGAACACACCGCAGGAGAGGAAAGAAAGGAGGAAGCAGGAGAGGACACAGGAGAGGGGTGAGAACACAGGAGAGAGACTTGCGACTGTGAAAAACCGAAATGTTTTTTTCCCTTTTCAACATTCAGAGAGTGAATCACAGGAGTTCACACTTCACAGTGACAATTCTTAATTATTGCTCCTTTCTTTTCAGTTAACGTTTCTACTCATTCCCAAGACCATTGGTAGGCTCAGAGCCACAAATGGAAGTTAGAGGTGGCTTACGAAGGGGGACTTGAAGGCCAGGCTGGCAGCGATGGTGAGGGCAGGGTCCAGGCAGCGAAAGATGGCACCAAACAGCATGAGTTTGCCAATGCGGACGTCCACAGGCAGACAGGCCAGGTGATAGCCCAGAGGGGTGAGCTTCTCGTCGGCCGTCAGAGCCCCCAGGTCCTGCAAACGCTGCTTGGCCGCATCCAGACTGCCCATGGCCGGGGGCTCAATGAGCCGGGAGAACACAGAATCCAATGGCCGCTCTGCAAACACATCTAGGATCTTAATCCTGAGAGGTGGAAGTGGAGATAAAGACAGAGATGGAGTTGGAGAAAGAGGGCAGTTGGGAAATCTCCAAGTGAAAATGTTTACATTGGGGACAACACATCATGAGTTCCTACATCGAAAATGCAGGGAAGGTTCAAATGAATGACTGTCAGTGGTTAAATAAGGATCTACATGAGACAGTACATGAGTAAATAACACCTAATTGGTCAGTTGAGAGCACCACGAGAGGCACAGTGCTGTAGTTAGGGGACATGAATCCTGTTCTGCTCTGATAACCTGAGGCAGAGCTGCTCCAAGGGGACTCTCTGGATCTCTGGCAGCTGCTGCTCTGCCAGTTGGTGTTGGAAGCAGTGGCTGGTGAAGAGATGGAAGCACACCCCTGAGGCCACGCGGCCAGCTCGCCCTCTCCTCTGCAGGGCGTTGGCACGGGACACCCACGACTCCTCCAGGCTCTCCATGCTCTTAGAGGCATCGTAACTGAGGGGACAGACTGAGTCAGCGAAATAACACTTTTATAAGCATCCTCACAGGCACAGTTATCAAGGACTCGGTCCCCTCCTTACAAGAGGTTAGTATAGAGAATATACGAGTTGTACCAATTAACAGAGTTTGAACTTATCCAATGTGCTCTCATAAAAGGAAACCAGTTGAGCCAAGACATCAGAGGGTTTAGAGGTCAGAGGTTATAGTACCTCTTCTCCTTCATCTTGCCTGAGTCCACCACGTAGACCACGTCGTCGATGGTAACGGAGGTCTCAGCGATGTTGGTGGAGATGATGATCTTGGTGACGCCCTCTGGTGGCCGCTTGAACACAGCCTGTTGCTCCTCGTTAGACAGGGACGAGTGGAGCGGGTACACCACACACCTGGGACACACACGCACAACTATATCCACAACAAACATAACCCATCTACAGCTGTACCACAAACACACCGGTAGAAAACCTAAACCCATCACAATCACACACAAATCAGAATCTCATCCAGTACAGTGGTCCATGTATTTCCTTACCTGGCTCTGTTCCGGTTGTTGAACATCCTGTTGGACTGGAGCTGCTCATAAAGAGTCTTAATCTCAGCCAGGCCTGGCATGAATACCAACACAGCACCTGGACAGAGCAGGACAGGGAAGGTTGTGTTGTTAATGTTGTTACAGGAATATTAACACACAGGTAATGCATAACTTCATGGTCAAATGTTAACTCAATTGAAATCATATTGCTACACCTTTACTGTGCATCTATCCATCTGTCATTCCTAGTAATAATTCTGTCGGTAGTGCTCGCTCACCTGGAGGGTAGCTATGGTCCCCGTCCACAATATACTCCAGCACACTCTCCACCAGGTCCATGTTGATCTTATCCAGGTCCATGGCAGATATGGTCTTCAAGACAGACTTCTTGGTGTCTTTAAACAAAATAAAACATCCTGATTAACATTCTCCTCCCAGACAAAGTAGCCGTGGGGAATAGGGTTCCATTCCAGACAGTGTGGTGTATTTAGCAGAGGGAGGATCAGAAACCTTTGTATCGGACAGTGAGTTCCTGCAGGCTGAGCTGCTGGTCAGGGATGGAGTCTTTAATGAAGTCTTTTTTCTGGAGGTTCATGAAGGACCACATGTCGTCTCCCAGCTGGTCCACGGGGTCTTTGGCCCCGCCTCTGCCTCCCTTACTGCCTGATGAGGACTTCCCCCCGCCCGAGCGCATGAACGGACTGCCATCCTCAATCACATACCTGGGAGGAGAGTAGAATGTACAGGTCAAACAAACCTGAAGAACAGAAACAACACCTTGTTGTGTTTATGGTATAATATTTCAGGTTTGGGAGTGCCATATTTACCTGGTTTTGGCAACTGCATCTTCCAGGAAAAACTGGTCGACAGGGAAAGTGCGTCCTGGGAAACACAAGAGATTGTGACATAACTACTGACTGGTCTAACTATACACTTTGTTATACACCTTGCCCTAAATACGCTAAGAGACGTGGACTGGGATATTTTCCGCATTGCGGCGAACAACATTGATGAATCCGCCGATTCAGTGAGAGGGTTTATTAGCAAGTGCATCGGTGATGTTGTACCCACAGCGTCTATTAAAACATTCCCCAACCAGAAACCGTGGTTTGAAGGCAGCATTTGCTCAAAACTGAAAGTGCGAACCATTAGTTTTAATCAGGGCAAGGTGACCGGAAACATGACTGAGCGTCAGCTAAGCGTCAGTATAGAGACAAAGTAGAGTCGCAATTCAACGGCTCAGACACGAGAGGTATATGGCAAGGTCTACAGTCAATCACGGACTATAAAAGGAAAACCAGCCACGTTTACAGACCAGGATGTCTTGCTCCCAGACAAACTAAACAACTTCTTTGCTCGCTTTGAGGACAACACAGTGCCACTGACACGGACCGCTACCAAAACCTGGACTCTCCTTCACTGCAGCCGACGTGAACAAAACAGTTAAACGTGTTAACCCTCGCAAGGCTGCAGGCCCAGACGGCATCCCCAGCTGCGTCCTCAGAGCATGCGCAGACCAGCTGGCTGGTGTGTTTACGGACATATTCAATCAATCCTTATCCCAGTCTGCTGTTCCCACATGCTTCAAGAGGGCCACCATTGTTCCTGTTCCCAAGAAAGCTAAGGTAACTGAGCTAAATGACTGGTCCTGTACTTCCTGACGGGCCACCCCCAGGTGGTGAGGGAAGGTAAAAACATGTCCACCCTGCTGATCCTCAACAGTAGGGACGCACAAGGGTGCGTACCTGTGAACGGTGTGTGCTGGGGTAGAGGGTGCGTATCAGTACCTGGTATGTGGACGGTGTGTGCTGGGGTAGAGGGTGTGTATCAGTACCTGGTATGTAGACGGTGTGTGCTGGGGTAGAGGGTGCGTATCAGTACCTGGTATGTGGACGGTGTGTGCTGGGGTAGAGGGTGCGTATCAGTACCTGGTATGTGGACGGTGTGTGCTGGGGTAGAGGGTGTGTGTCAGTACCTGGTATGTGGACGTTGTGTGCTGGGGTAGAGGGTCTGTATCAGTACCTGGAAGGTGTGTGCTGGGGTAGAGGGTGTGTATCAGTACCTGGTATGTAGACGGTGTGTGCTGGGGTAGAGGGTGTGTATCAGTACCTGGTATGTAGACGGTGTGTGCTGGGGTAGAGGGTGTGTGTCAGTACCTGGTATGTGGACGGTGTGTGCTGGGGTAGAGGGTGTGTATCAGTACCTGGTATGTAGACGGTGTGTGCTGGGGTAGAGGGTGTGTATCAGTACCTGGTATGTGGACGGTGTGTGCTGGGGTAGAGGGTGTGTATCAGTACCTGGTATGTAGACGGTGTGTGCTGGGGTAGAGGGTGTGTATCAGTACCTGGTATGTAGACGGTGTGTGCTGGGGTAGAGGGTGTGTATCAGTACCTGGTATGTAGACGGTGTGTGCTGGGGTAGAGGGTGTGTATCAGTACCCTGGGGTAGATGGTGTGTGCTGGGGTAGAGGGTGTGTGTCAGTACCTGGTATGTGGACGGTGTGTGCTGGGGTAGAGGGTGTGTATCAGTACCTGGTATGTGGAGTACCTGGTATGTAGATGGTGTGTGCTGGGGTAGAGGGTGTGTATCAGTATCTGGAAGGTGTGTGCTGGGGTAGAGGGTGTGTATCAGTACCTGGTATGTGGACGGTGTGTGCTGGGATAGAGGGTGTGTATCCGTACCTGGTATGTGGAAGGTGTGTGCTGGGATAGAGGGTGTGTATCCGTACCTGGTATGTGGACGGTGTGTGCTGGGGTAGAGGGTGTGTATCAGTACCTGGTATGTGGACGGTGTGTGCTGGGGTAGAGGGTGTGTATCAGTACCTGGTATGTGGACGGTGTGTGCTGGGATA